>NC_133470.1:59219014-59521514 GCF_048565385.1 Saimiri boliviensis
TCTCTCATTAGAAGAAAATGTTCTTTTACTAAGATGGGACAGTTTAAAAAACACTGGGTTAGAAGTTTGAAAGATGATCTCATCAGGCTGGGCATGGTGGCTCACACCTGTAATGCACTTAGAGAGGCTAAGGCAGGCAGATTACCTGAGGTCAGTAGCTCGAGACCAGCCTGGCCAACATGGCAAAACCCCATCTCTACTAAAAATACAAAAATGAGCTGAGTGTGGTGGTGCACGCCTATAATCCCAGCTACTTGGGAGGCTGGGGCAGGAGAATCGCTTGAACCTGGGAGGTGGAGGTTGCAATGAGCTGAGATCGTGCCACTGCACTCCAGCCTGGGTGACAGAGCGAAACTGTCTCAAACAACAACAAAAAAAGAAGATGAGCAAAGTCATAGAAGCCAGGAAGTAGAAGAAAAGGAGCAGAGTACAGTAGTTAGGCTTTAAGCATGCAGGGAATGGGAAAAGAAGCAAAAGAACCTTATTCAGAGGACTACTAGACTAACCCTGAATTTACCCTGAATTATAGACATCCTAAGGTCCTTGTATGTTCTTTTTTTTCCTGTGACTTAGGTACATCCAGGAAAGAGGGTTGGGGATGGGAGTGAGACTAGAGTTAAACATTCTCAAGTAATATCTCTAATAGCATTCATAAACTAGGAATTGTAGTTCTTTGTCTTGTTTTACTCAAAAAGCTACCTAGGATGATGGTGTTTCAGTTATTTGTAACATTATAGTAAATGTCCACTTGTTAGGTAAAACGAATGGAAGAGCCTAAAAATTTTTATAATAGCCTATTCAGAAGGTGATTCTTGACTTTTCGTGGGTCATGGACCCTTTGTCCCTTTGATAATTTGATAAAATCTATAAAAATTTCTCAGCCAAAAAAGAAAAAGCATACAGGTAGAAGTCTATATAAAATTTGAGGGAGTTCAAGGGCCACCCCACCTGAACTCTCTGTGGACTTCAGCTTGAGACTTACTGATTTGGTTGAAGACCTACAGAGGAACATCTGATTCTGGAGAGTCTAAAGTGGGATTTTAAGTAGAGATATTTCAAGATACATCTCTTGGAAATCTTGATGTTTTTTCTTCTCTCTTTCCTTCAAGCTCTTACATCCAGTAACTCAACAAATCCTATTTATTTTATATTTTAAATACACACACACCTCACTGTCTCCATCGCTACCTTTCTATTTCAGGTCACCATCTCTCACTTGGATTGTGGCAGTATCCTCTTAATTGCTTTCCTTACTTATATCCTTGCCTCATAGCCTTCACAGCCCATACTCTACACAGGAGCCAGAGTAGCCCATATTATGTCACTCTATTCACATCATGTATTCTATTCAAAAGCCTCCAGTGGCTTTCCTATTTAAAATACCATGGTATTTGATATTTTGGTTATTGTGACCTACCAGGTTCCATACGTTACAGCCCTGGCTATGTCTGACCTCATTTTCTATCACTCTTTATCTCAGCCACACGGCCACCTGGTTATTTCTCAGCCATGTCAGGCCAGGCATACTCCCACCTCATGGCCCTTGTATTTGCTCTTCCTCCTTAGCATACTCTTCCAGATATTGGCATATTTTCTTGAAAACTTTGTTCACCATCATCTCTTCAGAGAGGTCTCTTCTGACTACCTTGTATATAATAGCACCATTACTTTTGCACCATCACTGTATGCACTTGACCTTTTTGCTCTTTCATAGCACTTACCACAACCTAACTCGTCTATTTCTTTTTGTCTACTCCCACTGGAATGAATGCTTCATGAGAGCAAGGACTTTCTTTGATACACTGCTGTGTCTCCAGCACTGAGAACGGTGCCTGTCACACAATAGGCACTCAGTAGATATTTGTCAGATGACATACTAGAATGCATCCTGAAAAAGAAGGCAGCTAGGGTGGTTGAATCTTCAGATGATAAAAGGATGAGCCAGAAGAGCTGGGAACATTTTGCCCAGAAGAAAAGAGTTGACCATTTTTTAGGCTGTTTCACGAGGATTCCTGCATAAGTGGCAGGTAAATGACCCCTAAGATTCTATGATTTTTTGAAGGTGTAATTCTCAAAAGGGAAGCATCATAGAAAGCACTCTGTTTTGATACTAAGCACCCACCCTAGTAAAGATCAATATAATCAAATGACTAAGGTACTCATCGTCCCTAAAGGACTAGCTGAGATCCGGTTACTTCGGTATTTTTCTGGCTTCAGAATGTAGTAAGACCCCTGCTGGGCCCTTGTCATCTGAGGGAACTGCCTAGTGGCAGACTCTGGGGTATAGAATCTATATTATTGCCAAGGCAGAAATCGGCATGCTTACTACCTGGTCATTTGCAAAGATAAAATCTTATTGAGGCCTTCTTTTGAAGGAATGCCTCTTTATTTGTAACTTCATGGGTAATGCTTTTCTGTGGAACAGATACAAGCAGAAGAAGGAGTTGGAGCATAGGTTGTCTACAATGAAATCTGCTGTGGAAAGTGGTCAAGCAGATGATGAGCGTGTTCGTGAATATTACCTTCTTCACCTTCAGAGGTGGATTGATATCAGCTTAGAAGAGATTGAGAGCATTGACCAGGAAATAAAGATCCTGAGAGAAAGAGACTCTTCAAGAGAGGTAAGCCTGGCCAAAGAAAGCTACTGCCAGAGATTTGAGTATTCTATAGGAGGGTAATCAAATTAAGATCCTTTTAAGTCTCCATAAAATCACTGTTTTTAACAAGATGAGTATAGAACGACCGAAGGGTCACAGGGGTAGCTTTCTCTTTAGTTTAATGTGTTCCCCATGCTTTTTAATCTGTAACACACTTGTAGTCATTTGCAATTTTGTAGTATACCACGGGGAACAGAAATGTCTCTGAAATGAAAACTGGTTGGTTGTGGAAAGTGGTGGCTGCTGAAGGAAGGCATAGGGAGTTAACCTTTAAAATCTGTGTTGACTGGCAGCCGCGGTGGCTCATGCCTGTAATCCCAACACTTTGGGAGGCCAAGGCAGGTAGATCACTTGAGGCACGGAGTTTGAGACCAGCCTGGCCAACATGGGAAAACCCTCATCTAGTAAAAATACAAAAATTAGCCGGGCATGGTGATGCACATTTGTAATCCCAGCTACTGGAGGCTGAGGCAGGAGAATCACTTGAACCTGGCAGGCAGAGGTTGTGGTGAGCTGAGATTGCGCCACTGCACTCCAGCCTTGGCAACAGAACGGGACTCTATCTTAAAAAAAAAAAAAAATTGTTCTGACTATAATAAAGTGGAAGAGAGGAAGAGGATGGGAATGGACAAGAAGGGTAGAACTGGAGGAGAGGGAGAAAAGAGTAGGAAGAATCTGAAACAAAAGACCAAGGGGATATGCTTAGTTTGGGGGAGGAATTGGAATTTCACCTTGCCACAATGATGCACTCTCACACCTTTAGATTACCCAAGTAGGAGACACAGCAAGGGCATTTCCATGCACAGAGTGTCCAGTAAACCGGTAAAGAAACCTGGTGTAACAACTTTGGCTTTTTTTGAACATCATAACCCTGTTTTGGAGCTGCTGCATCTAAAGAATAGGCTCAGCCGCCACTTGTTCTTTGGTTCAGGACACAACATGAATTGGGTTGAATTTATCAGCAAGTCACAGGCATTTACGTCCTCAGAGAAACCTCTTAGTAATTTGATTTGTACTAATTAGCCCAGGAGCTCTTGCCTCAGGATAACATCAACCTAGTTCTTCATGTTAAGAGATCAAAGAATGAACAATTAGTATTCTAAGGTCATAAGGCCTCTGGAGCATATCTAGATTGGCGCTTCTCAAGCATTTTGCGGCTGGACTTTTCTGGGTCCTGCCCTGTCCCTTTCTTTGTGTGTGGGTTTTGTGGGTTTTTGTTTGTTTGTTGTCATTGTTGTGTTGTTGTTTTAAATTGTTCTTGTGGTACTGGAATTGGCTCTGAAAGTGATCAAGCTAGAACTAAGTGAGTACCTTTTCTTTAACCATCCTTTGTTTCACCATGCCCCTAGAAAGCCAAGGTTCCTTGCAACTTTTCTATATACCTCTATATGGAAACTACTAACCAGTCCTTGCCCCTTCCATTTAGGAACACTGACTTCTAAAGCACCGTAGAAGCTATTGACAATTAAGTGCATAATTACATTGGAAGAGGTTTTAGAAGAAGGGTGATAGTAATGCAACTTTTTAACTGAAGGCCAGGCTAAGGAAAGGGGCTTCAAGTTCAGCTCAAGGGATTTAGGTGGAACATGGAAGAGGGCTTTGGAATCTCCTTCTTTGGATGGGGTATTTTAAAGCCAAGTAATTTTTTTTACTTCTAGTGACATGATTCCTGGGAGAACTTTCTCTTTCTCTGTTTTTTGCAAGGTACTCAGGCCTCCTCAGAGCTAAGGAACCGTCACCATTAGTGTTCTGCTGCTATATCTTAGAAACTGATAAATAGAGAGTGAATTTTTAATCCAGGACTTTTCAAGCACCTGAAGACTTAAGAGCCTGCATGGTAGGTTGGGTAAAATGACAAATTCACCTGATAATTTCCTTCTTAGGCATCAACTTCTAACGCATCTCGCCTGGAGAGGCCTCCAATGAAACCCTTCATTCTCACTCGGAACACGGCCCAAGCCAAGTAAGTAGTACTAGAAAGTGGTTTGCTTTGCAACCCTCTGCTTTTATGGGTCAGGGTGGCAATTCATGAGTAACCCACAGACTGGGTGGTGTTCAAAAGTCATGATCTCACCTATGGAAGTTGTTCTTTCATCAAAGGGATATTATCTCTCCTGAAACTTTCTCCATGTCTCTCTTCCTCAGATACTTTCTTCACAAACTCGAGCTTAAAAATAGGCACACATTCATACAGACCTTCAGCTCTAGTACTTGATAAAAAAAAGAAAAGAAAAAATAGACACACATAGGCCAGGTATGGTGGCTCACACCTGTAATCCCAACACTTTGGGAGGCCAAGGCGGGCAGATCTCCTGAGGCCAGGAATTCACCTGAGGCCAGGATCACCTGAGGCCGACTTGACAAAACCCCATCTCTACTAAAAATACAAAAATGAGCTGGGTGTGCTGGCAGGTGCCTGTAATCCTGGCTACTGAGGAGGCTGAGGCAAGAGAATCACTTGAACCCAGGAGGTAGAAGTTGCAGTCAGCTGAGATTGCCCCACTGCACTCTAGCCTGGGTGACAGAGCAAGATTCCATCTCAAAAAAAAAAAAAGGCACACATGTAAACAAGCAAATGAAACAAAAAAGAAAATAATTGAACGGAGAATTGTATACTTTAAATTTTTGTTTTTGTTTTTGTTTTTGTTTTTAGCATTATTGGCACTCTTCCTGCCTTCAGCTACGATTCTCAAAAGGACATATTTGCCTCTCTATGATTTAATTCTGAATTCTTGAGATGCTTTTCCCTAGGGTGGCAGGAGAGTCTCCTTCATTTCTGTACCTTTCAGAGTCACTGACTCAACCCATTCCACAGTGTCTTCACTGCTCTGTGGGACATTGGCCTTTGGGATTGCTTAATGGGAGATGATCCTGGGCTATTCATCTTCTCATGAAGGCTCTTGACTTTAATGCCCCTTTCTGGATCCCTTTTTTTAAACATATCCTCCCATGAGTATGTACAACTCCTTAGAAGTTGACTGGATAGGGAACAAGGCTGAAAAGGACACAGATTTTGTTGTTAAAGAGAAGAGACTTTTTAGTAGTGTTGTTGTTGGTTTTTGTTTGTTTGTTTGTTTGTTTTGTTCATTTTCTAAATGCAGTGTAATTTTTGCAGAGTATTTGGAGCTGGTTATCCAAGTCTGGCAACTATGACGGTGAGTGACTGGTATGAGCAACATCGGAAATATGGAGCATTACCAGATCAGGGAATAGCCAAGGAAACACCAGGTATGACTGGATAGGAGGGGAATAGTACTTTTACTCCCTGGCAATTAAGTTCTCACCAAGTATAGTTGTCCTTTAGGAGCAGAAGTAGTGGGGACAAAGATTCTAAGTAATAGAAACATTCTAGGCAGTATTGTGTTTATTATTAAATAGCAAATTATTATGGGAGGATGAGGACAGTGGTAGCATAGTTTGTAAATCTCTTCAAATGTCATGACATAAAAACAGAGCAGCTGTATAGCAAAATCAGAAATCCATGGATAGCCGTTCTGCATCTGGTAATGGCAGAATAGGTGATATCAGGCCAGCCCGTCGTACAGATAACAATTACAAACTGAACAAAATATTTTTAAAAACTACTACCTGAAGGTACTGGAAAGTAACCAAAAGCAGGTGTAAGCTGAAGGACAGTCAACACTTAGAAGGACGGAATGATACTTGGAATTCCTTGAGGGCAGGGACTTTGACTTACTGTACCTTTAGTGCCCAACTTGGTAATTGGATCATAGTGGGTACATGGAGTTGTCTTTGGAAGGGGAAGGTGGAGAGGGTGGCCATCAAAAATGTGGAAGTCATAGGGTATAACAGAAAAAGTATGGACAGACCTGGGGTGAACAGTCCAACTCCTGTCACTTAATGGATGGGACATCCTAGCCCCTTGAGCCTCAGTTTCCTTATCTCATGTATTATCCATCTGATCCTTTTTAAAAAGGAAAAATAGAGACAGGGTCTCACTGTGTTGCCCAGGCTGGTCTCAAACTCCTAGGCTCAAGCAATCCTCCTGCCTCAGCCTCCCAAAGCACTGGGATTACAGGCATCAACCACCATGCTCAGCTTCATTTGATCCTCTTAACTTCATGAAGACACATTCTTATTCTCATTTTAAGATGAGAAAGTGCTCTGGGACAAATAGGTGAAAACAAAAAGAAAAGAAGTAAATAATATAGGCCAGGCACAGTGGCTCACACCTGTAGTCCCAGCAGTTTGGGAGGCTGAGGCAGGTGGATTGCTTAAGCTTTGGAGTTTAAGACTGGCCTGAGCAATATGGCAAAATACCATATCTACCAAAAAATACAAAAACCAGCTGGGTGTAGTGGCATGCACCTTTTAGTCCCATCTACTTGGGAGGCTGAGGTGGGAGGATCACTTGAGCTTGGGAGGCAGAGGTTGTAGTGAGCCAAGATCACAACAGTGCACTCCAGCCTGGGTGACAGAGTGAGACCCTGTCTCAGATAAATAAGATGAGGAAGTAGTCACTGAGAACTGACTTACCCATAGCTAGAAAGTGGCCTGGGTAGGATTTAAAAATCTGTCCTTCAAATTCCCAGGTTGAGTTCTGTTTCTACTATGGCACCAAAAAGTGAAGAGTGGTAATTTGAAGGGATTAGTTGTAAACTTGTGGGCAGACTGCAGTTACTATGATGTGGGGTAACTCAAGCTTAGATAGGAACTTGCAGTCTTGTTGTTTGAGGAATGAGAGAACTGAGATCAGGGTGCCTAGCAGCTGAAAAATGGAGGAGGATATCCCAGAAAAGAGAGAACCACAGAGAAAACACCCTAATTCTGTATATAAACCCTACTGAAATCTCTGGCTGACTATGCATACACAGAATGGACTCTAAGCACCTCAACTAATGATAAAATAACTGAATGGAGACTTCAGTTGTTGCCCAGTGCAAGGGAGACAGAATTTGGTATTTTGGTTTTAGACAAATTAATTGCCTGTCAAAATGAAAAATCAGTACTCTTTAGAGGAATGAAACAGAATTCAGAATCCCTCAGTATATCATTTATCACATCTAGAATTCAATTCTAAGCTATTAGATATGAAAAAAAAACAAACAGGAAAAATGTGACTCATAACTCAAAAGGAAAGGCAATCAATGGATACCAACCCCAAGATAACTCAGGTGTTAGAATTAGCAGACAGGGACTTTAAAGCAGCTTATTTCTATCCTCAAGGGCAGAGAGCAAAATATGTTTGTAATTAATGGAAAGATAAGAAATACCAGCAGAGAAATAGAAACTATACACACACAAAATTCTGGAATGGAAAATACAATATCTGAAAATTCAAAGTCAGTGGATGATCTTAATACCAGATTGTTGCTGACAGAAGAGCTTGTCGGTTAACTTGAAGATAAATAGAAGTTATCCAGTCTGAAAACAAAAAAGATTGGGGAAAAGTAAGCAGCATCTTGGTAGCCTGCAAAATTATGTACAGAGATCCCATGTACGTGCAATTGGAATGCCAGTACGAGAGGAGAAAGAAGGGAACAGAAAAACATTAGAAGAAATGATGGCTAAAGATTTCCCTAGATTCAGAAATGTCAGCAAACCCCAAGCAGTTTAAATACAAAGAAAATCACACATAGAGAATCTACACATGTACCCTAGAACTTAAAGTATAATTTAAAAAAAGAAAAAGAAAACCACACATAGGCACATTATAGCCAAACTGCAGGAAACCAGAGAAAAAGAGGAAATTTTGAAATCATCCAGAGATAAAGTACACATTACAAATAGGAGATCAAGGATATAAATTATTGCTGAATTTCCATTAAAAACTGTGGGAGCCAGAGATGGTGGAACGTCTTCAAAGTGGTGGGGGGGAGGAAGCTGTCAACGTGTAATTTTATACCCAGTGAAAAATATCCATAAAATGAAGATGAAATTAAGACATTTTCAGATAAATGAGAGCTAAAAGAATTCTTCACCAGAAAATTGGCATTAAAGAAATGCTGAAGGAAATTCTTTAGGCTCAGGGAAATGGTACCAGATAGAAACATAAATATTCAAGGAGCGAGGAGCAGCAGAAATGGTAATTATGTGGGTATATACAAAGAACTATCTCCCTCAACCCAATTTTAAAAAACTATACATGGCTTCTCAAAGCAAAAATTACAATACTGTCTCATGAGGTTTATTATGTATTAGATGTAATATATATGACAACCATCGCAAAAAGGGCAGAGTAAATGGAACTATTTTGTTTGTGAGATTCTTCTGTTTTATGTTAACTGATACCTGTCTATGGCTGTATAACAAATTACTCTAAAACTTAGTAGCTTAAAATAATCAGCATTTATTGTATCACGTAGTTTCTGAAGATGAGGAATTCAGGAGCAACTGGGTAGTCCTAGCTCAGAAACATTCATGAGGTTGCAGTCAAGCTGTCAGCTGGGGCTACAGTCTTCTGGAAGCTTGAATGGGACTAGAGAATTCGCTGCTAAGCTCACTGATGTAGCTGAAGACAGGAGGCTCACATAGGGTTGCTCACAACATAATAGCTTCCTTTCCCTAAAGTGAATGATCTGAGAATGACCAAAATCGAAAGCCTCAATATCTTTCATAATGTTGGAATATGACTTCTGCCCTATTATGTTGGTCATTATAGACCAACCCTGATACAGTATGAGAGGGGTCTCCATAAGAGCATGAATACCAAGAGGCTGGGATTGTTGGGCACCATCCTTGAGGCCCCCCATCACATAGTATTAACTCTAGGCTGGGAAGTTAAGGATGAACATTGTATTTCCTAGAGCAACCACTTAAAAAATAACTTATCAAGAGAATGAGAAAATAAGCCATAGCCTGAGAGAAAATACTTGCAAAAGACATATATGATGAAGGACTTTTTATATTTTACTCAAAATATACAAAGAACTCTTAAAACCCAACAATTAGAAAAGGAGCAGTTTTAGGCCAGATGTGGTGGCTCACATTTATAATCCCAATACTTTGGTAGGCCAAAGTGGGACGATCCCTCGAGCCCAGGAATTCAAGACCAGCTTGAGCAACATAGTAAGAAAGACCCCTCTCCATTAAAAAAAAAAAAATTTTTTTTAACTAGCCAAGCGTGACGGCTCATGCATGTAGTCCCAAATATTCAGGAGGCTGAGGTGGGAGGATTGCTTGAGCCTGGGAGGTCAAGCCTGCAGTGAGCCATTATCATGCCACTGCACTCTAGCCTGGATGACAGAGCAAGACCCTGTCTCAAAAAAGGGGAGCAGCCTGATTAAGAAGTGGGCCAAAGACCTTAACAGATACCTCACCAAAGAAAATATACAGATGACAGATATGCATGTGACAAGATGCTCTACATCATGTCATCAGGGCAATGCAAATTAAACAACACTGAGATACCACTATACATCTGTTAGAATGGCCAAATTCAGAGCACCTTAAATGTAAATGGAGTAAATCTTCAAATTAAAAGTCAGGGATCAGTATCAGGCCTACCTGCATGCTGTCTATAAGAGATACATTTTAAATATGAAGACAGAGATTGGTTACAAATAAAAACACTTTGGGAGGCCTAGGTGGGCAGATGATGAGGTCAGGAGTTCAAGACCAGCCTGACCAACATGGTGAAACCCCGTCTCTACTAAAAATACAAAAATTAGCCAGGTGTGGTGGTGCATGCCTGTAATCCCAGCTACTTGGGAGGCGGAGGCAGGAGAATTGCTTGAACCCGGAGGGTAGAGGTTGCAGTGAGCCAAGATCGCACCGCTGCACTCCAGCCTGAGTGACAGAACAAGACTCTGTCTCAAACAACAACAAAAAAAGATATATAGGTTGCATCCTAAATCTGAAAATTCAAAACCTGAAAGCTCCAAAATCTGAAAGTTCTTAAGGCTAATGTGATGCTTAAAGGAAATGCTCACTGGAGCATTTTGGATTTTCAGATTTGGGATGCTCAACCAGTAAGTATATAATGCAGCTATTCCAAAATAAAAAACAAATCTGAAATATGTCTGGTCCCATGCATTTCAGATAAGGGATACTCAACCTGTAGCATGCTAACAGTAAGCATAAGAAAGCTGCAGTAGCTACAGTAATATCAGATAAAGTAGATTTCAAGATAAAAAGGTATTAATCGGAGATTTAAAAAGGGCATTTTCTACTGATAAAGTGGCAATTTTTTAGGTAGACACAGCAATCATAAATGGATTTGTGCCTAACAATTTTCAAATTACTTACTTAAATACTTACAGGCCACTATAGGGTTATTAATTGGCCTAATTTCAATATTGTGTCTCAAGGAACAGAGAGGCCTGGGGACAGGGTCAAGATAGACAGTCAGTGGAGCAGTCAGAACACACACATTTACCCAATAAGCTCTCTGTTATCTATGGGCATGGTTTGTGGTGCCCCAAAACAATGACATTAGTAATATAAAAGACCACAGATCACCATAACAAATATAATAATGGAAAAGTTTGAGAAACTGTGAGAATTACCAAAATGTGACAGTGACACGAAGTGAACAAATGCTCTTAGAAAAAGGACACCAGTAGACTTGCTCATTGCAGGTTTGCCACAGACCTTCAATTTGTTTAAAAAAAAAAAAAAAAAAAAAAAAGGCCAGACGCAGTGACTCAAGCCTGTAATCCCAGCACTTTGGGAGGCCGAGGCGGGTGGATCACGAGGTCGAGAGATCGAGACCATCCTGGTCAACATGGTGAAACCCCGTCTCTACTAAAAATACAAAAAACTAGCTGGGCGTGGTGGCACGTGCCTGTAATCCCAGCTACTTAGGAGGCTGAGGCAGGAGAATTGCCTGAGCCCAGGAGGCGGAGGTTGCGGTGAGCCGAGATCGCGCCATTGCACTCCAGCCTGGGTAACACGAGCGAAACTCCGTCTCAAAAAAAAAAAAAAAAAAAAAAAAAAGCAGTCTCTGCAAAGCACAGCAGAGTGAAGCACAATAAAACAAGGTATGCTTCCACCTTCTTTTCGGATACCCATGGAATATTCACCAAGGTCAGTCATATACTGACTGGTCCATGAAATAAGTCTCAATAAATTTTCAAAAATTGAAATCACACTGACTGTGTCCTCAGACCACAATGGAATTAAATTAAAAATCAATAACATACCTAGAAAATTCTCAAATATTTGAAAATTAAACAACATACTTCTAAATAACCTATAGGTCTAAGAAGAAATTAGAAAGAAAATTAGAAAATACTTCTAACTGGGAATAAGTTCAAAAGACCTGTTATACAGCATGGTGACTATAGTTAATGATGATATATGGTATTCTTGAAAAATTGGCTGGGCGCACTGGCTCACACCCGTAATCCTAACACTTTGGGAGGCCAAGGCGGGTGGATCACCTGAGTTCAGGAGTTCAAGCCTAGTCTGGTCAACACGGTAAAACCTCATCTCTACTAAAAATACAAAAATTAGCTGGGTGTGGTAGCAGGTGCCTGTAATCCCAGCTACTTGGGAGGCTGAGGTAGGAGAATCAGTTGAGCCCGGGAGGCAAGATCATGCCATTGCACTCCAGGCTGGGCAACAGAGCAAAACTGCATCTCAAAAAGAAAAAAGAAAAATACGAAGTGAATGTTAAGTGTTCTTACTACAAAGATAACAAATGTGAGGTATTGCATCTTTTAATTAGCTAGGTTAACTGTCCCATAATGCATACTTCAGAACATGCTGTATGCAATAAATATGTTTATCTGCCTATTTAAAAATGAATAAAAGAGAATACTTTGAACAGAATGACAGTGAAAGTACAGCATCAGAATTTATGGGATACAACTCGAGCGATGCTGAGATGGAAATATGTATAACTTTCAACACTTAGGTTAGAAAAAAGGAAGATAAAATCAGTTACCTGAGGTTCTGCGTTAACAAAGGGAGGGGGGTGCATAGAGAACAAAGCAAGCCCAAATAGATGAAAGGAAATAAAGTCAGGGAAACTAGGGGTGATCGTGGCTATGGTAGTAAGGCACAAAAATTGTACATGTGTATACTCCCATGACCTGGCAGTTTCACTCCTCAGTATATGCCTAAGAGGAATGAGACCATATGTCCACAAAAGACCTGTACAGGATTGATCACAGCAGCATTATTTGTAATAGTCCACACTGAATACACTACTCAAATGCCCATAAATACTAGAATGAAGAAATAAATTTTGGTATATTCACACAATGTAAGACTATGTAGCAATAAAGTTAAACTATAGTTTGTTAGCTGTAAGTGACAAATATAGCTGAATTTCATAAACCTAATTATGAGTGAAAAAAGCCAGATGCAAAAGAGTGTATACTGTTTGATTCCATTCATACAAACTTCCAAAAACAGGTGATACTTGTGTGTGCTGGTTGAAAGCCAGTAAATGTTCACCCTTAGTTGGGGATCATGAATGGAACTGGACCTACAGGGACTTCTAAGGAGTTAGAAATATTTTGTATCTTGATCTGGGTACTGATTACATGGATGTGTTCAATATGTGAGAATTCACTGAGCATACCTTTCTATATGTATGTTATACTTCAGTGAATATGAAAAAAACCCATGGACAATATTTATGATGAAAATAGGGGGCTAGGCATGGTGGCTAACACTATAATCCCAGCACTTTGGGAGGCCGAGGTGGGTGGATCACGAGGTCAAGAAATCGAGACCATCCTGGTCAACAAGGTGAAACCCTGTCTCTACTCAAAATAGAAAAATTAGCTGGGCATGGTGACGCACGCCTGTAGGCCCAGCTACTCAAGAGGCTGAGGTAGGAGTATTGCTTGAACTCAGGAGGCGGAGTTTGCGGTAAGCTGAGATCACAACATTGCACTCCAGCCTGGGTAAAGAGCAAAACTCCATCTCAAAAAAAAAAAAAAAAAAAAAATTTACATTTAGTAGCTAAAGCATATCCTAAAGTGACAGAAGGAAAAAAAAAAAAAGAAAATAGGTGGCAGTGTGTCTCCATGAACCTCACAAAAAAAAAAGCCAAATTACCCATAGCCACAAGATCCAGCAGTTACTGGCATCTGTGTAGGAGAAAGCCAGAGTTGACAGGACATCTGAAAAACTTGATGAACAGAATTCCAAAACGGCATATTCCCTAGAAAGTATGGCAGTCCAATTTAAGAACTGCAGTTGAAACTGGGAGGGATGAGTTTGAGAGACCCACAGTCAGAAGGTCCAAAAGGATGGAATAGTCTAGTCCTTAATGGACTCTTGAAATTGATCCAGCAGATCTCCTTTCCAGGTCAGGGACTCACACTAAGGAGAAATTGCTAAGAGTAGAATTGAATTAAGCAGGACAGGAATAGAAAAAGAAAGAAAGAAAAGGTCCAGATGAAGTTAGGAAAGAGGACCAGAAGGAGGAACTCCAATCAAGCAAGTAACCATATTTCTTTAATGTACATAAAAACAGCAGAAAACAAGCCTCCATGAGTTAGAAAAGCTACTCTGAACCTTCCTTCTTTCTGCAAGTTTAGAAAAACGTATTTGACATTAAAACGAACAGCAGATTGTGGTGATGGCTGCAGAACTCTGAATAAAAAGCACTGAACTGGGCTTGGCATGGTGGCTTACACCTGTAATCCCAGCACTTTGGGAGGCTAAGGCGGGCAGATCACGAGGTCAGGAGTTCAAGACCAGCCTGGCCAGCATGGTGAAACTCTATCTCTACTAAAAATATAAAAAAGAAAAAAATTAGCCTGGCATGGTGGCACGTGCCCGTAGTCCCAGCTACTTGGGAGGCTGAGGCAGGAGAATTGCTTGAACCCGGGAGGTAGAGGTTGCAGTGAACTGAGATCACACCAGTGCACTCCAGCCTGAGCAACAGAGCAAAATTCCGTCTCAGAGAAAAAAAAAAAATACACTTTTAAGTGGGTAGATTTTATGGTTTGTGAAATACAGCTCAACGCTGAAAAAAAGGAACAGAAAATTACCAAAGTCAAATTCTACACAAAATTATTAGAAGAGGAAAAAAAGAAAACACTCCAGAAAGACATGCTCAAAAAACAGAACAAATCTGAAACATGGTATTTAAAAATGAGTTGGAAGATATTCAGAAAATAACATAGGACATGGAAGGACAATATAAAGCAGGATTAGAATAACTCAGAAATGTGACAACTTGGGGAACATGAATCATTTCAGAAATACAGGCTAAAGTAAAAGGAAACAAGAATGAGTGAACACAACAGAAAAATGCCCCACTACGGTAAAAGGAAGGAAAATTTTTAAAAGAAAAATGGTAAACAGGGTTTGAGGAAAAGTGAAATATACTAAAGATAGTAAAGAAGACCTGGCATATAGATAATAGGATTATCTGAAGAAGAAAGCCAAAGCAGGGAAAAAGAATAAATGTTAAACGTTAATATTAAGGAAAGTTTCTTGGGATTAAAAAAGCGGGCGGGGGAATCCCTCTTGGTGTTAGGTGTGACGTGACCCACAGGCAGCCATAGCAGTGCTGTGTTCGAAGGCACAGGTGCTCAGAGTGGCTGTGGAGCTGGGTCCTGGGTCCAGTGTCTGCTTGAACTGCTGTGGCACCTGTGACATGGGTGCAGGTTCAGTCTCAGGCATGGGTAGATGCTGCTCTCCCACTAAGCAGAGGACTGTGACTCTGAGGCACTACCCAGTAGCTTGGACCCAGAGACAGGGATGTAGCTGTGATTCTGATCCTGGGGGTCAGGGCATAGTAGTGGCATGGCTCTGGGGAGGGAGGGGTATTCCAGATGCTAAGACCCCAGGGAGCAGGGCACAGTGGCAATTCAGGCACCAGGAAAGAAGATACTGTGTAGTGGACCCTGGAAGCTCTATGAGGCCTAGTGCAGTGGCAACACAGCCCCAGGAACAGTGGGGCATAGCTGTGGCTTGAACTCTAGTGGGTGGGATGCAGTGCAGTGTTGGTTTTGCTCCCCAGGGAGGTGGGACCCCTCAGCAGCTCAGACCCCAGAGGGTTGGTCCAGATCCAGGGAGGTGGGGGTGCTGTGGCTGTTTGGCCCAGAGAGCAGTGTATACAGATTAGCCAAGGGTGTGTTCCTCTGGGGGGGTCCAGGGACCAGGCACCATGCAGGCTAAAGCACCAGGGTCACAGCTACTCCTCTGGGCCAAAGTTTCAATTCCCTGGGGCTGAGGCACTGAGTTGGATCAGGCACTAAAGAGGTACAACTGCTCCCCTAAACCAGGCCCAGCTTCTCCACCGGGCCTAAGCTCCTGCTCCCAGAGGGCTCAAGTGTCACGGTCACTTGATAAGAAAAGCCACAGACATTTCAATAAAAATAGTAGGTGATTTATAAAGGAAAGAAACAGGCTACCCTCAGATTTTTTGAGATCTACACTTTATGCCAGAAGAAAATGGAATAGCAGATATTTAAGAAACTCAGAGGGAAAAACTGTGAGCCAAGGAACATTATACCTGGTAAAACTGACTTTCAAGTATAAAGAGTACAGATATTTATCAACATGTGGGAATTCAAGAAATATTGTTCCCACAATCCCATGAATTTGCTAGAGAATGAGCTTCAGACAACCAAAGTGTTGAGAAACATTGACATAAGGACAGGTAGTGAGCGTTAAATGTACAGTTACTTGTAGAATGAAGATGAAATGGGGATTAAAAGGGAGACGGAGTCTGTATTGCCTTTGTGCCCAGATAATGTAGATAACTGTTTTTAAAAATGGTGAAATAGGGAAATCATGCAAAATTTTAACAGTTCTCAGTAAATATATTGGTGGGGTGTCAAAGTTATATGTAGAATATGAGATAATATAAATGAGCAGTTATTAGATATTCTAATTTTATCATCCTCTGCCTTTGAGAACTAGGACTTTTAATGTGAAAGAATGTAGATGTAATTCCAAAGAATTTAGATTTTTTTTTTAAACCCTGCAGTACTGCATATGAACTCATGAGAAATTTTATTTAAAAGTAAACACACCCCTACTTTTGCTCTATCCACTGAAAAGGCTTAGAAACAAGGACCAGCCCAGTAGCAATAAGTATACCAGTAATTCCAATTGTGATACAGACATGTTCTTCCCAATATTCCTTATTTTAAGAAATCAAGATGTCTTAGACAAATAACTAACTACAATTCTGGTACAGGAAATGTACAAGATAAGCTTGGAACATCTTGCCATAAAAGATAGGGAAGGAGCTTTCAAAGACCACTGGGGTCATAGCAAAAGCCAATTTGAAGATGTTTTCAGTAGCCAGTTTGGCTTCACAGAGGATAATTGACAGTAGTAACAAGTCCATCCAACACCCAAATCTTGGCTTCTAATACCATCCTCTAATAAATGAACCAGGACTCCTTGGAGAAATAGCTGATTCTAGGGCTGGGGTGGGGAATATACAAGATGAGCCTGGAGCATCTTGTTGTCAGATGATAGTGCACATATGATGGGATTATATCCTGATAAAGCCATTGTAAGTTGAAAATATTGTAAGTTGAAAATGCATTTGCGGCCGGGCGCGGTGGCTCAAGCCTGTAATCCCAGCACTTTGGGAGGCCGAGGCGGGTGGATCACAAGGTCAAGAGATCAAGACCATCCTGGTCAACATGGTGAAACCCCGTCTCTACTAAAAATACAAAAAATTAGCTGGGCATGGTGGCGCATGCCAGTAATCCCAGCTACTCAGGAGGCCGAGGCAGGAGAATTGCCTGAACCCAGGAGGCAGAGGTTGCGGTGAGCCGAGATTGCGCCATTGCACTCCAGCCTGGGTAACAAGAGCGAAACTCCGTCTCAAAAAAAAAAAAAAGAAAAAGAAAAAAAAGAAAATGCATTTGCTATACCTAACCTACCCAACATCGTAGCTTAAGCTAGCCTACCTTTGACCTGCTCAGAACACTTAAACATTAGCCCACAGTTGGGCAAAATCATCTAACACAAAGCCTGTTTAATGCTAAAATATTGAATATCTCAGAATATGAAGTATGATTTTTACTGAATGCATATGACTTTCACACCATCATAAAGTTGAAAAATCTTAACTTGGGGCTCTCTGTACTAGAAAACAAGAGCTCAGAAAACTATTGGGGTTTTAAAGGAACACAAGAGTCAGCTGAACTCTCACAGGCCAAAACTGGGAGGACTTGGGCAGGAAAGTACATTTAACGGTATTGGATTATCACACAAGGAATAAAATGAATGCACACCAGTCCGTTGTGATAGAAATAGGTAATTGAATAAGTAAATAAATGAGGGAGAAGAGACAAATCTCCCCTACAGAAAAACTTCAAATAATTCCTGCTTCAAGAAGGTATAGCATGACTGTTCACCCTGTAAGTGTGGGCTGTGCTTAGTGACTTGCTTCCAGAGACTGCAATGTGGAAGGAGGGAGGAGAAGTAACTTTAATTGGAAACCTACAAATACCTCTTTGGTCGGGTGATCGGGGTTATTATCAGTGTGAAGTCAGGTTGTTGCATATATAGTATTGTCCTCCAAACCCTATAACTGTAGTTTTATAAAAAATAGGCAACCCAAACTGAGGGACATTCTACAAAATACCTCACAAGTACTCTTCAAAACTGTCCAGGTCATCAGAATGAAAGAAAGTCTGAGAAAGAGCCTAGAGGAGACTAAGGAGACAAACAACAAAATGTACTGTGGTATCCTGGATAGGATCCTGGAACGGAAAAGGGACATTAGGTAAAACCTAAGGACATTTGAGTAATGTATGGACTTTAGTTGTTAATAATGTATTAGTATTGGTTCATTAGTTGTATCACAGAAACTATTAATATAAGATGTTAATAATAAGAAACTGGGTGTGCTTACGTGGGAACTTGGTACTATTTTCTCAATTTGTCTGTAAATTGAAAACTTCTAAAATTAAAAGGTTGATTTATATAGTTTTTTAAAACAGTAATTGTGGGCCAGGCATGGTGGCTCATGCCTGTAATCCCAGCACTTTGGGAGGCCAAGGCGGGTGGATCACTTGAGGTCAGGAGTTCAAGACCAGCCTGACCCACATGGTGAAACCCCATCTCTGCTAAAAATACAAAAATTAGCCAGGCATGGTGGCACATGCCTGTAATCCCAGCTACTCGAGAGGCTAAGGCAGAAGAATCACTTGAGCCTGAGAGGTGGAGCTTGCAGTGAGCCAAGATTGCACCGTACCACTCCACTCCAGCCTCGGAAGGAGTGAGACTCCTTTGTCTCAGAAATAATAATTGCAACTGCTTGAAACTCATCAAATATGTTTAAATCTGTGAGTTCATAATTATAATTTTTTTAAATTTCTGAGGTCTCAGCCCAGGCTGTGCTCAAGCAATCCTCTTGCCTTAGCGTCCCAAGTAGGTGAGACTACAGGCATGTACTACCATGCCTGGCAGATTTTTAAAGTTTTTTTTTTTTTTATAATTTTTTGAACCAATATAAATTCTTTTTTTTTCTTCTTTTTTCTTTTTTTTTTTTTTTTTTTTTTTTTTGGTAGAGACAGGGTCTCGCCATCTTACCTAGGGTGATCTCAAACTCCTGGATTCAAGCAGTCCTCCCACTTTGGCCTCTTAAAGTGCTGGGATTACAGGTGTGAGCCACTGTGCCTGGCCCATAATTATATGATAAAACAAAACCAAATTATTCAACCACAGAGGCCAATAAGGGAACTCATTATCTTGAGAAATGGTAAATAAAGGAAAAGAGTCAAGTATTTTATCTTTTCTACTAGGTAACCAAATAGTTGATGAGGGGAAGGCTGTCTTTGTAAAAGTATTTCAGTTAATTTTAAAAAGTTGAAATTGGCCGGGCACGGTGGCTTGTGCCCATAATCTCAGCACTTTGGGAGGCCAAGGTGGGCAGATCACAAGGTCAAGAGATCGAGACCATCCTGGCCAACATGGTGAAACCCTGTCTCTACTAAAAATACAAAAATTAGCTGGGCATGGTGGCACATGCCTGTAGTCCCAGCTACTCGGGAGGCTGAGGCAGGAGAATTGCTTGAACCCAGGAGGCAGAGGTTGCAGTGAGCCAAGATCACGCCACTGCACTCCAGCCTGGTGACAGAGTGAGACTGTGTCTCCAAAAAAAAAAAAAAAAGTTAAGGTTATCACCTTTTTGAAATCCCCCAGTAAATGAATGGGTCTCAGCACTGAACATCAACAGCTCCTAACATTACAGTGAGACAGAGATATTTACATGCCTCCTGATGAAGGAATGCAGCACCACGTATAGTTATTCATGCTGAAAGGATCAAATTTGAGTCAGATCAAGCCTCTGTATTCAGTTGCCAATCTGCAGAAAATCCAGGAGGACATGTTAAGACTGCATCATGAGTATGCAATCAGCAAAATCCAGTCTTTGGGAAACAAACTCTCCAGGTCATATGCCCCAACTTCTTCAACAGATAACTTGAAAGAAAGGGATGGAGGGAGAACCTGTAGATTTAAAAGATACCAAAACATTTTTAAATAGGCAACGGTAACCTCAAAAATACGATGCTAGGCTGGGCGCGGTGGCTCACGCCTGTAATCCCAGCACTTTGGGAGGCCAAGGCAGGCAGATCACTTGAGGTCAGGAGTTCAAGACCAGCCTGGCCAACATGGTGAAACCCCGTCTCTACTAAAAATACGAAAATTAGCCGAGCATGGTGGCAGGCGCCTGTAATCCCAGCTACTCGGGAAACTGAGGTAGTAGAATTACTTGAACCCAGGAAGTGGAGGTTGCAGTGAGCCAAGATTCTATCACTGTACTCCAGGCTGGGAGACAGCAAGGCTGTCTAAAAAAAAAAAAAAAAGTGATGCTAACTGAAAGAAGTCAACCACAAAAGATCACAGATTCCATGATTTTTATTCCATGTATATGAAATGTACAGAATAGGCAAATCTATGGAGACAGAAAGTAAATTCATGGGCTTGGAGCTAGGGGCAGGGAGGGAAGGAATGGGAATTAACTGTAAATGGACACAAGGGATCTTTTGGGGTTATAGAATTGTTTAAATTGGATTGTGGTGATAGTGGCACAACTCTGTACTAAAAAAAATACATTGAGTAAAAAATGGATGTACAAATGGACAATTACAGTGTCTAGTGATGTACACTTGGGTAATAAAGCTGTAATAAACTCTAGGAACTTATTACTATAAAAAGCAATATAGTGGTTACTTTTGCCAGGGGGAGGAGAGTTGATTTGTATAATGTACACAGAGAGGCTTTTGGGATGGATACAGGAGATCTGTTTCTTGACCTGAGTGGAAGCTATAAGGCCTCTTTATAAAAATTTGTTTTCTATGTACTTGTGTGGTTTCTACCATCTTTTATTTTATAATAAAGGGTTTTAAAGAAATGAACCAGGCAAGGTGGCTCACGCCTGTAACCCCAGCACTTTAGGATGCCCAAGACCAGCCTGGGCAACATAGGGGAAGACCTTGTCTCTACAAAAACTGTAAAAATTAGCCAAACATGGTGGTTCATGCGTGTAGTTCCAGCTAGTCTGGAGGCTGAGGCAGGAGGATGACTTGAACCCAGGAGTTTGAGGCTGCAGTGAGCCGTCATCACACCACTGCACTCTAGCCTAGGCAACAGAGAGAAGCCCTATCTCAAAAAAGGAAAATATGAGACTCCTGAGCTGTTAAAAGATATCAGATACCCACACATTTCATTCATAATAATGAGACTTGTTTCTCATGAGCAAACTCAGAGTAGCCAGGAAAATGCTGTTTTACCTCACAAAAGAAAAAAATGCAAAAGAGATGCAGCAGTTGGTTGAATTTCTTTTGGGTGTACACTGCATGATAAGTGGCCATTTGGACCTCAGAACCTATTTATTTCAAGCACTGCAAAATAATATGTAGGCATTCTCTTCTGGTAGGTTCAACTGCCCTGTGATTTTCAGTTTTATGCACAAAAAATTGTATGACTATAGTAAAGGAAATGGATGGAGGAGGACATGTCAACTGCAATCCCACCCCACCCCCCCGGCAACTCACAAATCACAAATTCATAAATTTGTTTTGCTTTCGTGTTTTTGGAATGCTGGTGGTGTTTGGTGGTGGTGGTGGTAGTGTTGTGTTTTGGGACCAGGGGGTGTTGGCCGTTTTTGCAAGATTTCTCTTCCAAAATAGAATTCATTCTGAGGGGCACCTTTTATGATTTTTGCCTTCTTGTGGAAACCACTCAGAGCATCCTTTGGTACTATTTTTTAACATGCGATATATTAGGTAATGCAAGTGCTCTCCCCGCTTCCGCTGGGCCCAGGGTAGGCAGCTGGCTGTATTCCTGTTCTCATCGCATGTGGTTGTGCTCAGAGTGGAACCGAGGCCCCTGACGTTACTTATTAACATTCCCTCAATTTCTCACCTCCCTTTCTAATTTTTCCACTTTTAGAAGAAGAATTCAGAAAAGCAGCTCAGCAACAGGAAAATCAAGAAAAAAAGGAGGAAGACGATGATGAACAAACACTGTACAGAGCTCGGGAGTGGGATGACTGGAAGGACACCCATCCTAGGGGCTATGGCAACCGACAGAACATGGGCTGATCTTCCCACAACACCACAGGACTGCAGGGTGCACACCTCCCCCGCCAAGAAAAATCATGCAGTCCTCCCCTCCCTGGGCTCCCGCTTCAGCTCTGTACAACAAAGGCAAAGATGCTAAATCTTGCTTTGCATTCAATAAAGTGTCAAGTGATTAAGTGTGTATTTGTATCCTAGGTGATGTCTTGTTTTGGCATCGTCATCCTCATCATGTTGTATTCTAATTTCTTAAGTAGAAAGAAAAGAGTGCTGAGAAATGGCTCTGTATAATCAATGGCTGTCTGAATTCTCTGAAAAAATAAAAGTCCCCTCTATTACATGAGCCTGTGCAGAAATACGGCTTTCAGCAGCTTTTTTTGATGGGGGAGTGGGAGCATTGAGCTGTGAGTCTCTGGGCCTATGGGGAGATGCTCTTTGATGTGGGCAGTGAATTTGTCCAGCATCAGATCTACCCAGGCATTCTTCCTACTAGGCCTATGATATGAAGCCATGTAAGGAACACCCTGCACCGTGAAGCAATCCAGCACTATAAGGGGAGAGCTTTCTGTGCCACACAGTGCTGTTTTCAGAAACTATAGCTGTAGGTAAATGGACCACAAAGGGATGTAGTCTACTTCCCGGTCCTATCTACCTGTCCTAGCTTGGCCAGAGAAATGAGAGATACAGAGGAGGAGATAGAGAGTCATCCTTGTGTGTATCTGAGGCCAGGGCCTTTACTGTCACACAAACATTACCATATATCCCTCAGGGTCAAGAGCAGCCTCAGGCCATAGCCTAACTTTTTTTTGAGACAAGTCTCACTCTGTTGCCCAGGCTGGAGTGGAATGGCACAATCTTGGCTCGCTACAACCTCTGCTTCCCAGGTTCAAGCGATTCTCCTGCCTCAGCCTCCCAACTAGCTGGTGGTATAGGCGCCCACCACCACACCCAGCTAATTTTTGTATTTTTAGTAGAGATGAGTCCTTATCATGTTGGTCAGGCTGGTCTCAAACTCAACCTCAGGTGATCCACCTGCCTCAGCCTTGAAAGTGCTGGGACTGTAGGCATGAGCCACCACGCCTGGCCAGCCTAATTCCAATTGGTCCTTATTGCCTATGCTGCGAGATACCTGGCACAATCCAAACTAATGGCCTGGGTAAATGTGCCACGGTGGTCATTTGGCTGCTTAGTGAGGTGCCTGCAATCACGCAGATAATGGGTGTGGAGGAGGGGGACAGTACAGATGACACTGCAGGGCACCTACTTTCTGGGGAAGAGAGAAGACAGTATCCTCAGTTCTTGCGTTGGTATCCTATAAAAGCAGCCATGTGTTGAAACAAATGATCTGCACAGAAAGCATACTTCTGTGGCTTTGTTACACGGGTTTTCTTTTAAGAGGAAGATGACTCAGCCCTCCTAGCTTCTGCAGTCTAGCTTAGTAGAGGGGTTTGAAAAGGAGACTCAGTTCCCTCGTTTATAGGGTGGTTAGTGGAGGGCTGTCAGGTGATGAGGGGGAGGTTGTGTTTCGTGGGAGATGATAGAAGACTACCGATAATCTATTTGTATACTGCTTAATGAGAGGAGTCATCTCACCCTCACAACATAAGCTCCTGAAACTGGGAGAACACAGATTAAATTCCCCAAAGATTTGGAAAGCATCATTTTCTGCTCTCTTTCAATGGTTCCCAGCCTGCCTGTAGCAATGGCCTGTTTCTTGCTTTTGAAACTCCACCCCGAGTTTATTCTCAAATGGGCCAAGTTGGAGTTCCCTTCTTGGTCCAAGTACATTTAAGATTGGGCCTTCCAGAGGGTCCGGCTCAATTAAACCCCTTCAAACATCCTGATATCTAAGAGGCAAACCAGACAAGGTGGGTTTGAATTCTGGCTTTAAAAATTGCAGGCTGATAGAAAGATAAACTCTCGCTAATTGGTGGGAGCTAACAAAACAATTGAACTCGGAGAGATAGAGAGTAGAAGGTTGGTTACCAGAGACTGGGAAGGGTACTGGAGGAAGGGGTTGGGGGGATGGGGATGGTTAATGGGTACAAAAATATATAATGAATAAGACCTACTATTTGATAGCACGACAGGGTGACTATAGTCAATAATTGCACATTTAAAAATAAAAGTGATAATTTTTAACACAAAGGAGAAATGTTTAAGGGGATAGCTATCCCATTTTTCATGATGTGATTGTTATGCATTGCATGCCTGTATCAAAACATCTCAGGTACCCCATAAATATATACAGCTGTAGCAGGAGCGGCCGCGAGAAACAGATCTCGAACACCGAATGGGAAGGAAAAGGGGTTTATTATGTCTGGGAGCCGGGCGATGATTTGTCTAAAACCCAGCTCGTTTAACAAAGGAAGGTTCTGCCTTTATATAGGCGTATGCTCTAGATATTACATATGGAAGAATCTTAAGTTTATAGACAGATATCACGAGTGAAAAGGATTTTGGATTTACAGCTTTAGGAACCACATGTGAAAAGGCTTCTGAGTTTACAGCTTTAGAAATCACATATGAAATGGTTCTGGTCCCCGGACCGAGGAGTGGGGTGGGGGTTTGATCTTGTTTTAAGTAAAAAGTGTCTTCCGGAAAGTTTCCCCAATACCAAGCGTGTTATTTACAGGAAGGTGGATCAGGACACGCCAGCTGGCCTGCTTTTTTCTTCTATTGAAATGCATTGTGGAAGTCGAGGGGGAGGTGATCCCAGATGCCTGGGTCTCCTTCCTCACACCTACTATGCACCCCCAAAACAAGAAAATTAAAAATTGCAGGCTGTGTGATGTGACCTTGGGCAATAAAAGCCTGAACTTCCTTTTCTTTGGCCTGTGAGGATTAAACGAATAATGGCACCTATTATAATAAACTCAGGCAACTAAAGAGTACGTGCTTTCCGTTAGCTCAGGTGACTGCAGTCTGTCCACTGAGAAGGGAAAGGAAATGGACAGATGTCAGGCCCCTAGTATGTGCCAGGCACTTTCCCACACTGTTAATACAAGGACCCTGCGAAATTGATTTCTTTAAGTTCACACTGGTAAGATGTTACGCTACTGTCATTTTCCATGTGCTTCCCAATTGCTTGTGCTTTTGGCTGTGTCTTAAAGCTGCTTCAAAGAGGAGCAGCTTTAAAAATCTAAACTAAAACAACTATGTCTACATCACTGGAGCTCTAGAAATTCCTTCTTAGCTGACTCACCAAAGAAAAGGTTATGCCGGCTCCCCCGCCACTGCCCCCTCAGCTGGGGAATAAGAAGACGGAGGTGGTGAGCAAGCCCATCTTCCTCCATTTTCCTTCCCTGTTCTGTCTGCCTGACTGCCAGAGAAACCAAAAAAGCACCACCTTCACTACTCCCACCAGAGGCGAGTTCCTTCAGGGTCCTAGAGTGAGCTGGGTTTGGTGGATTCCCGGAAGCAAAGACTCCTTAAAGCTCTCAATGATAGTACTGTTTCATAGTTTGCAAAACACTTTCACATATGCTGCTTATTTCATTCTCACAACCTGTCAAGCAAGATCTGATATCTTCACACAGCTAAGAAGTAGAGCGCGCAAACAGATCAGCTTAGCCAAAATATTTGCTCTCTGTGGCCCTCACGTGGAGGCCAATTAGATTTGAAAAAGGAGAATGCTAGGCACTGTTTCCTTTAATGCTGTTACACACTGATTTGTCCTTTCCACTGTTGTTCCCCTCCACACCCCTGTGAGAAAAGACAACGGGAGAAATGAACTGACTTCAAACCCAGGTCAAAAATCTCAGTTCTGGGGGCTTTGCTGCTCCCACGCTGAGTGGCCCCAGACAAAGTTTTCTATCATTCGAAACAACTTGAAAAGGGGAAAACCACCTCTCTGTGTCACTCACACCCCAGAAAGTCCTCCTCCGCTGACCCTGGGCCTGCAGTTGCTCATCAGCACAACAGGAGCATTGCTATCGGTCTCTGCTGGGCACGATACAACAATAGGGTATTGTTATCACCATCCCCTTGCAAAACAGCTGTCCCCAAAACTTGTGCATCATTTCCTCACAGATTCCTTGTAAACCACTCATCCAAGGTGCAAGTCAACAGGGCATGGTTCACTTCTGTTCCATCACAAGGTGACGTCGGTTCTAGTACCAGCTCTGTCACTGTCTTAGCCCCTCTGAGATGTAGCCAATATCTTCCCTACTTACCTCACAGGCCAGGGTAGAGAGCAAAGGAAATCAAACAGGCAAAAGCACTTTGACCAGTTATAAGACACGACCCAAGAGTGAGGAGTAAGAGCAGGAGGCTGTTGGTAAGCTGGAGGGATGGAGGAGGGGGTGCTCTTTTTTTCATTAAAAATTTTTGTAATAGAGATGGGGTCTCCCTGTGTTGCCCAGGCTGGTCTCAAACTCCTGGGTTAAAGTGATCCTCCTGCCTCGGTCTTCCAAGTAGATGAGATTACAGGTGTATACCACCATACCCTGATGAGTTTTGTATTTTTTGTAGAGATGGGTTTTCACCATGTTGCCCAGGCTGGTCTTGAACTCCTGGGCTCAAGTGATCCTCGTGCTTGGCCTCTGAAAGTGCTGGGATTACAGGCCTGAGCCACTGAGCCTAGCCTTTTTTTTTTTTTTTAAAGTCAGCAGTTCCTGACTTCATTTTAACCCTTGCTCCTCCAAAGCTTCCTCAATCAATCTTCTAGATGTCACCACCAGCCAAAAGGTGACATGCTTTTTTCGAGTGCTGAAATGACCAGCAAAACAGAGAACTCTGTACAGTGAAAACCGAGAACCAGTTTTTATGTATCTGACTGCCAGGCCACCTTTGACAAATGTATATGAAAAGATGATGGGCAAAGTCTTAGATTTCAGTGTCTTGTTCCAACTGGCAACAAATCCTCCAAAGAGAGTAGAATTGAGCAATGTCTTAGGCCAGCCTAGCCCAGCATGGTAGCAGGAATAAAAATTATGGCTACTGTGTATTAAGCACCTTCTATATACTAGGAACTTTACATACAATATTTCTGATCCTCACAACACCCAAGTTAGATACTGTTATAGACTCAATCTGTCGATGAGGAAATTGAAGCTTAGAGAAGAGATTTCCCAAAGATCACTAAGCTCTAAGTGGTTGAGCTGGTGGCCTGAGGACATATGAAGGTAGGAAATACATCCTGGTGGTACAGTGCTCTCCTCCCCTTTCTCTCTCCAAGCTTTAAGCAACAATTCCATCAGCTTTGCCTGCTGGCCCCTTCAGGGACAGTCTGAGACCTGCTCACTAGGGGCAAATCCCCACTCAGAAATCTACCCTTTCTGGGGCCCTTGCATCACTCAACCTGCAGTGGAACATTCCTGCCCTGAATGCCAAGCCCACCTACTTTCCCTTTCCCTGTCCAGCCTTATTTAGCTGATCTTTGTTCAAGTAACTCTTTTACTTTTATATTTTTTTTAGAAACAGAGTCTTGCTCTCTCCCCTAGGCTGGAATGCAGTGGTGCAATCATAGCTCACTGTAACTGTGAACTGTGCTCTCTTTAACCCAAATGCCATCACCTCATTTTTAAAAATAGAGACAGAGTCTTGCTATGTTGCCCAGGCTGGAGTACAGCGGCTATTTACAATCATTGCACACTGCAGCCTTGGGCTCAAGCAATCCTCCTGTCTTAGCCTCCTGAGTAGCTAGGATAATAGATAAATGTCCACACTCAGCTATTTTTTGTTTTATTTTGTAGAGATGGGGTCTTGCTACATTGCCCAGGCTTCAAGTAAACCTTTTAAACTTTCTGTCCCAGCCTCTCACTCAGGGGTTCCTACATATTTTCTGTCTTTTTTTTTTTTTTGAGATGGAGTCTCGCTCTGTTGCCCAGGCTGGAGTGCAGTGGCATGATCTCAGCTCACTGCAACTTCTGCCTCCCGGTTCAAGCAGTTCTCCTGCCTCAGCCTCCCGAGCAGCTGGGACTACAGGTGCACACCACCATGCCCAGCTAATTTTTGTATTTTTAGTAGAGAGGGGGCTTCTCCATGTTGGCCAGGCTGGTCTCAAACTCATCTCGTGATCCACCCCCCTGGGCCTCCCAAAGTGCTAGGATTACAGGTGTGAGCCACCACGCCTGGTCAGTTCCTACATATTTTCTAAGCCAGTCAAAGCATCTCTTCATCTACCAGGGCTTTCAGGACAACTAAGACCAGACCCAGGCCGTAAGTGCATGAGGTTTGGGAGACAGGGGCTGGGAAGAAGGATTTCTGCCTGAACTCTGAGGCTCTTCAACACTCAGTAACAGATACGGCCTCTGCTACCCTGGTGCCCTTGGCCCTGAGCTCAGAGGCATTAAGAGATTTGTAGAAAGACTTCCTCACCAGCTTTATTTCACCTGTCTTCCCCTTTCCTTGTCTATCTTCTCTACTCTACCTCCAGCTTCCCTGATCACAAATATACTGGAGGCTATCACTAGCCCTGACTGTTTCACTGAGCTCCCAGACCCGTATCCTGCCATCTGCTACACAGCTCACCTTGATGAACAAACTGAACTCAAACTCCACAGTCTTAGAATGAACTCATCACATTCCCCACCCCTCTCTCTCCATCAGAGCTTCTTATGTCCCCATCACCTACTTAGTGCTCATCCTCAGAAGCTCAGGATTATTGCTGGTTTTTCTTCCTGACCAAGCAAGCATTCAAATGTCTGCTGAATGAATTACCGAATGAATGAGTCCCATCATGAATCATACTTCATCAGGCAGATTCACAAGAATCCAGCCTCTTTCTTTTCATATTCAAACAACTTTGCATAAAAGAAAACTTCGAATCCCTTCACCTTAAAGCAGCAATCATTTCTGTCTCAGACTGATGGATCAGTTTAGTCTATCACTGAAGAGACCAATTTCTTTTTTTTTAGCAAATACATTCAATGTGGAGGTCTGCTTTATAGTCTGCTTTTAAAGCTTAGCATATAATACTACAGAGTCTGCCTTACAATAATTTTAATAATGTTTAATGACTGCTGATTAGTCTATAATGTTGCCATATAATCGCTTACTTAGCCAGCCCCAGATTTTGAACATTTGGAATGATTCCAGGTTTTTACTGTTGGTTTCTTTATTCATTAACAGAGTAAATTACCTTATTTGCCTGTGTATGCAAAAAGAGGTCCCTAGAGGGGGTGGAGTATTGGGTTGTTAGAGGCCAGGAGTGAGAAGGACACATTTCACTGAGCTCGCATAGTTTCTTTTGAATTCTGAGTCATGTAAATATACCAGCTATTCAAAATATACATGTGAAAAGCTTACTGTACACCAAGCATCGTGCCAGAAGCTGGCTGTAGAGGTGGGGTTTACATTCCCAACCCACCTCTTTGATATGTGTTCTCCCAAAAGTATGTATAATGTGCCTTGGAGACCCAGAGGACAGAGCAAGGAATGACATTTTCACTGAATCTTGAAGGGTGGGTAGAGCCAGTCAGGTTGACAGGATACTGCTCAGCATAGGAATGGACACTTCCAGTTTGGGGAACTAGGCTGTATCTGGCGTGGTGTGTAAGTGATGGGAAATGAGACTCTCAAGAAGGGTGGAAACCAGTGTAGAAAGGGCTCTGTGTCCAGGTCCTGGGGTCTGAATTGGATCCTAGAGGCAATGGAGCCTTTGGAGTGTTTGAAACAAAGCAGAGAGACGGTAAGAGCTATGTTTGACAGCAGCCCCTCTAATTGCAGAATGGAGACCAAAGGAAGGGAGGTGAGCAGGCAGCAACCTGCTGTCGTCCAGGAGACAGTGACAGGGGCCCAAACTAGGGGACCGACTGTTCCAGTTCGCCCAAGTTTACACCAGTTTTAGCCCTGGAAGTGTGATGCCCTGCTTTTTGCCAGCTAAAACTAACTCTCTCTTAGGCTAAAAGCCGTTCAAGCTTTATGTTAGCTTCTTGAGCCAGACAGACTCCATCTTAGCTTCTTCATTTTAGTTACTTTCCCACCATTAAGCATGTAACTATAGTATGTAGCTGGGGCAGGCCGACACTGGGCACCTCCAGGAATGCATTTGTTGATAAGAGGCCGAGTTAAGTGGCACCAGCAGAGCCTGGGAATGCAGGTGCTGTGGAGCGCCCAGAGCCCCAGTTATCTGTAAGTCATATGTCTTTCATGACAGCTTTACCCCTCGCACCTGGCACTGTTTTATTTCGCAGGTACTAGTTTATCTTTTAACTTTTTGCTCACTCTGCTTTTGTGAAAAATTTGCCTCAGCTAGATTCCCCCTCCCTTTTAAAACTAGGGTGTAAAAGACCACCTAACTTTTTTTAGGGGCCAAGAGAATTTTGGGCGTTAGCCATTCTCGGTCGCCGGCATAATAAAGGACTCATAATTCAATCTCAGAGTGTGGCGCATTCCTTGTCTCGCTTGGGTGCAACAGAAGTCCAGCATCCTGGGCAACTCCTCATCCCAGGCAAACTGGGAGGGTTGGTCACCGCCCGCCAAGACCCTGAACCAAGACCCTGAACCAAGACCCTGGAGGCTGCTCTTCCCTGGGCCTTGCCTAGAAGTGATCCAATCACTAATGCTTCCAAGGATTTTAAATGTCCCCTGTTCTGCCCTACCCTCTATCGCCACGGGCCCCTCCTCCCACCACCACTCCTGGGTCTATTTTCACTGGATTCTAAACCTAGAATCCAGTGAAACATAAATCTCTTTACATATCTAGGCCTCCTGATACGTAAAGAAATTTGTTTGGAAATCATCCCCATTTACCACTTTCCAGACTTTTCTTCTTCTACTACTCCCCTCCACCAACCTGAGGCTCTTATCAGACTAAACTTTCTCCTTACCAAAGCAAACTTCTAGCCTTTTGTGTATGCTGGGCCACCATGAGAAATGTCATGCTCTCCACTTCTCAGCCCATTAGAGCACACTGCAAATACTCGCTCCCCACGGCTGAATAGTAGCGCTAGTGAACAGCTGCTGGATGGCAGATACTACATGAGAAGCTTTTCAAACACTGCTGCTAAATCTCACAGCAAAGAATTAGGATGCATCCTTTTCACCAGATGAGGAAACCGAGACTCAAAGAGAAGAAGTGTCTGGTCCAAGGTCACACAGCTTCTAGCGTTCCCCTCTGTCTCCTTTGAAATTCTCTAATGACTCCAATCCTTGTATTGATGACATATGCACTTCTTTTATTCCCTGTGTCCTCTGCCCCCTAAACCAACACCCAAGCAATTGTAAACCTAGTACAATACCAGGCTTTAAGTAGGGCCTTGAGAAAAATTTGGTGAATGAAGGGATTAGGTATACTCTGTCTAGAATACCTAGCCTGGTGCTTGGCATTAAATAGGTTCTCCATTGCTATTGGTTATTGTTGTTGCTTGAGACAGGGTCTCGCTCTGTCATCCAGGCTGTAGTGCAGTGGTACATTCTTGGCTCACTGCAGCCTCGGCTTTCTGGGCTCTAGGGATTCTTCCACCTCAGCCTCCCAAGTGAGTAGCTGGGATTACAAGTCTGTACCACCACGCTCAGCTAATTTTTGTATTTTTGGTAGATACAGGGTTTCACCACGTTGGCCAGGCTGGTCTCTAACTCCTGGGCTCAAGTGAGCCACCCACCTCAGCCTCCCAAAGTGCTGGGATTACAGGCGTGAGCCACCACGCCTGCCCCTAATGTTTTCAACTGAGCTGAAATTGTAATACCTAACCAAATAAGGGTAGGACAGAGGGAGAAGATCAGAAGAAAAGAAATAATGGCAAAACCTCAGGTATCCAAAGCTTTCTAGAAATGAGTCATTCCAGGCTGGGCGCGGTGGCTCATGCCCGTAATCCCAGCACTTTGGGAGGCCGAGGCGGGTGGATCACGAGGTCAAGAGATCGAGACCATCCTGGTCAACATGGTGAAACCCCGTCTCTACTAAAAATACAAAAAATTAGCTGGGCATGGTGGCACATGCCTGTAATCCCAGCTACTCAGGAGGCTGAGGCAGGAGAATGGCCTGAGCCCAGGAGGCGGAGGTTGCAGTGAGCCGAGATCGTGCCATTGCAGTCCAGCCTGCGTAACAAGAGTGAAACTCCGCCTCAAAAAAAGAAAAGAAATGAGTCATTCCAAAGGCTGAGGGTGAATCAGAGCTACCCTCGCTTCCACCGCCCTGTCTGAACTCTCTGGTGCCAGTCCCCTTGATCTGTTTCCTTCCACTTTTCTCCTTTGTTTTTCTGTTGCCCCTTGGAAGTTTCTTTAGGGTCCAGCTTATCCCAGCCCCATCTGGTGAGCTCACAACAGTCTCTTGTACTGCCGGTCCAGGCCTCTCTCGCCTGATCCATTTCTCCTCACTGCAGCGGGCCCTCTTCCACAGAGCACTCCCTCACTCCCTGGGCAGGCAGGTGCTTCTCTCGTCTGTGCAACCCACAGCACCCCATGCAGGTGTCTGCTTTTACACCTACTTCCAACACCGGACTGTGAGTGTTTTGAGGGTGGGAATCACGTCAACCTTCAATGTCTACAGATGAAATTGGCAGGCCCTTTGTGCTCCTTGGCAACCTTTCCTTCTTTATTGCTTACTCTGAGGCGGCCAAGATTTTGCTTGTTGGTTGATGAATTGTAATTGGGAAATCACGAGTGCTGGCTGTTCAGGGTTTATCTGCTAGCCTAATTCTCTTCTTGCTCTTTCTCTGTTCCCTGATGTTTATGTTACACTTGTCCATTTGGCTCAAGAGAGCTCCAGCTCGGCCACTGTGCTCTCTGTCTTTGGGAGCAAAGGGTGGCCAATCTGGGTCTGGGCCCAGCCCTGCCAGTCCATCTTGCCTCAGGTATCAGGAGACCTGGTCTCCCTCACAGGTTCCACAGACATTTACTTGAGTGCCTGCTCTGCACCAGACCCTGACCCAGATATTAGGGAAACAGAGGTAGAAAACTGTCTGGCCCTGCCTGCCTCTATTCCTGAGTCGCCTAGAGCCCTTTCTAGATGTCGCCATTTACCCATCTGAAAGTAGAGGGAAACAGAGACATGATCTGTAAGGGGCGTTGGACCTCTTGATACTGTGGATCTTGTCTGTCCTGGGTACTCTAAGCCCCTCCATATTTCTGCTTTCCCCCAGAAGAGCCAGGCCTGCCTCTCTTACCTCTCTCCCTCCTCCCCTACAAATTCCAAGCAGATACACTCCAATACAGCCCACCTTCTATGTAGTCAAGCAGCCCCATGAAGCAGCTGGAGAACCCCAGCTAGCCCGGAGGGAAGATAAGAACGAGGAGGAAGAAAAGAAGAGGAAGGTGTCGTCTGTCAGATGACCATCTAGGACACATGGGGGAGTGAAAGCACATCCTGACATCCCAAAAAAGTTCCCCAAGCTCAGCTCTGAAGAGTCACATTAGTCAGTCTAATAAAGGAAGCCCAAAGCAGAGTGGGGGTAGGGAGATGATAGAGTTCCGCTAATCTCCCTGGAAAAGGGACCAATGCTCTCTTGCACTCGTAGAACCCTTGATACCATTTTTGTATCTGATTTTCCCAGCAACCCCATCGGTTACATTCAACAGATGTTTTCGACTACCTTCTATATTCAAGGCCTTCTGCTGGGAGTACTGGCCTTTTTCTGTAGGACACATCACAACTTCAAGTGTACAAACATTTTATTTTATTATTTTGATTTATTTATTTACTTATTTTGTAGAGATGGCATCTTGTTATGTCACCCAAGCTGGTCTTGAACTTCTGGGCTGAAGCAATCCTCCCGTTCAGCCTCTCAAAGTGCCAGGATTACAGGCATGAGCCATGGCACCCAGCCTAACATTTGTGTGATTTTTTTTTTAATGTCTGTCTCCTCCACTAGACTGTAAGCTCAAAGGAGGCAAGAATCATGTCTGTCTTCTTCCCCACTGAATCCTCAACACCTAACAACAGTGCCTGGCAAACAGCAGTCACTCAATAGATAGTGACAGAAAAAAATATATCTAACATGGTGAAACCCCATTTCTACTAAAACTACAAAAACTAGCTGGGTGTGGTGGCATGCGCCTATAGTCCCAACTACTAAGGAGGCTGAGGCAGGAGAATCACTTGAATCCAGGGGGCAGAGGTTGCAGTGAGCTGAGATCACACCACTGCACGATCTGCCTGGGTGACAGAGCGAGACTCTGTCTACAACAAAAAAGAAAAAAAAAAAAAAAAGGTTTGTCTTCCATTTTCCAAAGGCTATTACACAAAAGCAAGCCTCAGCCTGAAACACGTTACTTGTTCAATATATGTTACTTGAACTAAATGAGTAGTAACGACAGGAAGTGATGCCAGGTTGTGTGCTAAGCACTTTATATTCATTCACTCATCTAATCCCCAGAACAACCCTAGGAAGTAGGTACTATTATCGTCCCAATTTTACAGATGGAGAAACTGGGCCATAGAGGTTCACCACCTTACAAGCGATAGAGCTAAGATGTGAAACCCAGCTATCTGGCTCTAAAGTCTGTGCCCCTAACCTACACTGCATTCTAGCAATGAATGCTCAAACTGAACTCTAGAGAGATGGATTTTTTTCCAAAGGTGTCACAGGAAGAGCATGGTGGAGCTGGGAGTGGGAGCCAGGTCTTCTTTCTGTGCAATGCTTCTCCCACTCTATGACAAGGTATCTGACCACTGAGACAGGGCCCCTAGGACTAGAGGCACAAAGAGGGATCTGAGGAGTCTATTAATAGATATCCATGCAGAGAAACACCCAGTGGGCTAGATGACTCTCAGTAGACGACAAGAGGAGACAAAGGGTAACCACTAGGGCAGAAACAAGTGTGGCTGCCAAGTACCTTTCCTTAAGCAGGGAAAGGGAGTGGGGTGCTTTTCAGAGGTCCTATTTGAGGCCTAACCTACTCTCTTCCTGCACTAATTTATCAAGGGTGCCCCTCCCCCACAGCTAGAGCCATTCCAGGGCCATTTGTGCTTCATTACGATTGAGCACACTGTGGAGAAAGGATAAGACTGGGGAAATTAGATAGCCTGATCTGCAACCTGGTGTGTGGGTAGGAACATGGGGCGGGGCAGTGGAGAAAAGGTTTGGTCAAGCCTGACAAAACCCCAGCAGCTAATCTCATTCCACGATAAGAGATTATAGCAAAGCATCTATAATCCACTTGGTTTAAGAAGTTTTGACCTTCTAGTTGGACTTCTTGCCACAACAGAACAGCACCATAACCATGGCCTTCTTCTCCCGACTGGATCTCCAGGAGGGTCTCCAAACTCTCTCTGTTTTGCAATGGATCCCAGTCTATATATTTTTAGGTGAGTGAACCCCAAGGGCTGGAGAGCACATAGGGAACAAACCAAAGGAATGACTAATCTCCAAATGAGGAGGGTTCCAAAGAGATCCTCTGGTTGGTCTCCACCCTCTGGGAAGGATCTAGCCAGCACAAAGGCCGGGAGTGAGGCTGCATTTGTTCTGGTTTAAAGATTACTCCAGGCCAGGCATGGTTGCTCATGCCTGCAATCCCAGCCCTTTGGGAGGCTGAAGCAGGTGGGTCACCTGAGGTCAGGAGTTCGAGACCAGCCTGGGCAACATGGTGAAAACCTATCTCTACTTTAAAAAAAAAAAAAAAAATGCTGGGCGCAGTGGCTAACGCCTGTAATCCCAGCACTTTGGGAGGCCAAGGCAGACAGATCAAGAGGTCAGGAGATGGAGACCATCCTGGCTAACATGGTGAGACCCTGTCTCTACTAAAATACAAAAAAAAATGGCCAGGTGTGGTGGCACATACCTGTAGTCCCAGCTACTCAGGAGGCTGAGGGAGGGGAATCGCTTGAACCCAGAGACAGAGGTTGCAGTGAGCCAAGATCGCACCACTGCACTCCAGCCTGGTGACAGAGCAAGATTCCATTTCAGAAAAAAAAAAAAGAAAGAAAGAAAACCTTAGCTGGGCATGGTGGTGGGTACCTGTAATCCAGCTACTTGGGAGGCTGAGGCAGGAGAATCACTTAAACCTGGGAGGCGGAGGTTGCAGTGAGCTGAGATCGTGCTACTGCACTCCAGCCTCGGTGAAAGAGTAAGACTCTGTCTCTAAATAAATAAATAAATAAATAAAGATCACTCCAGCCTTCTCAGGAGCTGCCCCCTATGAACTAGCTGAGAAGAGTGACATTCGGGGACAGGGCAGAAGTGGTGGTGGCTGGCAGACTTGGTGTTACTAGGTAGGTATAGGGTGATTTTCTAGTCTACAATTCTGGTGAGAATTCTGGAAAATCTGAGGGCTGCCTGAGTGACTTCTCAGACAGAATTTTGAGAAAGAGCCAGTTATTTATTGGACTCACAGCACAGGAGTCAATAGTGTTGGACCAATGGACTGACAGCTCCAAGATTTTCCCTGTCAGAAACCAGGGATTTGTGGGCAGTCAATTACAGGAGTATGCTTGAAAACTGAATGAGAAGAAATAATGTCATCCTGAGGGATGAGACAGGTAGGAGACAGCTGGCTCCAATCCATGGGAGTCTATATGACCCTATAGGACCTGCTCTCAACCAGGGTCCTATAGGTAAAAAATTCAGGGTGGATGGGGGGACTCTGAATTGGGATGAATAAAATTGCCTGTCTTTTCACTAACCTCTAACTGAAATGTAGTATTTCCTTCAATGATGAATGTAGGCAATAAACCACGATGTGTTAGGAGTACCTGTGACTGTCAGTAGCAGACATCACAGAGATTTGCATTTCATATTACAGTTGTCGCAGGCATCTTGAAATTTCATTTATGTTCACGACTACTTCAAAATTCCAGTAGTTATTGGCACTGTCATTAGATCTGGTTATTTAATGCATACATCAAGAAGCATATATGTTACTATATCACATTGTGGGTAATAGTTTGATAACTGAATTTTAATATAATGGGTTTCCTTTGTAAATCTGTGTATTTTGTTTTGTGCATTTAAACATATTATTCAGAGAAAGGGTCCATGGCTTCACCAGACTGCCAGAGGGGTCCACAGCCTTCTCAAAATGCAGACTCATTGCGCCTTATTAAAATCAAAACATGCGAAGCCCATCGATGGCTTGACTTTAGCTATGTCGAGAGAAGAAAGTGATTTTGTTAGTTTCTGGACTTTCATAGTTTCTTTTTGTTTTCCTTTGCATTTCCCTAACTTCCTCAAAAAGAGCCCGTTGATAAGTTCCAGCCCTAAGCCAGGAAACTGAGGAGCACAGGAATGTCCTAAGAGACTTGCTGTTGGGATGGCAGCAACCGTTTCAAATCTGGATCCCAGAAAGAGTGGGCAGAGATGGGGCAGAGAGAGCAGGGGAAAGAGGTCAAAAGATGATGAGCTATGTGAGTGAGTCCTTTTAGGTGTAGGCCCTCTCCCACCCAAGAAGGCTTTTCTGAGGCAGCTTTTCTAATTAAAATGTACTCATTTTTTTTTTCCCAGAAAATGATTCTTTTTCATATATTTTCTTCTCTATTTCATTTCCCTACTCAAAGGACACTGTGTCTTGCTGGGTATAGGGTAGAGAGTATATCAGACGACTGGATATTTGAGGGACCAAGAAGGTGAGGATTAGCCTCCATGTAACACCCCTTTACTCCCAAATGTCACTGGTTTCCAGTTGTCCCAGAAGAGCTGGCAGAGTGGAGTGGGGATGTTAGGGACACATGATGATACCTATGTGTCTTCAGTGGAAACACATAACAATAAATGGGGCCAGGCTTGGTGGCTCACGCCTATAATCCCAGCACTTTGGGAGGCCAAGGCGGGCGGATCATGAGGTCAAGAGATCAAGATCATCCCAGCCAATATGGTGAAACCCTGTCTCTACTAATAATACAAAAATTAGCTGGGCACAGTGGTGCACGCCTGTAGTCCCAGCTATTCGGGAGGCTGAGGCAGGAGACTCGCTTGAACCCAGGAGGCGTAGGTTGCAGTAAGCTGAGATCTTGCCACTGCCCTCCAGCCTGGCGACAGAGCGAGACTCCATCTCAAAAAAAAAAAAAGAATAAATGGGATTTTTTTTTAACCTAAAGTTATTTTTATTGTAGTACAATACCTAGAACATAAAATTTACCATTTTAACCATTTTCAAGTATGCAGTAAGTACATGTCATTAAGACAGCCACCATCCAGCTCCAGAATTTATGTTCCCAAACTGAAACTCTGTATCCATTAAACAATAACTCCCTAATTTCCCCTCCCTCCAGGCCCTGGCAACCACCATTCTGCTTTCTGTCTCCATGAATTTGCCTATTCTAGGTATCTCATATAATTGGAATTATTATTCCAATGTTTGTCCTTTCATGATTGGCTATTTTTACTTAGTATAATGGCTTTAAGGCTCACCCATGTGGTATCATGTGTCAGAAATTCTTTCCTTTGAAAGGCTGAGTAATACAGTGCCTTGTGTGGATACGCCACATACTGTTTCTCATTCATCTGTTGATGGACATTTACGTTTCCTTGACAGCTTGGCTACTGTGAGTAACGTTGCTATGACTATAGATGTACAAACATCTCTTTGAGACTCTGCTTTCAATGCTTTTGATATATATCCAGAAATGTAATTGCTGGATCACACAGTAATTCTGTTTTGACTTTTTTTTGGGAACTGCCATCTTGTTTTCCTCAGTGGCTGCACAATTTTACATTCCCACCAACAGTGCACAGTAGTTCCAATTTCTCCACATCCTCACCTACACTTACTTTCTGCTTTTGAAATAACAGCCATCCTAATGGGTATGAGATGTTATCTCATTTTGATCAGTAACGTTGAGCATCTTTGCATGTGCTTATTGGCCATTTGTTTTGACTTCTTTTAGACTGATTATCTTTACCATTCCATTTGTCTTTCTCTTCTAGTTTAGGTGCCATACATCCTGTTTCTGTTCCTTTAGTGATTATGCTAGAAATTACAACACAAATCCTGGGTCTTGAAGGTTACCAAGGTAGCTTCACTGTCCAACAGGGCATCATGCCCACAGAGGTGCCTAAGACATTTAAATATGTTCAATCCAACAGTGACAGAGTAAATACTAATGATAAGCTCTTGGGCTGTCCTTGCTGTGAGATCCTTACAGGCTCCTTACTATCTAGCAACAGGGATCAATCAATCATTCATTCAACCATTGTCCCTATTTTATGTGCCATTGCTGGACATATACACAGATCACTATAATGTAAGATAGACTGTGGTGAGTTAAAGAGCCATGACAAAGTGATATTAGGGTATCAGAATGAGAAAATATTATATGAGTTGAACAGATCAGGGGAGACAGAAAATGAAATCAGTGTGGCATGGCAAACAGGACGTGAGTTCTGGAGTTCATCAGACTTAGATACCAATTAGCTGTGTGACTCCAAACAAGTACTGCAATCGCTCTATGTCTCAGTATCCCCATCCTCTCAGCCTGGACCATGGGAAATGCTCATACAGACATGTCTGCCTCCCTCCCTTCCTTCTCCCTTTTCTTTCTTGCCTTCTTTCCTTCCTTCCTTCCTTCTATCTTGCTCAGCGCCTCCCTCAGTGCTTCCCCTCCTTCCCAAATGATGTTCAGAATCATGGCTGATTACTGAGCATTGCTGGAAGTGATGGGGGAGGAAATAGAGATAATGGAGAAAAGGCCGAGGGACAAGAAGGAGGGAGGAAGCAAGAAGAGAGGAATGAGAAGATGGCTTGGAAGAGATTTGGAATACAAATATTCATGTACTGAGAATTAGGCAGTGGCTCTGACAGCCCCTCTGAGGGCCAGCTTTCATTCAGAGGATGGCTTTCCATCATCTCTTCTGGGATTATATCACCATCCCCCTAAACTATCTCAATATCCTTCTTCCTGATCCTCTAACCTCTGATCTCCACCCTCTCCAATCTATTCCACTGCCTGCTCTTGGAAATCTTTTAGAAGCATCTTTGATTACATCCCTCCCCTGCTCAAAAATAGTCGGTAATTTCCCATTGCCTACATGATGATGTATAAAGGTGTCATCCTGGGCATTCAAAGCCCTCCTCCACTCTCTGGTGGCCAGCTCGTCCTCCTACTCTTCCCTATGTGTTCCAGGCAATCCATTCACTAAACAAACAGGAAATGTACTCTCCCACTCCTTCACCTCTGCTCCTACTACTCCCACTACTCCTGCCACTGGAAAGATGCCATGATAGCTCTTCCTGGACTATCCAGGGACAGCACCTCCTTTTAGGTATTACTCAAGTCGTACCTTCTCTGAAACATTTTCCAGACAACCCAAAACGACATCACCTCTGAAAGTCTAGAGCACTTTGTAACAATAGGCTGGGTAGCAGTTATTTTATCTTTTCTGCCCTCTACCCAATAAGGTCCCTGAGAATAGGAGCCCTTTCTTATCATTAATATATCTCATGTAAGATCAAGCTTTACACTAACTCGACGGTTTTCCAGATTGCTTCTTCCTCAGCAGAAATCTTTAAATTTGCTCTTGTTCTTTTTCCTCTCCCTCAGACATCCTTTTTTGGTGTGTGGGCCTGCCCTCTTTCTCTAGTTTCTGATACTGTAAAAAATAGAATAGGCTGGGTGCAGTGGCTCGTGCCTGTAATCCCAACATTTTGGGAGGCCGAGGTTGGAGGATCACTTGAGCCTGGGAGTTCGAGACCAGCCCAGGCAACATAGTGAGACTCCATCTCTACAGAAAAAAATTAAAATAAAAAAATTAGCCAGGCATGGTGGTGCATGCCTTTGGTCCCAGCTACTGTGCTGGCTGAGATGGGACGAACGTTTGAGCCCAAGAAATGAAGGCTAGAGTGAGTTATGGTCATGCCATTGCACAACAGCCTAGATGACAGAGCAAGACCCTGTCTCAAAATAAATAAATAAAAATAGAACATTGCCTTCAGAGTCAGATAGACCAGTTCTATCACTTACTTGCTACGAGATCTTATGCAACTAAGTCTCTGTTATTTTCTATGTGACCTTGAGCAAGTAAGTCATTCACCCTGAACCATAATAGAAACATCATAGTACCTGCCTCTCAAGACTGTTCTGGAAATCTTTGAGGTGAGAAAATCCTCAATACATGTTAATTTTCTTCCTTTCAACTATTGCAATTGATATGACTTGGAGCCCAACCACCGCTAGGCTCCAAAATACTGCCAACCATGCCAACCGTGCCACTTAATCAACAGTGACAGCCACTCCTCTGAACTCTGATTTCATTGCATCTTCAGGAAGAATAATAACTAGGTTCTAGAAAATAAAGGAGATAGAGACTTTTTTTTTTTTTTTTTGAGACACTCTCGCTCTGTCACCCAGGCTGGAGTGCAGTGGTGTGATTATAACTCACTACAGCCTCAAACTGCTGGGCTCAAGCAATCCTTCTGCCTCAACTTCCTGAGTAGCTGGGACTACAGGTGTGCACCACCATGCTCGGTTACTTTTTAAATGTTTTTGTAGAGATGGGAGTCCCACTATGCTGCCTGGGTTGGTCTTGAACTCCTGGGGTCCAGTGATCCTCCTGCCCTGGCCTCTGAAAATGCTGGGATTACAGGAGTGAGCCACCATGCCTGACCTAGACTTTGATGCATTCCCAGCATTCCCACATGCCCCATCACAGCATCTTTCACTAATCCCCTTCCATCACCCCAGCATCAAATCAGCTGCGTTGGGCTAAAAATTCTACCTCCTTGGTGGTTTTCAAATTGGTATGTCAAATAGTAGCCTATTTCATGTTCCTACTGGCTTTCATCTGAACGCTGAAACTCTTAGCTGATCTCCTTGCCTATAGTTTCTCTTGCTCTCACAGTTAGTCCAGATTATCTTCCTGAAACAGGCGCGATCATGCTACTCTTCTGCTTTCTGCTTAATAACCTTTACTGGCTTCTCATTCCCTTCAGCATCAGGCCTAATCTCTCCAGTTTCCTTCCCAGCTTCATCTCCTGTACCACGGCTTCCTCATGCTGCCTGTGTTTTTGCAGGTAATGGTGTTACTCACAGGCCTTGGACTCTCCCACCTTTTGGCCTTCATTCAAGCTCTTCTTTGTGCGTGCAGGACCCTTCCTCTACCAGTCCATCTGACAAAAATCCGAGCTTTCCTCCAAAATTCAGCTTTGCATCTTACCTTCCACAAGAAACTCAGAGGTCTGAAAGACAGGAATTTTGTTCTCCACATGCTATTAATATGAGTTAATATGCATGAAGTACTTAAAATAGTTATTGGCACATAATGAAGATTCAACAAATACTATCTACTTTTTTCCTAAAGCTTGGAGTAAAGACACATGAGCTCTCTGATTCTCAGTTTCTTCATCTGTAAAATGAGATAATAAAATTATCTGCCGATGAGGATTGCAAGAGCATTAAATGAGATAATATACATTAAGTGCTGAACAGAGTGCTGTTTCACAACAAATGCTTAATACATGGTATCAAGGACCATGCTTGCATTATTTTTATCGTTTCCATATTTACTCCCTTCATCCTCCTCTTTTCAGTTCCCAACCCTGTCCCCATGGCTTTTAGCATAGAGATTTCATATGAGGTAGGCTCGTCAATGTTTATTAAATTATCAAATTTTCTGTTACTCCTATAAGTTCTTACATTTATAGTTTACTTGGATCCAACAAGTAATCACAAAGCCACAGAAATTCCTTTTTGACAAACCACCCATTGTTTTGGGTTTTTTTTTTAATCTCTGAAGGCATTGAGCCAACTGACTAGATTTGGCAGGCATTGCCAACATTCAGATTTAGGTCATTGCCTTGAAACATGAAACATAATGTTTCCATCCATAAGAATGATAGGTTTTCACCTTACACTGGAAATAACTGGTTTCCTATATCCTTACACACACATGCACACCTTATAACTTCAGAAGGCCTTTCCTTGTTTGGAATAAGTCATTGGTGGTTTCTCTTCCTATTAACTTTCACCTACAACTTGGAGAATTTTGAACTGCTTCCTTTACTGCAATTCAATGTAATGAACATTTATCATAAGCTTTCTCTCTGTGCTTGGCACTGTGCTGAAGGCTGTTTTTAAGAAGCTTACTGTCTAATAGGGAGATGGACAGACATATGAAGTACTAATTACACAATCAAACAAAATGAACCAGAACCAGCTAGAAACACGAGTAATGTTTTAGGGGTGTGCAGAGGAGGGAGTCCTTAACTGACCAGGAGATGAGCAAAGGTATCACAAGGAAGTGTCATTTGAGCTAAACCTTAAAGTCGGAGAGAATTTTGATAAGCAGAAAGTTGGGAAGAGAGTAATAAAAATAAGGGAACGCCATCATCAAAGGCACAGACATGTGAATTATATGGTGAGTTGACGGAATGGGAAGCAGACAAAGGTAGTCAGGCCCCTGTTTCCTATACTTCAGCCATCTGTGTCCAACATTCTGACTCTTTCCACAGCTGTGTACCACCTATGCTATTATTACTTAATGTACTTTTCCTTCAAATTAATTCATCTCTGTAGCCTAAATTAATGTATTTTAACAGGAAACTTTATATTGCTACCATGAATTTGTTTTTATTCTCTATGCATAACTTTTCATCCGTACACCACCTTGGATCATCTAATGTCCCTAAGGGTATGGGAACACTAGGCTGAGAAACACTAGGCTGCAGCATAAGGAGTGTGAGTACAGGTACTAAGACATAAGGCTAGGAAGATATATGGGGCTAGGCCAGTGAGGGCCTTGAATACCAAAGCCAATGTGTTCAGACTTTATTCTGTCAGCAGTGGGAGCATATTAATGATTTTGGAGAAACCAAACAACATTATGGGATTGTGCTTCTTCAAAATGTCTGGTAGTAGTGTGGAAAATGGATTGGAGGGGAAGAAACAGATAGCTAAAGAGCACACAAAAGGCTACAGTCCAGACTAGAAAAAAAGCAGGTCCTGGACCATAGCGGTAGCAATGGGGACACAGGCAGGAAGATTGATAGGAAAGGTTTTTGCAGAAAGGGAAAGAAGTCAAAGATGGCCTAAAAATATTGAACCTATGACACTTATCTTGAGACCTGAAAGATGAATAGGAACTAGTCAGACAAAAAGCTGAAGTTTTCCAGGCAAAGGGGTTTGCATGCAGATAAGCCCTGAAGCTAGAGAGCACTTGAAGGAGCTGAAAGAACAGTATGGTGGAATGCAAAGAACAAGGTGGTGGCCAGGGGCTAGAACATCAGGATCTCCTAACCCTTCTAAACCAGGGTTAGGAAACCCGACTTGATCCTAAGGGCCTCAGGAAACCATGTTAATTGCTGAATTGGTAAATTACCATATATACTCCCACAGGTTCTTATATTTATAGTTAACTTAATTACAATAAGTAATCATAAAGCCACCAATACGCCTCTTTGACAAACCAGCCATGTCCTTGGCTACATTCTATAGAACAGAGACAGACTTGCATTTAATGCACTGGATGCATTGTGGCTCAAATGGAAACAGGCAGCCTATTTAGAAGACACTGGTGGTCATCTAGGTGAGAGATAATGGTAGCTTTGACCAAGTGGTAGCATGGAGGTGGAAAATAGAATAATTTGAAAGATATCTGGAAGGCAGAACGGGCAAGAATTGGTACCTAACTAAAAGGGAAGTAACAGCTAGAGCTTAGTGGTTAAGGGTACAGTCTCCGGAGTAAGACGATCTGGGTTCTCAGCCCTGGCCCACTCACCTGCTAATGTACCCTTGGAACTATTTAACCACTCTGAACCTGAGGTCCTAATCCACAAAATGATAATGATTACTATGATTACTGTTTTCTTTTTCTTTTTCTTTTTTTTTTTTTTTTTTTTTTTGAGATGGAGTTTCGCTCTTGTTACCCAGGCTGGAGTGCAATGGCGCGATCTCAGCTCACCGCAACCTCTGCTTCCTGGGTTCAGGCAATTCTCCTGCCTCAGCTTCCTGAGTAGCTGGGATTACAGGCACGCACCACCATGCCCAGCTATTTTTTGTATTTTTTAGTAGAGACGGGTTTCACCATGTTGACCAGGATGGTCGCGATCTCTTGACCTCGTGATCCACCCGCCTCGGCCTCCCAAAGTGCTGGGATTACAGGAGCCACCGTGCCCAGCCCCCATGATTACTGTTTTCATGGGGTCTTTATGAAGATTAAATAAAATACGCCATGTGAAACAGTTTTACGTAGGTGTACAATAGATATTGGCTATTAATCTATGGGGTAAGTGAGCAAGTGAGAAGAATCAGAGATGATTTGAAGAAAGGACCCATTTAAGTCATATTGGTACCATTTTTAACTTAAGCTAGTAATCATTAGCAATTTGAGGTTATTCAGGTTTAACTTTAATTTTAAAGTCAGGATCAGGAATAAAGAGAGACATTATATAATGATAAAAGGGCTGATTCACCAAGAAAACAACTATTCTAAATGTGCATGCATCAAATGATAGAGTTTCAAAATATATGATGCAAAAACTGATGGCACTGAAAAGAAAAATAGACAAGTTAGCAATTATATTTGGAGGCCTCCTTGACAACCACAATCAATCAAAACTCACTCAACACGAGATAACCCATCACTATTAAATAATTTTAATTTAATCTTAATTTTAGAAGTTTAAAAACCTTCCAAAAGGAGATTTTCAGACCCAGATGGTTTCAACAGAAAATTCTACCAAACATTTTACAGAAGAAATATCACGAATTCTATGTAATCTCTTCAAGAAAACGTAAAAGAAAGGAACATTTCCCAACTCTTTTATGAGGGCACATCCTGATACCAAAATCAGACAAAGATAGTACAAAAAAAGAAAAGAAAACTATATACTAAGATCCCTCGTGTATATAAATGAAAAAAAGCAACAAAATAGTAACAAATTGAATCCAGTAACACATTACAAAGAATAATGCATCATGACAAAGTGGCCTTTATTCAGGAAGGCAAGTGTAACTATTTGAAAATAAATCAATGTAAACTACCATATTAACAATCTAAGCATGAAAAAAACCCATGTAAACATATCAATTGGCAAACTCCAACATTTAATCATCATAATATCTCTCAGCAAACTAGGAATAGAAGGGAACTTCCTCAATCTGATAAAGAGCATCTACAAAAAAAACCCTACAGTTAACATCACACTTGAAGATGAAAGATGAAATGCTTTCTCCCTAAGATTAGAAACAAACCAAGGATGTCACTCTCACCACTTGTATTCAATGGTATACTAAAAGTCCTAGCAAGTGCAATATGGCAAGAAGAAAAAAAAAGAAAGAAATGCATACAGATTGCAAAAAATGAGAAATAAAACTGTCCTTATTTGTGAATGACATGATAGTCTGTATGAAAAATCCCAAGGACTCTATTTTTTTTTTTTTTTTTTTGAGATGGAGTCTTGTTCTGTGGCCCAGGCTGGAGTGCATGGTGCAATCTCAGCTCACTGCAACCTCTGCCCCCTGGGTTCAAGCAATTCTCTCACCTCAACCTCCTGAGTAGCTGGGATTACAGGCGTAGGCTACCACACTTGGCTAATTTTTATATTTTTAGTAGAGACAGGGTTTCACTATGTTGGCCACGCTGGTCTCGAACTCCTGACCTCAAGTGATCCACCCGCCTCGGCCTCCCAAAGTGCTGGGATTACAGGCGTGAGCCACTGCACTTGGCCGTAGCAACACTAAAACATATAAAAATATGAAACTCACTGGTAAAGGTAAATATATCATCAAATTCAAAATACTCGTAATACTGCAAGGGTAGTGTGTAAATCACTTTTAACTTTACATCTTTTTATATCATGTATCCATTAACAAATTATTATTGCTGTAGTTATTTTTTTAGCACTTTTGTCTCTTATCTCATGTTAGAGTTAAAAGTGGAAATCAGAAAGTATCTTGAGGCAAATGAAAATGGAAACACATCATACCAAAACAAATAGAATGCAGCAAAAACAGTTCTGAAGGGAAAGTTTATCAAGATAAATACCTATATAAAGTAGAAAGAAATATCACAAATCAATAACCTAACTTTACATTCCATGAAACTAGAAAAAAAAGAATAAACTAACCCTAAGATAAATAAAAGTGAAAAGACTCCCATGATCATGGCATAAGCATTGAAAAAGAAAAAAAGAAAAAGAAAAAAAAGACTACTATGAACAATCATATGCCAACAAATTGGATAACCTACAAGAAATGGATATGTTTCTAGACACATACAACCTACCAAGAATAAATTATGAAGGAAGAAAATCTAAACAGATCAGTGACAAATGAGATTTAATCTGTAATCAAAAACCTCCCAACAAAGAAATGCCCAGGACCAGACAGCTTCATAGGTGAATTCTACCATGCACTTAAAGAATTAATGCCAGGCCGGATGCAGTGGCTCACATCTGTAATCCCAGCACTTTGGGAGGCTGAGGCAGGCAGATCACCTGAGGTCAGGAGTTTGAGACCAGCTCAGCCAACAATGGTGAGTTTGAGACCAACCTAGCCAACATGCTGAAAATACAAAAATTAGCCAGGCATGGTGTTGTGCTCCTGTAATCCCAGCTACTCGGGAGGCTGAGGCACGAGAATTGCTTGAACCAGGGAGGTGGAGGTTACAGTGAGCCAAGATCACGCCATTGCACTGCAGCCTGGGCAACAGAGTGAAACTGTGTCCAAATGAAAAAAAAGAGAATTAACGTAAATCCTTCTCAAACCCTTCCAAAAAACTGAAAAGGCAGGAGCACTTCCAAACTCCTTTTACAATGCCAGTACTACCCTGATACCAAAGCTAGGCAAGGATAATGCAAGAAAAGAACATTACAGGCCCATATCCCTGATGAACATAGATGCAACTTTGTGAGGCCAAGGCAGGCAGATCACCTGAGGTCGTGAGTTCGAGACCAGCCTGATCAACATGGAGAAACCCTGTCTCTACTAAAAACACAAAAGCCATTGCACTCCAGCCTGGGCAAAAAGAGTGAAACTCTGTCTCAAAAAAAAAAAAGAAGAAGAAGAAGACGAAGACGAAGACGAAGACGAAGAGGAAGAGGAAGAGGAAGAGAAAAATACAAAAATGAGCCAGGTGTGGTGGTGGCCACCTGCAGTCCCAGCTACTTGGGAGGCTGAGGCAGGAGAATCACTTGAACCTGGGAGACAGAGGTTGCCGTGAGCCGGGATCGCACCAGTGCACTCCAGCCTGGGTGACAGAGAGAGAGTCCATCTCAAAATAAAAAAGAATAAGTTCTGGGTATCTAATGTACAGCAGCATGGTGACTATAGTTAATAATACTGTATTATATGCTTGAAATTTGCTAAGTGAGTAGATCTTAAGTGTCCTCACCTCTAGCCACAAACACACATGAAATGTAACTATGTATGGTGGTGGATATGTTAATTTGATTGTTGTAATCATCACACAATGTATACCTGTGTCAAATCATCACATTGTGCACATTGAATATACACGATTTTTATTTGTCAATTATACCTCCATAAAACTGGAAAAAATTAACTTGAAGTGGACTGTAGATCTAAATGTAAAAAAAGAAAACTGTAAAATGTTTAGTAGAAAACATAGGGGAGGCCAGGTGCAGTGGCTCACACCTGTAATCCCAGAAGTTTGGGAGGCCAAGGCAGGAGGATCACTTGAGACCAGGAGTTTGAAACTAGCCTAGGCAAATAGCAAAACCCTGTCTCTACAAAAAAAAAAAAAAAAGAGAGAGAGAGAGAAAGAAAGAAAGGAAGAAAATACATTAGCTGGGTGTGGTGGCATGCTCCTGTAGTCCCAGCTACTCTGGAGGCTGAAATGGGAGGATCGCTTGAGCCCAGGAAGAGGAGGTTGCAGTGAGCCAAGCTGAGATTATGCCACTGCACTCCAGTCTGGGTGACAGGGCCAGATCCCGTCTCCAAAAAAAAAAAAAAGAAAAAGAAAAAAAAAGGGGGGGAAATCTTCATGACATGAAATTAGACAAAGTGTTCTTTCAGTTTGACACCAAAAGCACAATCTGTAAAAAAAAAAAATAAAATAAAATAAAAAGAAACTGGACTTCACCAATATTAAAAGCTTTTGCTCTAAAAAGGACCCTGTTGCAAGAATGAAAGAAAGACACAGACTAGGAGAAAGTGTTTGCAAATCACATATCAGCCAAAGAATTTACATCCAAAATGCATAAAGAAGTATCAAAAGTCAACGGTAAGAAAACAAACAACCCAACTGAAAAATGGGCAAAAGATTTGAATGGACACTTCACCAAAGAGGATATATAGAAAGCAGATAAGCACATGAAAAGCTGTTACACACCATTAGCTATTAGAGAAATGCAAGTTAAAATTATGATGAACTACCAAATGTACATATATTAGAATGGCTTGAACATCTTCACTACAAACTAAATTAGGAGGCTACCTATGTGAACTTTGTCTTTGATAACCCTGTCCAAGATGCCTCACTTGAATGTGACAAGAGAAATTGGAACCATCTCCTGGTATCAAGGCCATAATACCTCAGGGAATGTCGCACATATATAAATGCTTGTTCTTCATCATTCCTTCTTCAGATACCCTCACTTTATGTCATGAAACTCTTTTTCAGTGAGATTCAGCTCTTCCGCATTTGGCCTCTGTTTCGCCTATATCTTTAAATTCCACTTTTGTCACCATGCACGACACTGATGACACTCAGGCTGGGTATGGAAAACTTGCTCTCAAAAAACGTTCTTGGCCGGTCGTGGTGGCTCACGCCTGTAATCCCAGCACTTTGGGAGGCTGAGGCAGGTGGATCACTTGAGGTCAGGAGTTCGAAAGCAGCCTGTCCAACATGGCGAAACCCCGTCCCTACTAAAAATACAAAATTAGCCGGGCATGGTGGTGCATGCCTGCAATCCAAGCTACTCGGGAGGCTGAGGCAGGAGAATCGTTTGAACCTGGGAGGTGGAGGTTGTAGTGAGCCAAGATCGTGCCACTGCACTCCAGCCTGGGCAACAAGAGCAAAACTCCATCTCAAAAAAAAAAAAAAAGTTCTTGGTTTCCTGCCGGGCCACAACCTGCAATTCCACTAGGTTCCACAAGGGGGACGGTGTTGCCCAAGTAAGGGCTCTTAGACTGCCTTTAGGACTCGTGGATAAATGAATGAGATAAAAGGCACACAACTAACCTATCTACACTTTTTAAATAACATCACATTTAAATAATACAATACATGCTGACCAATAGTAATCATTTAAGTTTATTATTAAAGAGAGAAAACATTTGTTTATTTATTTTTCAGTCGGTCTACAGATATTTGTTGAACACCTACCATGTGCCAAGCTCTCTTCTAAACACTGGGGATACAAAAAAAAAAAAAAAAAAAAAAAAAAAAAAAATTATTTGAAACAATATATAAAAGAAATGATACAATTAAGCTAACTTTAATTAGTGATGATTCTTATTTAACTTTATCTGAGTTTTCTTCTGAAGCTTAACTGGCAAATTTACTCTCCTCTTTGATGAAGGGCATAGATATCAAGGCTTTTCTCCACGGCAGTCTTCCCATAAAATTCCTCCCACCACTCTTTCCTGTCTAATTCAAATGCTTACAACAACCATCCCAACCAGTGCTTAGCAGGGGAATTCAGCCTAGCACAAGGTTTCCTCTACTCCGTAACATGACTATTTAAAGCACTGTCCACTCAGCCTTTATCCAGTTATTTTCATTTACATCCAAAATGCAAGAGACAAAGAGCTGGAAGGTAACTCTTGAGTTTCTTCTCCTTCTTTGAAACTTTTATCTGCCATGACATGGTACCTGGTCAAAGAAGTCATTCCCTTAGCTAGGTCTTTTTAAACTAACCATATGTATACTTAGCCCCTCTTTCTCATGAATGCAGATTTTTAAATGGAATTCATTCCCACGCTGTAAGATGTATCATGTTTGTAATTACTGGCTGCTGTGGCCATTTACTAACACAGACTTCCCCTTCTGAACCTTTGTGACACTTTTGAATGGAACAAAATGAACACAGTAAAATGTTTTTTGTTGTTATTGTGGGGTTTGTTTGCTTAAAGATAGGATCTTGCTTTGTCTCAACCCAGGCTGGTCTCAAACTGCTAAGTTCAAGCCGTCCTCTCGTTTTGGCCTCCCAAATTGCTAGGATTACAGGAGAGAGCCACCACACCTGGCCTAGTAGAATGGTTTTTAATCCGTGTTTACTTTGCAGCATCAAACAGCCTGTACACTGCAGGTAACCGCCCTGCTGGAATATGCAGACTTAGGAGTTCAGCAAAGGAAAGAGGGTCAAGCTTTCAGAAAGAATTTCCAGAGGTCCCAGAATGGGGATGTCAGCTACCAGACCAGTGTGCTCTTCCTCCCATTCACCAAGCTGTGCTGTCCTTTGACCCCAACTTCATGGTTCTGCTCTTTCTTCAATTCAGAGTTTGGCCATCAAGGAGACCCAGATCCAAGGGCTCAGAGGCCTGCCTAGATGACAGCAGAGACAAGCGGAGGGTGAGGGGTTAGGGAAGAGGGGAGGAGGAGAGAAGGGTCCCACACCGGCCTAGCCCTGCTCCCATAGTGTAGAGCAGAGGGCGGGGCTATGAGAGGTATACTAAAATTTGAAGGGAACTAAAAGGCTTGAACCCTTTGTGTCTCCTCAGGAGCTATTCCCATTCTCCTTATACCCTACTTTCTGCTGTTCAGTAAGTTCTGGTCCTTGGCTGTGCTCTCCTTAACCTGGCTCGCCTATGACTGGAACTCCCACAGTCAAGGTAAGAGACAGGGGCACAATGGTGGTCCTGTTTGGCCCAAGGATGGAAGCACAGGCAGTGGGAGGTGGAGGGAGAGGCGGAGAACTCAGAGCAGGGTAGAAGGAAAGGAAGGGGAGGGAGAACAGAGAGCAAACCTCAGCAGGGACAGAGGTCTCTACCAGGCTGTCCAGGAAGAATTAGGAGGTTGAGGTCTCCTCAGACTATTTTCCTGTCACCTTTCTGGTCAGCTCTAGCGGTGCAGGGGCTTCCTATGTCCTGGGTATTGGATTCAGGGACAGTACTTAGAGTTCTCAGGTGTCAGAAGGAGGCCCCTCCTGTGACCTGAGGACTGCAGGCAGAACTCTCCTCTTCTGGGAGAGGTAGAGGGACTGCAATGCCCGATGTACTCTTCCCTTCCCTTCTGTACCCACAGGTGGCAGGCGTTCCGCTTGGGTACGAAGCTGGACCCTCTGGAAGTATTTCCAAAATTACTTCCCAATAAAGGTGACTACCCTTCTTCTGGGTGCCCTCCGTCCCTGTTGTCCAGACTCTTGTTCCCTACTCAGCTCCATGTTTTCAGAGGTTTTGGTGGTCAGCAGTCAATGTTGAGGCCCAGAGTCATAATGCAGAGCAAGGGCCCAAGATAGATGGGCAGGTGGGGAGACAGGTGGATGGCAGCCTCTCTGACCATCGTGAGCCCTGGCACTCCTATGACAATAACGGCATCCCAGTGAACAAGGACTGGGGACTCCTGGAGGGAAACAGGCTACCTGATGGGATTTGAGTCCACACATCATTTCTTCCTCCTTTGTAGCCAATGCTCTGACTCAATCTCCCTCTAACAGCTGGTGAAGACTCATGACCTTTCTCCCAAACACAACTACATCATTGCCAATCACCCCCATGGCGTTTTCTCTTTTGGTGTCTTCATCAACTTTGCCACTGAGGCCACTGGCATTGCTCGGATTTTCCCATCCATCACTCCCTCTGTAGGGACCTTGGAAGGGATATTTTGGATCCCAATTGTGCGAGAATATGTGATGTCAATGGGTGAGTATAAGAAATAATTAATTCTATTTTTTGACCTACTTCAGAGCTGCAACCCCAATAAGTCCTGACAATCACTCCCTGCTTGAAGCATACATGATAGAAAACGAGTCCAGAGCACCCTGGGCCAGTAACAGGAGTATGTGGCTAAGCATTAGTTTCTGTCCAAGACCTGGGAGCAGGGTTTGGTTGGGCAGCAGGGGAAGTTACAAGCATTCATAAGAGTCACCAGTACTTTTTTCAGAGGGAGAACCAGAAGGCTAGAATTCAAGACCAATGCCAAAGTGGAAATATGAGGATGAAAGCCAAGAATTAAACACAAATGCAGAGAAATGCAGGTGTGAATGGGATCGCTCAGGCAAACTCCACCAGGCTCTCTCTATGATGTCGGCTGGCCTCTTTGGGCCTGTCATTTGTACACCATGGTGTCTTAAAAACATTTTGAAGTCTATCATACTAGCTAACACCCGCCTAGTCCATGACTTTTATCTCCTGGGAACCCCTTCACACTTGCATAAAATGCCAAAGGATAAAGGATAGACATTCCTCAGAGTATCCAGAACAACTTCCCCATGGTCAGCTTCAAGCCGGGGCACTGTGACAAGTGTCCCTCTCTCTGGACGAACAGTCATCCTTCTGGACACCAAAAAACAACTGAAGCCAAATATTAAAAGGTAAGATACATTTCTCTGGAGGGGCCAGGTGGGACCGACCACTAGAGTCCCAGAGGATGCTTCTACTCTGCTCTGAGGTTAGTATGGCCCTGGAGCAGGAATCTCTCTGAATGGCTAAAGCCTAGAGGGAATTTCTGCCATCCCAGTAGAGAATAGAAGGTGAGCGCAGGGCAAAGATGGGAGGCAGAAGTGAGAAAGGCTAGATGATTGTTGCTGAACAACAGGGTGTTATTCACATTCCATTATTCATCTACATTTCAGTTTGGCTTGGACAGGTTCAGGGGTCTGCCTACTCTCCAGGAACCCCAGCCATGGCTCCTCCTTGGCAGATCACCCTTAGGGAAGCAGGCTGGTGATGGCTAGTCTCGATTACCTCTGGCGGAGAGAACTCCGGAGGATCTCCAGTGTTGTCAGCCTGGGCAGAGTGGAAGATGGCTGTGCTTCATGGGTAGAGAGGGATGAGGTTGGCTTAGTACAACTGATCTGAAATGTAGAAGGCTATGGATGGTAGGAAGCAGAGAAATTCAGTATAGACCCAACTGTAGTAGCACAGACCCCCAAGGCAAGCACTTGACCCTAAGGACCAACCTTAGGCTAGGACCGTCATAACCCAGGACACAAAGGTCAGAGACAGAAAGGTAGAAACAGCAATAGTCAGAAAACAGAAGAACTGTTTCCAACAGGAAGAGCCTGGGGAAAGGCCTTACCCCATCCTCAGGCATGAAGTGTCTTCTACCACTTGATTCTTTGGTTTCACAGGTGTGTGCCCCGTGAGTAGGTCAGCCTTGAAGTACTTGCTGACCCAGAAAGGCTCAGGCAATGCCGTGGTTATTGTGGTGGGTGGAGCTGCTGAAGCTCTCTTGTGCCGGCCAGGAACCTCCACTCTCTTCCTCAAGCATCGTAAAGGTTTTGTGAAGTTGGCACTGAAGACAGGGTGAGTTCCTAGGTTTTAGTGCTCTCTTGTCAGGGTGCCATAGGTCATCTGTAGCCCTCTCCAGAATGGTCCCCTCTCTGGGAAACCTGTTAGAGGGCCCCCATCTCCACTCTAATTCCTTCTGTCTACCCCTTCACATTGTGACTTGGGCATGTTTGGGCCTCTAGATACATTTCAGTGGGCACTTTTCTTACTTGAAGTTGGAGAAAGAACAGCAGAAGAAAATCTTTTACTTTCTGCCCTTCGGTCTGGTAGGCTGGAGGTCTGGGAAAGTGAGGCCTCACTCTATATCAACCTGTTAACTGAGAGGCCCTGAGAATCTACCAACTGCAAGGGAGGCACTAGCTTTGATGCCGAGAGGATCAAAAAGATGAATAAGACATGCACCCAAAGAGCATACAATCTGGTTTGAGAAATAGAATGCATTCATTCAGCCGTTATGTCAAGCATAGTACTAGGCATGTAGGACATAAAAGTAACACCCAGTCCTCACAAACTCAGAGTCCAGTATGAAAGAAGACAGATCCATGCACATGTAATTACCAAATACAGGCAGAATCCAGCCACTTACTACCTAGACTACCACCCCCTGGCTTACTATCATCATCTCTTTCCCTGGATGATTATGACACTTCTAAGTGTTCTTCCTGCATCTATTCCCACTCCTCCACCTGTAAGAGTCTATTCCCAGCTGCAGCAAGGATGATCCTGTTAAGCATGAGTCAGATCATGTCACTACTCAAAATGCTCCAGTGGCTCCCATGTCACTCAGAGTAAAAGTTAAAGTCCTTACGGGGGCTTGCAAGATGCTGAACAATCTGGTCTTTAGCTGCCTCTCTGTCCTCATCACTCAATCCTCTCCCCCTTTTCTCACTCCATCACAGCTACACTGGCCTCTTTGCTGTCCTTCAAGCAGGCCACCCACTCCTGCCTTAGGGTTTTGCTTTAGCTGTTCCCTGTACCTGGAACGCTATTCCTCCAAATGACTGCTTGGCTCATTCCTTTACCTCTGTCAAGTCTTTGCTCAAATGTCTCTTCTCAGCTGGGTGTGGTGGCTCACACCTGTAATCCCAGCACTTTAGGGGGCTGAGGCGGGCAGATTGCCTGAGCCCAGGAGTTCGCAACCAGCCTGGGCAACATGGTGAAACTCCGTCTCTACTAAAATACAAAAAAATTAGCCAGGCATGGCAGCGTGTGTCTATAGTCCCAGCTACTTGGGAGGCTGAGGCAGCAGAATCTCTTAAACCCTGGAGATGGAGGTTGCAGTGAGCTGAGATCATGCCACTGCGCTCCAGCCTGGGTGACAGAGCGAGACTCCATCTCAAAAAAAAAAAAAAAAAAAAAAAAAAAAAAAAAAAAAAGTCCTTCTCAATACCATCTTGCTCTATTTTTTCCCTTTTATACTTATCTTCTTATAGATCATCTATACCATTTATTTGTTTACCTACTATTTTCAATGTTTATTGTCTTCCTCCCAAAAAAGTTAAGTTCCACGAAGATGGAATTTTTAAAAAACCATTGTATTCACTGATGCATCTCCAGGGCCTAAAACAGTGCTGGCACATAGAAAGAACTTAATATTTGTTAAACAAATGGAGCACTATAATGGAAATGTGTACAAAGTGCTATGTGAGCATGAATTTATGGAAAGATCTTGACCCAGAGTAGAGGTTTCATAGGCGGGTAACATCTGAATTGTGAATTGAAATGTTAGTAGGAGCTACCAGGCAGAACAAAAAGGAGAAAGAACCCAGGCATTCAGTGAAGTCCTATGGCATGTCAGGTGCTATGCCAGGGCCTAGGGATTCAAAGATAAATATGACCCAGTTCTTGCCTTTGATTGGCTTGCTGTCTACGGGGGGGAGTCGGACAGGTAAAGAGATGACTGTAATACAGGGTTGGGGCAGTATTAGTGTAGAAAAGAGGTAAGCACTAGATAAGGGGTATCTAATCTGCACTGGGGGAACTGAGGTGGTCAAAGTTTCTTCAACGGGATGAAATTGAGACTGAGCACAAAATCGAATGAGCCACATGAATATAGAGGGAAGGCACTTCCTCAGAGGGAACAGAACGTACAAAGACACTTAGATGACAGAGTACGAGGCGCACTTAGTATGGCTAAGCAGATTGTAAGGAAAGAGTGGGGAGAGGAAAAGCTAGTCAGGGAGGGAAGGCTAGAGCATGAAGGCCATAATGAAGCAGGACGGTGCAAACTGAGGAACTCTGGAAGAATTTGAGAGGAGTGGTATGTCCAGATATGCAGTTTCCAAAGGACACTCTGGATGCTGGATGCAATGAAGACAGAGCTTTTGAGATTAGTTTCTTCCTGTCATTGGAGAACGTAGAGCAGCACGTGCCCTCAGAGAGTTCAGCTGGGAGAGTGGGGCATGGCAGGAATGGGACATGTGGCTGGAGATGTTTGGGTGCTCAGGTTCTACAGTGGGGAGGTTGGAAAGGTTTCCCACCTTAGAGAGGATTTTTCTGGGGAGCTTCCTCAGAGAGCTCACACTCCTGTTCTTCTCTTTGCAGGGCATACCTTGTCCCTTCCTATTCCTTTGGTGAGAATGAGGTTTTCAATCAGGAGACCTTCCCTGAGGGCACGTGGCTAAGGTTCTTCCAAAAAACCTTACAGGACACAGTCAAAAAAATCTTGGGACTAAATTTCTGTACCTTCCATGGCCGTGGCTTCACTCGTGGATCCTGGGGCTTCCTGCCTTTCAATCAGCCCATTACCACTGTTGGTGAGCTTTCCAGTATCTCCAGATGGCCTAGTTCCTCATTCACTTCCCACACCCTTTAAGTCATCCATCAAGTCCATGGGGCCAAACTCACATCTGGGATGGGTAATGGGTATGGTTGAGAGCAGGGTGGGCAGGACAACTAAACAGGTAAGAGTTGTGGCCATTCATGGATGTGACATCAGCAACTGCCACAAGAGCAACACCATTCACACACATTCTGTCACCGCTCTCCTGAGCTTGCTTGTATTCTCTTGAGCATGGGTTTGATTAGATGATCAGAGAACAACCGCCAGGATGAGGCTGGAGCAAAGGGTAAGAATGAAGGAAGGGGAGGAAAGCCAGATACTGAGTTTCAGTACATGGCTCCCAGTGAGGGATGGGTAGTTCGAGTTGAGGGGGGGACTCTGATGTTTGTCTCTTTTTTCATAGTTGGGGAGCCCTTGCCAATTCCCAAGATTGAGAGGCCAAACCAGAATACAGTGGACAAGTATCATGCACTCTACATCAGTGCCCTGCGCAAGCTCTTTGACCAACACAAAGTCAAATATGGCCTCCCTGAGACCCAAGAGCTGACAATTATATAACAGGATCCACATTCCCCATTAATAAACCCCTAAAGCCATGGGATCCAAGAAGAGCCATGGGAAAAGAAGAATTTGGGGAGAGGGAAGGATTGTAAGGATGAGAGAGCTTACATCCTATTTCTAGAACTCTGATTTATTAAATAATTTCTGGCTTGGAAATTATTAGTTCTAGCAACAGAGTCCTCTCCCAAGTGGCTAAGGCAGGCTTAGGAGAAAACCAGAGGGGCAGGGGAGGACTGGGGAGGGCTGGCCAGCCAGAGGAGTTGGCTCTATCACCCCTGGTTATTCTAGGGCAACAACCCAGTTTTGGAGTTTTATGAATCACTCCAGCCAACTCTCTGTTCACAAAGAATACTGTGCCCCAAGAACAAAAAATAAAAAAAAAACTTTTTTAAAAAGAAAAGAAAAAAAAAAATACTGTGCCCCTTTCTCCTAAACTTTAGTGCACCGTCACTGTTTAGGTTTAGACTTAGAAGCTTTATTTGTAACAGAGGTAGTTTGTTTCCTCCTGGTCCTTTCCTTACAACTTGGGGACTGCCACAAGGTAAACCAGGGACCTGAACTGTAGCTGCCTGGTCCAAGAAGACAGAATTCCCACAGTTGTGATAGAGTTTTAGATTGGCAATACAGTTACATTGTTTCTTCTTTGAAAATAAACTTCTAGACATACGAAACAGGATGCCTCTATTTCCTGATTACTCTGTGGTTCGCCATTGGGCTTCCCTTCTGGGGAAGATCTTTCCCTTCTGGCCAGAAAGCTGCTCTGTGGAGAGCCATTTTCCTGTTCTTTATCTACCCTTCATACTTCCCTGACAGAAAAAATGGGGGAATGGAACCATAGCTGCTGCCCAGTGTAGGAGACAGGAGCAGAAACATGGCAACTGGCACAGGTACCCGCTGGGTAGCCCACATAACCACCCTATGTCAGAAGGGAGGGAACCACAAGACCATGCACCAACTGTAAGTTTGCTTGATGTCAAGTCCCTACCATGTTCCAGGGACCATGACATTGCTTTCACAACTGCTGTCTCTTAACACTAAACATAAGCCCAGCAAGACTGAGATGGTCATCACCTCCATTTCTAGTAGCTAAAGCTCCTAGAGGTTAGGTAACTTGCCCAAAGCCACACAACTTTGGATAGAACTGGCATTCAAATCCAGGTCTTACTAATTCCAAACCAAAGTTCTCTCCAATGCACCACTCCATGTCCCATTCCTCATTTTCTGAAGACCCATTTTTGAGCTTCATTTTCCTAAATGAGGTCCCATGGCACTCCACCAAAATTAGTGCATAAGTGTGGGCAAAAATGGCACAGATTCTACTCACAGTGGTCCTGTATTAGGCCTCAAGGAAAATAACTGATTAATTTTTAAAAACCTTTCTATATCAATAGAATGGAGTTGAGAACACAGAAGGTCAATTGATTTTCACCTAGGGTGCCAAGACAATTCAATGCAGGAAAAAATAGTCTTCAACAAACGATGCTGGGATAACTGGACATAGACATGCAGAAAAATAAAGTTGGACCTTACCTCATACCATGTACAAAAATTAACTCAAACGGATCAAAGACCTAAAGTGAAAGTTAAAACTATTAAACTCAGGGAAGAAAACATAGGTGTAAAGCTTCATAATCTTGGATTAGACAATGGCTTCTTAGACACGGCATCAAAAGCACAAACAACAAAATAAATAGGTAAGTTGGACTCCGTTATAATTAAACACTTTTGTGTTTCAAAGGACATCATTAAGAAAGTGAAAAGACAACCCACAGAATGGGAGAAAATATCTGCAAATCATGTATCTCATAAGAGTTTAGGAGCCAGAATAGATAAAGAATTCTTACAACTCAACAACTGAAAGATAACCCAATTTTAAAAATAAGTAAAGGATTTAAATAAACATTTCTCAAAAGAAGCTACACAAATGAAGAAGTGAGGGTTGGATGTGGTGGCTAATGCCTGTAATCCCAGCACTTTGGGAGGCCCAGGTGGGAGGATTGCTTGAGCCTAGGAATTCGAGACCAGCCTGGGCAGCATAGTGAGACCCCATCTCTGCAAAAAAAATTGAAAAATTAGCTAGGTGTGGTGGTGCATTCCTGTATTCCCAGCTACCAAGGAGGCTGAGGTGGGAGGATTGCTTGATCCCAGGAGTAAAAGGCTGCAGTGACCTACAATCATCACATCATCGCAATCCAGCCTGGGTGACAGGGTGAGACCCTGTCTCTTACAGAAAAGAAAAAGAAAAAGTGCTCAAAATCGTTAATCATTAGGGAACTGCAAATCAAAACCACCGTGATACCATTTTACACCCACTAGGATGACTATAATAAAACAAGATAGACAATAACAAGTATCAAGATTTGGAGAAACTGGAACTCTCAGGCATTGCTGATGGTAAAATGGTGCAGCCACTTTGGAAAACAGTTTGACAGTTTCTTAAAAAGTGAAGTGTAAAGTTACCATATGACCCAGCAATTCTACTTTTAGTTATATACCCCCCAAATTTAAAACATATGGTCACACAAAAACTTGTATATAGATGATCACAGCAAAATTATTTCTGATAGCAAAACAGTGCAAACAATCCAAAGGTCTAGCAACTGATGAATGAATAAATGTATTGGGGTCTATCCATACAATGGAATATTATTTGGCAATAAAAATAAAGGCAGTAATGATACATCCTACAAAACAGATGAACCTTGAAAACATTATGGTAAGTGAAAACTGACAGACACAAAAGCCCATATATTGTGTAGTTCTATTTCTATGAAATGTCCAGGGAGGGAGAGAGGGAGAGAGAGAAGAGAAAATAAATTAGTGGTTACCAGAGATTGTGAAGGAAGAAAGGAAAGGAGAATGACAGCTCATGCGTAGGGGTTTCTTTCGGGGGTGATGAAAATGTTCTGGAATTAGATAATGGTGGTTGCACAACCTTGCAACTAAACTGGACACTTTAAAATGGTGAAGTTTATGGTATATGAATTCTATCTCAATGAAAGAGCAATGTTTAAAAAAAACTTAGGGCCGGGTGCGGTGGCTCAAGCCTGTAATCCCAGCACTTTGAGAGGCCGAGGCGGGTGGATCACGAGGTCAAGAGATCGAGACCATCCTGGTCAACATAGTGAAACCCCGTCTCTACTAAAAATACAAAAATTAGCTGGGCATGGTGGTGCGTGCCTGTAATCCCAGCTACTCAGGAGGCTGAGGCAGGAGAATTGCCTGAACCCAGGAGGCGGAGGTTGCGGTGAGCCGAGATCGCGCCATTGCACTCCAGCCTGGGTAACAAGAGCGAAACTCCGTCTCAAAAAAAAAAAAAAACTTAGCCATTTAGTTTTAAGGGGAAAAAGTGTGAGATATTTTAAAGTTAAAAAAAAAATCACAATACAAAATTTTAAATGCTTTCTATTTTGAAATGATTGTAGATTTACGGGTAGTTGCAAAATTAGAGCCCCTTGAATCACCAGCTTTCCACAATGGTGACATCATATGCAACTGTAGTACGATATCAAAACAGGAAATTGATGCTGGTACAATACTGTTAAAACTTATTCCATTTTCACTGTTTTTACACTCACATATGTGTGTGTTTGCGAGCATGTGTGTCTATGCAATTTGATCCCATAAATAGATTCATGTAACTCCCATGACCATCATGATATAGGACTGTTTTATTACCACAGAGGAACTTCCTCATATTATCCCTATGTAACCACACACCCCCACCTTTGTTCCTGTCCCTGGCAATCACTGATCTACTTTCCATATCTACAGCTTTGTCATTTCAAGGATTATACAAATGGAATCATATAGTATGTAATATTTTGAGATTGTCTTTTTTCACTAAGCATAATACCCTTAAAGATCTAAATTATAATGTATCCACAGTTCATTCCTTTGTGTTGGCTGGGCAGTTTTCCATGGTCTACACATACCAGAGTTTGTTTAACCACTCATCCATTGAAAGACATCTGGATTGTTTCCAGTTGTTTGGCTATTACAAGTAAAGCCACTGAAAATATCGAAAATTTACACCCTTCCCAATATATAAGAAAAGAAATGCCAAATCAGTAAAATATCAAGAAGAGCTGTGACTTAAAATTTTGAATTTTGACTCCACGAACACATATGAGCCAGGCAACAATTTTAACAAAAACATTGTCTTTCTTAAGAACATATAAAAGTAATCAACTGTACTGAAAATGCAATGAGGTATAAAAAAGAAAAACAAAATAACAAGAACATATAAAAGTAGGCAGAGTGAAATATCAAAGAAAGACATTTTATTCTGAGCAAAATGTATTTCCAGTTTAACAACTACAGAAAGAGAACTGGTTGCTGTAACCAGTCCCAGAATTGGGACAGGGGTTATGTGCAGGTCCCTGCACAGAAGCATTGAAGTTCCTGGCAAAGTTAAACTGAAATCATTGAAGAGGAAAGCTACTATTTGCAAACAAGTGTCTAATATCAATGGAACAAGACTTTTTTATAATCTAATGCTGTCACAAATACACAATACTAAGAAATACAAATCGAGGCCTGACTATAAAGCAGAGATGTTTAAATTGTTATATTCTCAAAAGAATTCAGCCATAAAATGTGACTGAAATAGGAGAGCAAGGGATCATTGTAACAGTTGCTATAGAAATTACCTGGCTCCAAATATTTACTATGTGTCATTACACACCTCATTGACAACAAAAACTTTCCAGAGAGATTACCTCATTGTAAAATACACCTGGAGGGTCCTGATAGTAATAAAGAATGCCTGTGTTTACTTGAGGAATATTTAGCAGAAAAAAATGACATCTTCATTCCAAACTTCGAGGACCTGTATTTCTTTTTTGGTTGAGATATAATATACAGACCATATGATATCGTGTTGCTGCATAACAAGAAAGTATCAAGAGGGACGAGAGAGAGAGGTTGGAGGGTTCCTTGTCGAGGAAAGGAAAGAGACCTTCAGACTCACTGCTGCTACTGTGACATGGTAAAAGCTCCATAAAACTGCATACCTCAACCATACCTCGGCTTTCTGTTGAAACTGCTCTCTGTAACCCCGATGTGACAAGCAAGCAGTCCAAACCCACGCCATCTTGGCCCCTGTGACTTGTAATAAGTAGCTAAGGTCTGTAATTTCCACCCTACCCAGGCAATGTGTAAACTAACACTTATCTTGACTTCTGTGAACCACTTAAGTAATAATCGGAATGTCCAAAGCCCCTCACCCTCATCTCCACCCAGGAGGCGATTTACGGAATGTCCCGAGTCCACTGGCCCTCAGAATGTCTGAAGCCCTTCACCCCCACCCCCACCCCCGAGGTGGTTTATGGGCATAAAAGGTCTTGACACCCTCCTTTCAGGGCCACGGGTTGGAGAGACATGAGTCCTCTGTGGCCGCCGGCAATAAAGACCCTGCAATTTGGCATACTTTTGTCTTGGTGTTGACTCTCTATGCTCACTCCAGTGCAACACTAGCAGACTTGAGACTGTCACAGGGAACCCACCCTTTTCAGGCCTCCGAAACATAAACCACCACAGTCTCAAGGCATGATGTCTGAGGAAGAACTAAAAACATTCAGAGTCTACATGCTGGCTCCCAAGATCTAGTGGTGCTTTTTCTCAACAACCAGTTTTCCTGTTTTCCCCAGTAACTGGAAGAAAACAGAGTTTAGGGATGGCCTCGGACAGGGAACTAGTGAGTCAGAAAACAGAGCAGTCATGCTGACAGCTGGAAGAGGGCTCCACCCCCTTTACAAACCAACTGCCTGGAGGTGAGCCAGGTAACACGCCCAAAAGCATCTGTGCAAACAAGTCCTCCCTGAAGACAAGCAGAGTGTCCGAGATGCCTCACTCTTTATCTCTGAGATATCTCACACCACATATGACATATACAGGTCATTATAGCACATGATGTTCATAGAGGATTAGCAGTTCAGCAAATGTGTCAACGTGACACGTCACTCAGTGCTTTCAAGTGATCACTTCCCTGTCCCTTTTGCTATTTTAACAAATTCGTATGGAGTTCCTACTAGGTGGTAAGCACTGTTCTATTAGGTTGGTGCAACCTAATAGAATTACCTTTGCACTAAGGCCAGGCATAGTGGCTCACGTCTATAATCCTAGCACTTTGGGAGGCCGGCCACGGCAGGCTGATCGTGAGGACAGGAGTTTGAGACAAGCCTGACCAATATGGTGAAACCCCATCTCCACTAAAAATACAAAAATTAGCCGGGCATGGTAGCTCATACCTGTAGTCCCAGCTACTCAGGAGGCTGAGGCAGAAGAATCGCTTGAACCCAGGAGGCAGAGGTTGCAGTGATCCGAGATCGAAACACTGCACTCCAGCCTGGGTGATAGAGCAAGAATCTGTCTCGAAAAAAAAAAAAAAAAGAATTACTTTTGCACCAGCCTAATAGATGCTGGGATTGCAGCACTGAATAAAACAAAGACTCTGCCCTCCGAGAGTTTGCATTTGAGTTGGGGGAGGCAGACAATTGATCAAGTAAGCAAGCCACACCATTAGGTGGTGATACGTGCCATGAAGAAAAATCAAGGGCTCAGTGAGTCCTACTTCAGCTGGAGTGCTGATGAAGACCCTTCCTGGAAATGTATTATTTGGATAGAGATCTGAATAAAGTGAGGCAGCCAGCTGCCACTGGGGGAAGAACAGTCCAAGCAAAGGGACCGGTACAGATAAAAACCCTGAGAAGGAATCTACCCGGCATTTTTAGGGAACAGCAAGATGGTCTGATAACTGGCTGGAGTGGAATGAACAGTGGGAGAATGGAAGATGAGGTGAGAGAGGTAGACAGAGACTAGATCAAGTAGGACCTCAGAGATCAAGGTGTTGGTTGACTTTGGATATTCTTTCTAACTGAGAGGAGGAATTGTTGGAGGGGCAAAAATGTTTTATTATGAAAATTTCTAAACAGATACAAAAGTAGAGAGATAACGCCACTTTCTTCATCGATGTTGTCTATTTTTGCTGAAGTATTTTAAAGCAAATTTCTCCCTTAAATATGTCACATCTGAAAAATATGAATATTTTCTTACATAAAAAAAGGCCACTATCATAACTAACAATATTAATTCCTTGGTGTCATCTAATACTCAGTCCATAGTCAAGTTTCCCTCATTGCCTTAAAATATTTTTTCCAGTAGGTTTATGATGTCACATAAATTATTTTTATCTAAAGCAGTCCTTCATCTTTTGTCCCTCACTTTTTTCATACCACTGACTTATTTTTAAGAGAAACATTCTTATGTTTCCCAGGATGTAGTGCAATGATTATTCACACGCATGCTCCCACTACTGATAAGCACAGGAGTTCTGACCTGCTCCATTTCCAATCTGGGTCAGTTCACCCCTCCTTAAGCAATCTGATGGTCCCCTGCTCCCAGGAGGTCACCAAATCGATGCCGAACTGGTGCCAAACTTAGTGCAGATACCCCATTGGCATAGCACACTCCAACCCAGAGCTCCTGGGCTCAAGCAATCTTTCTGCCTCAGCCTTCTGAGTAGCTGGGACTACAGGTACATGTCTCCAAGCCTGGATCCACTGACTTCTAGGAGAAACTAGATTTCTGTCCTGTGAAAAGTCCTGTATTCTGGATCTCTCTGTTTGCTTCCGTATGGTATCTTCTAACTTGCTGCTTCATTCCATTTCCTGTAAACTAAAAGTTAGTCCAAGGCTTGTTTAGATTCAGAATTAACTTTAGAAGAGTAAATATAGGTAGGTCCTTCACATTGGGTTGCCCCACTTTCGGTGACTCTAAGATTGATCAGAAGTGCAGGTGGTGACAGCCTGATCTTTTCATTGTGACATTCTGCATCAGTCTTTCAACTTACGGTTTTAGCAGCCAATGATTATCATTGCCTGACCCTATTATTTCATCAGAGGTTGTACAATAATGTTTTTCTATTTCTATAATTCCCTCCACACTTATTAGCTGATATGATACAGTATATTCAGATATATCTCACCTCCAACTCTACCTTCTCTAACCTGTCCTCTCCTCCCTACAGAAAACCATTTTTGTTAATTTGGGGTTTATTTTCCTTCTAGAGTACTTTTTGCAATAAGAAGCTTTTTTTTTTTTTTTTTTTTTGAGAGAAAGAAAAAGAAAGTAAAAGGGGGAGATAGAACAGGATTCTTGCTCTATTGCCCAGGCTGGAATGCAATCTAAAAATAGGTAATAAAAACCTCTTTTATGCCGATAATTGTACTTTACAATACAGACAGGAAGGAATAAGGGAAGAAAATAACAAACAAACAGCCAACCAATATTTCATTTAAGTCTGTGAGGTACTATGCAAATGCTAAAGAGTGCTTTACTTCCAATTATGTAGTCACTTTCAAAATAGGTGTAATATGATACTGAGAAAAATGTATGTTCTGTGGACCTGGGGTGGACAATTCTATAAATATTCACTAAGTTTGCTTATTCCAGGTCTAAATTCAGATCATAGATGTCCCTATAAATTTTCTATCTTGTTGATCCGTCGAATATTAACAATCTGGTGTCAAAATCTCCCGCTATTATTGTGCTTATAAAGAGTCCAAGTGTCTTTATAAGTCATTAAGAACTTGGCTTATGTATCTGGGTGTTCCTATATTGGGTGCATATATATTTATGATCATTGATTCCTGTTGTTGCATTGATCCTTTTACCGTTATGTAATGTCCTTCTTTGTTTCTTTTAGTCTTTGTTACTATTAAAGTCTATTTTCTCGGAGACAAAAGTTACAACTCCTGTTCTTTTTGTTTGTTTTTGTTTTTTCTGTTTTTTTTTTTCCTCTTCATTTGATTAGTAAATTTTCCTCCATCCCTTTGTTTTGAGTCTTTGTGTGTCGTTGCTTGTGAGATAGATCTGGATACAGCGTACCAATGATTTTTGACTTTTTATTCAATTTGCCTGTCTGTGTCTTTAATTAGGGCATTTAATCCATTTCAATTTAGGATTAATATTAATATTTGAAAGTTCAATATTGTGATTTAATTCTAGCTGGCTATTTTGCCCGTTAGTTGATGTAGGTTCTTCATTACAGAGATACTCTTTATGTTTTGGTAAGTTTTGGGGATGACTGATACTGGTTGTTCCTTTCTGTGTGTAGTGCTTCTTTCAGAAGCTATTGTAAAGCAGGCCTGGTGGTGATGAAATCTCTGAGTGCTTGCTTGTTCGTGAAAAATTTTATTTTTCCTTCACTTATAAAGCTTAGTTTGGCTGGATATGAGATTCTGGGTTAAAAATTCTTTTCTTTGAGGATGTTGAATATTGACCCCCACTCTCTTCTAGTTTGTAGGGTTTCTGCTGAGAGGTCTGCTGTGAGTCTGATAGGCTTCCCTTTATGAGTAACCTGACCTTTCTCTCTAGCTGCCCTTAGAATTTTCTCCTTTATTTCAACCCTAGTAAATCTAGCAATTATGTGTCTTGGAGTTGCTCTACTTGAGGAATATCTTTGTGGTGTTCTCTGTATTACCTGGAGTTGAGTATTGTCCTGCCTTACTAGGTTAGGAAAGTTTTCCTGAACAATATCCTGAAGAATATTTTCCAATTTGAATTCATTCTATTCATGACATTCAGGTACACCTATCAATTGTAAATTAGGTCTTTTCACATAGTCCCATATTTCTTGGAGAGTTTGCTCATTCCTTTTCACTCTTTCTTCTTGAATCTTGTCTTCTCGTTTCATTTCATTAAGTTGGTCTTCAACCTCTGATATCCTTTCTTCTGCTTAATCAATTCAACTGTTAAAACCTGTGCATAATACTTCTCGACATTCTCGTATTGTGTTCTTCAGTTCCATTAATTCACTCATATTCCTCTCTAAATTGTCTATTCTCATTAGCATTTCGTCAAACCTTTTTTCAAGGTTCTTAGTTTCTTTACATTGGCTAGAACATGTTCTTTTAGCTCACAAAAGTTCCTTATTATCCACCTTCTGAAGCCTAATTCTGTTAATGGAACATACTCGTTCTCCATCAGGCCTTGTTCCCTTGTTGATGAGGAACTGTGATCCCCTGTAGAAGGAGAGGCATTCTGATTTTGGGTACTCTTGGCCTTTTTACGCTGGTTTCTTCCCATTGTTGTGAGTTCATCCACCTGTTGTCTTTGTAACTGCCAACTTTCAAATTAGGTCTCTGAGTGGACATCCAACTTGTTGATTACCAGCGCTGGAATCTGAGCAACCCACTGCGCCAGCCAAAACAGCGGCATTAAGATTCATGGTGCTTTTCTGCCCAGGAATATCCGGTCTGGCTTCCCGCTTGAATCCCTTTTTCAATCAGGTGAATGGGTGACTCTGCCTTCCCAGAGCTCCAAACGTCGACCAAAAGCGGATCCAGTCCTGTTTACTCTGCACTGAGAACCGCTGCACCAGGGCGCCAGCAGAACTGTCACGCCGGCCACAAGAGTTGTGCTGGCAACCCATGGGGCTCCTCCGCTGGGAATCTCCTGGTCTGTGGGCAACAAAAGTTCGCCTGAAAATGTGGCGTCGTCTGGCTCTGTGCACTTTCTCTGGGAGCTACAATCCTGAGCTGCTAGTAGTTGGCCATCTTGGATCTCTCCAGCATTTCTATATCTATGTGTTGTAAAAATATATATAAATAATATATAAACATATTATATATTTGTATATATTATAATATATAAGTATATATTCTATTTATATATATTTATATATATTATACATTTATATTTATATGTAACTATATATATTTGTACAAATACATATAGAAATACATATTATATAGAAATATATTTTGTACAAATACACATTGTATATAATAGATATATTTTTTATTCCCTCCATCTAGCCCAAAAGGTAGTATCACTGTATATGCTGCTTTGTATCTTGCTTTTTTCACTAAAATATATTCTGGAAATCATTCCACATCAGTGTCTAGAGATTGTCCTCCTCATTGGAAGGGTTTTGAGCAGGGAATGGCAAAACCTGGCCTACAGTTTAGAAGGCTTCCTCTAGCTGTCTTGTAGAAATCAGAATTTAGAAGGACAAATGCCAAAGCAGGGAGGTCATTAAGAGGCTATTACAATGGTCTAGGGAGACCTGGTGATGAAACAGCGTGGACAATGCAAGCAAGACCAATGCCCCAGGGATGGAGGGACCCAGGCTCATAATAACTTCACCGAGCACAACTGCCACAGTAATGCAGATACCTTGTGGTGACTGAGAGGAAGAAAGAGATAGATCTGTAACTTATTTAAGCCATATTTTATTTTGGATCTCTGTCATATGCATTGAATTTACATCCCAACTCACACAGATCATTCTAGTTCTAACATGTTCTTATTGTTACAACCGGGAGTCAAGACAATTTGCTTCTTAACTGGGTTGGTCATGCTACCCTGGGCAAAGAAGAGATGTGTGGGTATTCCAGGTAGAGGGAACAACATGGGAGAGCTTTCAGAGGCTATGAAATTTGGCCTTTATCTCATAAGCAATAGTCCCTGAAAGTGACAAGTGCAAAGGGAAATTTCAGAAGATTAAATGGGTAGTGAAGGGAAGAGAAATCGGGGACCAAGAGACCAGAATAGAAATCCAGCCCTAGTGCTTGCTACTACCCAATAGGTAGTCATTGATGACTCGAGACAACTTATGTCCTCAAAGACTTGCCATGGCTAACCCTACCACTACCTCTCTGACCCTACTTCCTGCTACTTCCTCTACTTGTTGCTCACCACACTGGCCCACTTGCTGCCCCTTGAACAAGTTAAGTACGCTCCTGTCTCAGGGACTTTGTACTTGCTATTCTCTCCATCTGCAGTGACATTTCCCCTAGATAGCCGCATGCTTTCCCTGGCCAACCTATCTAAAATTGCAACCCATTCCTCAGCCCCCTTTCTCTGATTCATTTTATTTTGCAGAATGTAGCACTGCTTGGCATTATATTCCATTACATTCTATTATATATTATATTATATATGTGTTTGTGATTGTCTTCTCTCCCTACAATGTAAGCATCATGAGGACAGAGACTTTGTCTAGCTCACTTCTGTAATCCTAGCACTTAGAACACTGCATGAGACATCGCACACAATAAATATTTGTTGAACAAATGAATGACATATAAAATAGATTTCACTTAAGTCCTTTTATGAGTACTTTTCTTCAAGGAATCTTAGCTAGAGAAAACTTGAGGCAACAGTGGTTGGGAGAAGAAGGCTAGGATGGAAGACTCGACCCTGGGAAGGAGCTTGAAGAGGAGCCAAGATGCTTAGCCCAGCCCCATTTACAGACTGAGAATCACTTGGGTCAATATTTATCGAGACTCTTTTCTTTAACTATCTACACCTGTTATTTTTGCAGCCCTTTCTTTTCCCAAAAGTTATGAATAAATTTTTAAGAAAAATAGACTTTTAAAATTTAAGAAGAAAGTTCACAGGAAAATATCTTTTAAACCTCAGATGGGGAAGAACAGATTAAACAACATATGAAGAGTATGAACCTCAAGAGAAAGGATTGATAAGTACAACCACATTAAAATTAAGAACTTCCAAAAGCCTCTAAAAAAGGGAAAAGGGCCAGGTGCAGTAGCTCACACCTGTAATCCCAACATTTTTGGGAGGCTGAGGTGAGTGGATTGCTAGAGTATAGGAATTTGAGAGCAGCCTGGCCAACGGGTGAAACACCAGCTCTACAAAAAATACAAAAATTAGCTGGGCATTGTGGCATGCACCTGTAATCCCTGCTACTTGGTAGGTGGAGGCACAAGAATTCCTTGAACCCAGGAGGTGGAGGTTGCAGTGAGCCGAGATCACACCCTGCACTCCAGCCTAGGTGACAGAGACCCTCTCTGAAAAAAAATAAAAATATAAGGTGAAAAGACAATCTACCAACTAGGAAAAGGAGAATTCACTCAACAAATATTATTGAGCACCTATATATGCCAGGCACTGTCAACAGCCCTTCAAATACATCAGTGAGCTGATCAAAGCATATTGTTTAGTCTTAGGGAGATAATCACCAGAATGAAAACCAAAATGAGTAAAATTATTTTCCCTTAGGAAGTGGAGACAGGGTAAGAGAACCGTTCCTTTTCATTATAAACCCTCTGTACAATTTTATTTTTTATTTGAATTTATTACTTCATTAGAAATTTAAAAGAGAAAACATAGTAACAAAATAAAAGTTACTGTATATGCTTTTTAAAATCTCTACTCTCAGAGGAACATTTTATTTAAAACTATGCCTTTGTTTTCACTTATAAGTGGGAGCCATATGATGAGAACACATGGACCCAAAGAGGGGAACAACAGACTCTGGGGCCTACTTGAGAGTGGTGGAAGGAAGGAGGGAGAGGACCAGAAAAAATAACTAATGGGTGCTAGGCTTAATACCTGGGTGATGAAATAATCCATACAATGAACCTCCATGACATGAGTTTACCTATAAAACAAACCTGCACGTGTACTCCAGAACCTAAAGGTTTTTGTTTTTTGGGTTTTTTTTTTTTTACTTGATTACTATGAAACAGGCACCATTCTAAGTACTTTACACTTACTAACTCAATTAATCATCATCATAACTTATGAATTAGGTACTCCACAGATGAGAACAAAGAAACTCAAAGAGGTTAAGGAAACTGAGGCACAGAGAGGTTAAATTGTGTGAGGTCTCACAGTTAATAAAAGCTGGAGCTGGAATTTGAATCCACATAGTCTGGCTCTGGAGGCTATTCCCCCTATACCTCACCACACATTGGTATATTGACAGTTCCAGCATGTAACTGACAAAAGGTTAATATATAGAACATATCAAGAGATCCTGCAAATCAATAAGAGAAAAACAACCAATAGAAAAATCAACAAAAACACAGACAAGAATTGCCAGAAGATATATTTCCCATAAACATATAAACTGACACCCAAACTCATTAGTAATTAAGGAAATGCATGATAAAACCATAACCAGGTAGCATCTCACACTAAACTGATTGGCAAAACTTTTAAAGTTAGTTAAAGCCAAGAGAAGATATGGAGCAATGCGAACTCTCACACTCTGGTAAAAACATATATTGATACAATCACTTTGGAAAACACAATCTAGTATGCTCTAGTACAATTGAATACACATAGAACATATGACCAAGCAGTTCCACTCTTATAGATCCTAGATAAACTTTAGCACATGAGCATCAGAAAACATATAATAGAATGTTCTAGAAGCAATGTACATAATAGCCAAAAAATATATATATATAAATGTCCATCAATAAGAACATGGATGAATGAACTGTGGTACAGCCATATTCATACAATGGAGTACAAAAAGTAGAACTGCATGTGTCAACAAAGATGAATCTCAAAATCATATTGTTGAGTGAAAACAAGTAACAGAAGAATACTGTGTGTGTGTGTGTGTGTGTGTGTGTGTGTGAGAGAGAGAGAGAGAGAGAGAGAGAGAGATGTTTCTATGTCAAAAGCAGACAAACCCAAATGTTTTATTGTTTAGGGAGACATACATATGTGATGGAACTGTAAATAACATCAAGGGAATGACAGACAAACACAGCAGTTACTCGTGGTAGGGGAGGGCACGGGGAATCAGAGCAGGTAGGGGCACACAGGGGCCTTAGAAACTACTGGTAGCATCTATTTCTTAAGTCAGATGGCAGACACACGTATATTTGCATTATTATTCTTTCAACTATTTTTTATGCATTATATATTTCATAATAAACACAAAAAGGAAAAGAAATATAAAACCCTAGCAGATCTGAAAACAATTACATATTCTTTTCAGAAACAAGATAGGGAAGGACCCACACCTGTTTCTCCTAGTCCACCCCTTGTTCCATTTCAGATCTCTCTGATATTGATTGTACTACCAGGACTTCCTCTCGGCACCCCACAGTTGGTCTATGCACCTCATACCAACCCTTCCCCAGTGGTAACAAATTAGCAGCCCTTGGGCCAAATCTTTTTGCAGTTGTGTTTTATGTAGACAGCACAGTTATGGTTGTTTTTAAATTTGAAGTGGTTCAGAAAAACAAGACACACACATATACATATATACATGCATGCATATGTACACACGTACATACATATAGGTACAGAGAGAGGAAATATATACCATATTGTTGAATGAGAGATAGATGATATATGGTTGTTTAATATAATTTTCTTTCAACTTTCCTGTATGTTTGAATTTTTTTCCAAAAAACACTGGAGGAACTAAATTTGAAGGCCTTTAGAAAGAATATGCCCTCTCTTGGTCAACACACTCTCACACACACACCCTACCAATAAACCACTGTTCTTCAGACTGATGGGTTCTCAGTCCCTCACTTGGTCAAAGGGCAAGTGATCTTGGTCTCTCTGGGTGTGGAATAATCAGACAGGGGTCTATGCCATTTTGGCAAGGCCTTTAGAAAGAACAGGCCCTCTCTTGGTTACAACTCTCAGCCTCATTCCCTCATGTCTATACCTCTGATCCCTAGAGACATACGAGTTTGCAACCTCTGGCTTGGCTTGTAGGTCTTGACTCCTTCTAGGTCTCCCTGCCTCCTCTATGTAAACAGGTCATGCCTTTGGGGCATAAAAGATATTTTTCTCATTCCCACAGGCTGAAGAAGCCATACACTAAGTTTAGTTTCGAGAACAGGTTAAGGACACTAAAAGCTGATGTAATTCCCCACTATCCTGCAGTGAAGGACATCCCTCTCCACCTGTAGCCCCAGCAGCTACAGTAACTTTAGCAAGTGTGCCATCTCTTAGAAGATAAAGACGAAGCCTTGGAAATGTCAAGCCACACCAATTACTTCTCCCAGAAGATAAGATGAAAAATTTTATGATTCTTTTTTTTTTTCCCAGATGGAGTTTCGCTCTTGTTGCTCAGGCAGGAGTACAATGGCGTGATCTCAGCTCACTGCAACCTCCGCCTCCTGGGTTCAAGCGATTCTCCTGCCTCAGCCTCCCAAGTAGCTGGGATTACAGGTGTGTGCCACCACGCCTGGCTAATTTTTTGTATTTTTAGTAGAGATGGGATTTCACCATGTTGGCCAGGCTGGTCTTAAACTCCTGATCTCAAGTGATGCACCTGCCTTGGCCTCCCAAAGTCCTGGGATTACAGGCATGAGCCACCATGCCTGGCTCAATTTTATGATTTTTTTATGTCTCTTGTAGTCTCTGTGACACCAAAGGTGAAAAGGGTGGGAAACTAAGATCTTCCAGAAACACCAAGGGGCCAATGCGGTAAACTACTTATCAAGGATATAATGTATGAGATGAATGGCTGTAACCCAGCGGGCACAGGCAGCCATTCCTGGACTTCATGAATGAGAAAGAGTCCTTGGAGGGTGCATAGGCCCCAGAGAGTTTGCAGCCAATAAACCACTGCTCTTCAGACTGATGGGTTCTCAGTCCCTCACAGTTCAATCACGTTGGAGAAACAGAAGCAGCTTCCCAGATAGCACTTGCCTAGCCACATTCCGTGATATGGCAGATTCTTTCTTTGCACACCATGGTTTTCACTCCTGCAGCTACCACACTGCATTAAATAAATCCTCGATCTTTGCTGCCCCTACCTTAGCTATTTACATACACACACACCCTACAGCATGAATTCATTCAATTGTCTCACACCAAAACATGTTTAAAAGGAAGAGGCAGATAGCCAGAGTCAGGCAGGGTAACTTGGGGATAAGCTGAGGTTAGCCAGCGACACTGCATGACAGCCTGGCCTAGCATGTCAAAGCAGGTGTGAAAATAGCAAGACCCCTGTCTGATTGCTCCAGTCACTCAGGCAGAGACCAAGATCACTTGCCCTTTTGAAATCCACTAGCCTCTGACCTAGGACTAGGCCTGGGTGGTTTCCACTGGCTTCGTCACTTTTTGGAATGGCCTTGCCTCTTGGTTTATTCTTGCCTTGACCTCCCCACTTCCTGACCTTCCAGATCTTAGAACGTCAGTTTGTGTCTTGATATCTAGATCCTCATATGACCAAATGTTGGCTTAGGAGAATGTTGACACCTCTTGATCCTCTGTGACCTATTTTAGCTATTTGCTGCCCACATCCTATTGTGAAAGAACTCACTTGAGAGTTTGAATCTGCTTTGATGAATGCTTACAGGCCAGGGACTGAAGATAAGGGAAAGAAGAAGTCTATTACCAAAGCAGTAGCATCAGGAAGATACCTTCAGCCCTCAGAGAAGAAAGTAAAGGTCAAGGCCAGATAACTAGCTGCTAAGCTGTGATCCAGGGGCAAGACAGTACTTTACATGTGTAGTGCTCAAGAGGGAAATTCCAACTAGAAAAATGTGGATCAATAAAGATAGGTAGATAGATAGATACATAGATAGACAGATAGATAGGTAGATACATAGATATGTAGATACATGGATACACAGATAGAAAAGAAAGACATTCATAAAACAGTGAGAGTATGTCACCAGCCAAGGATTACGATTACCACAATTTGAGGTCACATTAAGGAAACAAAAACAAAAGGAAAGGATCAGTGTCCTTACTAATAACCAGTTCTCCACATTCCCAGGTTTTCTTTTAGCTTTTTTAAAAATATGTAAATCAGGCAGGGTGGCCAGGACCACTCACATATCAAGAAAATCCCTGGATGCCCCAGACTTTCTGGCCTAGGAAACTGTAACACACTCATCATTAGTTCAAGTGGGCTGATTGAATTTTTCTCAAAATGAAAACGAAAAGAAAAGCGGAGAAACCAAGATGCTGATAAAACACAGATTTCTTACCTAGTTTATCCTGGGTACAGGCTGACCTCAATGATGTGACTTATAAGTTCCATTTTTCGGCCAGGCGTGGTGGCTCATGCCTGTAATCCAAACACTTTGGAGGCCAAGGCAGGTGGATCACCTGAGGTTGGGAGTTCAAGACCAGCCTGACCAACATGGTGAAACCTCGTCTTTAAAAAAATAATAATTTAAAAAAAAAAAAAGTCCATTTTTCTAGGCTTCAGCTCACATTTAAACATTTCCTCAACTTAACTGAGGTGAAGTCAAACAACAGTCCTGCCAGGCCTAGTAGGATATGGGGGGGCCTTCATGAAACCTGCTGTCTTAGACAATTTTGTGTTGCCATAACAGAATACCACACACTGGGTCATTTACAAAGAAAATAAATTTATATCTTCTAGTTCTGGGGGCTGAGAAGTCCAAACTTAAGGGGCCTGCATCTGGTGAGGGTCTCCTTACTGCACCATCCCACGGTAGAAGGTAGAAACGCAAGAGTGAGAGCAAGAAAGTGCCAAACTCGCTTTTATAATGAATCCCCTCTTGTGATAATGAACCCACTCCCATGATAACTAGCCCCTTCCTGTGATGATTACGTTAATTACCTCTTAAAGGTCCACCTCCCAACAGCGTCGTGTTTGGGATTAAGCTTCTAACACATGAACTTTGGGGGACACATTCAGACCATAGTGCCTGCTTCCTGAGTTGTTTGGAGAAGAAAACAAGCCCTTTGTTCAGATATGGTCATCTCCTTGGAGAGAGAGGCTGATTCTGCTAACCTGGCTACCTGGTCCCTGGAACCTACCTAGGTTGATGGAAGCTTAAGAATGCATTTCAGGCCGGACGCGGTGGCTCAAGCCTGTAATCCCAGCACTTTGGGAGGCCGAGGCGGGTGGATTACGAGGTCAAGAGATCGAGACCATCCTGGTCAACATGGTGAAACCCCGTCTCTACTAAAAATACAAAAAATTAGCTGGGCATGGTGGTGTGTGCCTGTAATCCCAGCTACTCAGGAGGCTGAGGCAGGAGAATTGCCTGAACCCAGGAGGCGGAGGTTGCGGTGAGCTGAGGTCGCGCCATTGCACTCCAGCCTGGGTAACAAGAGTGAAACTCTGTCTCAAAAAAAAAAAAAAAAGAATGCATTTCATAGGCCGGGCTCACTCCTGTAATTCCAGCACTTTGCGAGGCCTAGGTGGGCAGATCAATTGAGGTCAGGAGCTCAAGACCAGCCTGGCCAACATGTGAAACCCCTTCTCTACTAAAAATACAAAAATTAGCCACCGGGTGTGGTAGCACACACCTGTGATCTCAGCGACTCAGGAGGCTGAGTCAGGAGACTCACTTGAACCTGGGAGGCAGAGGTTGCAGTGAGCTGAGATCCTACCATTGCACTCCAGCCTGGGCAAAAAGAGTGAGACTACATCTCAAAAAGGAAAGAAAAGAAAAGAAAAAGACTGCATTTCACTTTCTGTAGCACTAAATCCTAAAAAGTGCTGGGGGAGAGGACATAGCAGTGCCACTGAGAAGGCTCCAAGGAAAGGAGGGTTTCTGATCTTTCGCCTAGCATTAAAAGAGCTAAAGATCTGACGAGAATGTGGAAGAGACATGTCAAGTGCTTCCTTCATAATAGGAGATTGGTTAAATGAATTATAGCATACCCATATAATGAAATGTTATGTATGATGTTATAGAAGATTGACATGAAAAATGCTCACAATATACCTTTGGGTGAAAAAGCAGGTTACAAAATGGGACATAGAATCTACTCCCATTTTGGATAAAATATATAATAACTAACATTTTTGAGCTTTTAAGATGGTCATATATATGAGCAAGGCACTAATCAAAGTGTTTCCCATGAATTATTTTAACTTCATGACAACCCTGTGATGTGGGTATTATAATTATCTTTTTATGTATGAGGGAACTGAGGCATGAAGAGATTAAATCATCCGTCATAGTTCACTTAAGTGGCAGAGCTGAGATACAAACTTAGATATGTTGAACATAAGAGCCCAAACTCTTAACAGTGATGCTATACATATGTTTATATTTGTATCGAAAACAAGTCAAGAAAGATAGATACTAGGATGTTAACAGTTAACAGTGGCTGTTTCTGGATAGTGAGATTATGAATGACTTTTGTTCCCTTTATACTTTTCTGAGTGCTCTGAAAATTTTATGATTTACATGGATTATTTTCATAATCAGAAAAAAAAAAGAAAAAATAAATTTCCATTTTGGAAAAAAGCCAGCAAGCCATTGTTTCCAACCTGTAGGTGCAAACCTCTGAGGAGTGGAGGAGCAACTTAATTATTACAAAGATTCCAGAAATCTCTACCTGGCCCAAGCATTGTTTAGAATGAATAAATAATATGCTTGTAGCACACTTCTTTCAAATGCATATAAATACTGTCATTATGTATATACATAGTGGTTAGTGGTTTTAGTTTGTTACATATTATCACGTGGAGATCCATGGCATTTTCATTAAAATACTAAGGCAATCTTTAGGATCTAGTGAGATATATATATATATATATAAACTCTCTTAGTTTGAGTGTCTTCTTAACAATTTACTTCCTTTTCTTCCAGGGGAGGCAGGAGGAAATAGAAGAGAAAAACTGAGAAGTCGCACATTATTAAAAGTTATCCCAGGAGGCTTGCTTTCTGGAGAAGACAATTTATAAGAATGAGAGAGTATGGAGAGGGAGTTGGTGTAGGCCCAGGATATTCTATTCTGGAAAGACAGAGTGCTAATCTATCTCCCCCATATTGTCGGGGCAATTGTCCACCCTCAACCACAGGGATGTCAACACATCAGTAGGGCAGTGGTGCCTTAAGACCTGAGCGCTAACATTTGCTCTAGGGCCAGGCTGCTTTCCAGCCAACAGGAAGACCTGGAGTGGGAGGGCAAAGTAGGAGAACTTTTTCTTTTGCCAAAGTGCCTCAAAGGTGAGCACCTGCCTTCCTTTCTCTCATTCTTTCTTCTCTCCTTTTGTAATGTGTCCCTTGTCTTCTGTTTCTGTATACCCTCTCATCCCCCATTCAGGTCCCCAGGACATATGCCCCCATAGGACTCTAGTGATCTCATTACATGTAAGAAATCACCCAATCATAGATCCTCACTTACTGATCCTTCACTTAACACAGCGGCCCTAGGGCTTTCAGACATTAGGAGCAGATATACTGACAAATAAGATATGGTCCCAATCTCTTTAGAAGCATGCAATCTTCAGGTGGAAAAAGCAAAAAACAAAATAAAAAACCACACACACAACCATGTTTGCTTTAACGGGCATAAAGTTACAACAACAGTCAAAGAGAGAAATGAGGGCTTTGCTTCCCCTCCTTACTTTGGCCTGTATTTGAGACTCACCTAGAAACCAGCCTCCACACTCCACCCCTGGTCACGGAAAGCTTGGAAGATTGGCTTACTCCAAAGAAAAACAGTCCTAACTAAGTCAATGGCATGGGGGAAGAAAAGGAGGTAAGGAAGAGAGATTGTTCTGTATTAAAATAAAATTAAGATCTTGACAAAGGGATCAAATACAAATCACTAAAGTCTTTGAATCCAGCTATCAATTTGCAAGAAATACAGAGGAATATGCTGAAGCACCCTAAGTAAGTATGAGATAAGCAAAATCCAAATTGTGGAAAATTCTACAGGTCAAATGCTGTGGGTTCTTCAACAACTAAATCATAAGGAAAGGAAAGAGATGGAGGGGGAACTGACTTAAACTCTTCAAAAGCACCAAAGTCATGGAAGTCAAGGAAAGACGGAGAAACTAACCCAATCTGAGTAAGGCCAAATTCCAGGTGCTCCCCACACCGCAAATCCCTAGAACTCCCTTCCCACCAGTCATCTCCCTAAGGTCACACAAAATCCCTATCATTTCTGAGTAGCCTGTGAGGGGTGTTTTCCCTTCTCTGGGTTCCTGTGTCACTCTGACTGCATGACAGTCATTCTCATCTTTCTCCATCCTGATGTCCCAATAATCCTAGGAAAGAGAGTCAAAGTGCAAATGGGCTGGACTAGACCTGATGGGGCAGTCCCTGTGCTTCAGAGCCTACCCCTGCCGTGGGTGGGGGGCGGGGAAGGACAGGAGGGAAGAGGGCAGGTGCAAACTCCTCAGAGTCATATGCATTCCTTATTGAGTGAACTTCCAGAGGCTGGTGGCACCTTTGGTTGGAACACTGTTCTGAGATCTTTGCCTCCCTCAGGCTCCTGAGCATCATGCCTCATTCCAAGCAGCCTAGTCACTTCCAGAGTCTGATGCTTCTGCAGTGGCCTTTGAGCTACCTTGCTATCTGTGAGTATTGACCCAAGAGTGCATAGCAAGAAGCCAGAGTCAGAAGCCAGGGCCAGATCTAGGGTGACTTTTATGGCCACGTGAAGTCTCATCTCAAGCCTTTCCATCATCTAAGATTGTACTAGAGAGTAAAACCAAGGAGTCTCAAGTTCCATGAGTGCCCTGGAGAAGAATGAGATAGCGCCCCAGGAAACAGTGAGAATAGGTAGGGGCGGCGGTGGGGTGGTAGTGTATGGAACAGGGTCATGATGGATATGAGTAGATCTAGTTAATTTCAGCCGCTTCCTAATCCTTACTATCTAGAGAGGAAAAATGAGGCCCAGGGAATGCTCCTTATCATCATGGGGAATAGGACAGAGGAAACATTAGCTTCCCAGACTTAAAGAAGTATAGCCTGTGTTTGAACCATACAGTTGTCATTCTGGGGGTGGTAGCATGGGGGAAGACAGTGTCACTGGAAAGAATGGTGAATGGGCAAGAGGACAAGCATAGTGAATAGGAAACATTAGAAGGATGCAAATGCTGGGTAGGCAGTGTATAGGAAGATATGGATACTATAGGAGTGACGGAGAGTGGGCTTGTGGCTTAACGAGGGATAATGGATAGGGATGGAGACAGGAGACAAAAGGAAAAAGATGGTGACCAAATGGGGGCAAGAGGAATAAAAGCTGGTGGGAAATAGAGAACAGAAGTACAGAGATACAGGCTATACAGGGAAGCAGGTGGACAGGGATGACAGGTAGGCAGAGAAATAGGGCTTGTGTATGGTAGATGATAGAGGAAAAGTTTGAAGAACAAGTAGACATGGATGATGGATGAACAGGATCTGGCTTGTGTTGAGGGCCAGGACCAGAGGCTTAGGTAATGTGGAGGGCTGGTAATGGGGCTGCGCATGGTCAAGTTCTGCTGGCAGCACAAATTTGGTCTAACTCGGTCCCTTATCAGTTTGGATCTTGCAGCCATTGTTCATCTACCTGCTGTTTACATCCTTGTGGCCACTACCAGCGCTTTACTTTGCCTGGCTGTTCCTGGACTGGAAGACCCCAGAGCGAGGTAAGACTCATAGACCTAGAAAGAAGAATGTTCCATCATAACCTGCAGCCAGGGAGTTCCACTCGCCATACCACAGGCCCCTCATCCAAGTTCTCAGAGCCACAGGAGCTGAGCCAGACAGGACCATCCTAGGGTCTCCTCTAGCAGAGCCGTGGAAGGAAAGCCCTGGGTCCATGGAACATATAAGGTGGCATACGCTGACATCAGTCCCTACTGCTTCTTTTGTCTCAGGTGGCAGGCGTTCAGCCTGGGTAAGGAACTGGTGTGTCTGGACCCACATCAGGGATTATTTCCCTATTACAGTAAGTATCTCTTCTCCAGTGTCCTCACAGTTCCCAAAATACTGGGTAGGCATTTATGCCACATGACTAGAGTTGTCCATAAGAAAGATAAGTATCTCAAAGAAGTCTCAGTCTACGCTAGATATACTTCAACATTCAACATTTCTACTGAGTACTCTATCTCTGCTAGGAAACTTTGGGTGCCCTTGGCATCACCTGCCAGCTGATACAGGCAGAAGGCAAGCACAGTTCAGATCAGTTTAATAAGCACGGATTGAGGCCGGGCGCGGTGGCTCAAGCCTGTAATCCCAGCACTTTGGGAGGCCGAGGCGGGTGGATCACAAGGTCGAAAGATCGAGACCAACCTGGTCAACAGGGTGAAACCCCGTCTCTACTAAAAATACAAAAAATTAGCTGGGCTTGGTGGTGCGTGCCTGTAATCCCAGCTACTCAGGAGGCTGAGGCAGGAGAATTGCCTGAACCCAGGAGGCGGAGGTTGCGGTGAGCCGAGATCGCGCCATTGCACTCCAGCCTGGGTAACAAGAGTGAAACTCCGTCTCAAAAAAAAATAAATAAATAAGCACGGATTGAAAGTCTATCCCGAACCATGTTAGGAGTACAGAGAAGCGAAGAGGATCCAATTCTCTGCCATCGAGGAGCTCACATCTAATGGGGAGGACAGACAAGTACATCACTTGTTTGGCCCAAGGTACAGAAGTAGTTCGGATGGGGGATAAGGAAAGGCTTCACAGATATGGTGACATCTAAGCAGGGTTTTCCAAGTTCAATACAAGTTCCTTAGGCAAGCACTGGAAGGGGACTCGGGGGAAACAATGCCAGGAAGAGGTTCCAGAAACCTCTTGAGGTACTGCTATGCTGATCCTCAAGGCGCTCTCTGGAGTATACAACAAACACTACCTCAATTTTTAGAGCCAAGCTTCCTGATCTTTTTCACCAAAGTGCTCATAGAAAATGATAACCTGCACAAAGCACACTGACATAGATGGCTGAGGCCTGGCAGTTCTACCTGTTCCAGATCCTACCCTGTTGTCCAGTGGCCAAGGAGACCAGTGTATCAGCCCTCCTGAAACCTATTCATGGTCTATTTGTTGGAAAGCTCTGCTTTAGAGAGCACCCTGATTCCTGAAGTGTCACCACCCTTGTTTCTGTCACGTAATCTCATTCCACCACCTCTGGCATTTCTCTCCATGACTGCAGATCCTGAAGACAAAGGACCTGTCACCTGAGCACAACTACCTCATGGGGGTTCACCCCCACGGCCTTCTGACCTTTGGCGCCTTCTGCAACTTCTGCACTGAGGCCACGGGCTTCTCGAAGACCTTCCCAGGCATCACTCCTCACTTGGCCACACTGTCCTGGTTCTTCAAGATCCCCCTTGTTAGGGAGTACCTCATGGCCAAAGGTGCTTCTGACCATACTTACTGGAGCTTCTGGTTCATTTTTCTGTTTGGAAATGTACCCTTTTAAATTCCATCCCCTCTTCCCCACCCCCCACTCCCATATCATTATAGCATAGTAGTCAAAAGCATACGTTCTAGAGCTAAGCTGCCTGGGTTTGAATCTCAGCTCTGCCCCTTGTATGGTCTTGAGCAAACTAGCCTCAATTTCCTCATCCATAAAGTGGTACAGATGAAAATAGACTGCCGGGTGCGGTGGCTCAAGCCTGTAATCCCAGCACTTTGGGAGGCCGAGGCAGGTGGATCACGAGGTCAAGAGATCGAGACCATCCTGATCAACATGGTGAAACCCCGTCTCTACTAAAAATACAAAAAATTAGCTGGGCATGGTGGCATGTGCCTGTAATCCCAGCTACTCAGGAGGCTGAGGCAGGAGAATTGCCTGAACCCAGGAGGTGGAGGTTGCGGTGAGCCGAGATCGTGCCATTGCACTCCAGCCTGGGTAACAAGAGCAAAACTCCATCTCAAAAAAAAAAACCCAAAAAACAAAAAAAAAAAAAAACAGATGAAAATAGACTGCAAATCAACCAGAAGTTGGGCAAACAAAAAAAAAAAAAAGAAAAAAGAAAAAAGTCTGACCTTAGTTGTGGGATGACGACTAAGTGAGATAATGCAAGTAAAGAATTCAACACTGGCCAGGCCTAGTGGCACACTCCTGTAATCCCAGCACTTTGGGAGGTTGAGACGGTGGATCACCTGAGATCAGAAGTTTGAGACCATCCTGGCCAACATGGTGAAATCCCATCTCTACTAAAAATACAAAAATGAGCCCAGCATAGTGGTAGGTGCCTGTACTCAGGAGGCTGAGGCAGGAGAATCATTTGAACCCAGGAGGTGGAGGTTGCAGTGAGCTGAGATCATGCCATTGCAGTCCAGCCTGGGTGACAGGGTGAAACTCTGTCTCAAAAAAAAAAAAAAAAAAAAAAGAGAATTCAACACAATGCCTGCCTGCCACAGAGTATATGCTCAACAAATAATAGCTGTTGCTCTTACTAAGGGAAAAAAAAAAAGGGTAAAATTATACATGGGATTCAGAAAGTCCTTCTGGCTATCCCACTGAAAACCTTCCTACCAGTTTTGACTCAGTGCCTCCTGCAAAGTGGAGATATTGCCCCAGTGTGAGCTATTCTATTTGTCCACAGCCTTTTCTTCTCCACACTCTTTAGTCCCATCTCATCGATCCTCTCCTCCTAGGAGCTATGGGAACAAGCCAGTGGAGAGCAGAGAAGAGTGTTTCCTCTTAACAATTTTCTCCTCTCCTGATCATTTTGCTCCTTGATTCTCTTTAGGTGTGTGCTCCGTGAGCCAACCAGCCATCGACTATCTGCTGAGTCATGGCACTGGCAACCTCGTAGGCATTGTAGTGGGAGGTGTGGGTGAGGCCCTGCAAAGTGTGCCCAACACCACCACCCTCATCCTCCAGAAGCGCAAGGGGTTCGTGCGCACAGCCCTCCAGCATGGGTAGGTATTCTCCCCAGACGGGAAGCGCATGGTGTTCTCTGAGCTGCATGGCCTTGTATGTGATGCCAGGATGAAGCAGATGCAAATTTTGCCCTCAAGGAACATACTATTAAGAAAGAATTTTCAAAAGGTACAGGTCATTCAGTCCTTCTCAGCTAGCTAGACTAGTTTCCAAGAGGCCAGACCATAAACCCAGGTTCAGTATCAAGGGGGATTGGGTTAAGGCTGCCCTAACATATAGATGATGCCCACATTATCTCTATCAATACCGATACCTACACCTGTCTGCTAATGGTAAGTGCAAGAGGCAATACAGTATAAATTGTGTGTGTGCAGGAATGGAAGTCAGGAGGCTGATCTAAAATCCTGGCTCTGTGACTGTGCACTCTGGGACAGGCTCCTTAACCATTCGGAGCCTTGGAGTTTTTCCGTCTTAATGACGTGGCTAAAAATTGTACCTACTCCAAATGGTGACTGTGGGCTTCAAATGAATTCATCCCCACAAAACTCTGTGTCCCCAGCACACTGTAAGAGATCAATAAATGTGAGTCATTGTGACTTAGGGGTCCAAGCTTGGAGCTGTAGAGTGCCCCAATGGGTCAGCAGGCCAGCTCTCTGAGCACAGGGACAATTGTCCTATTGCAGACTTAGAGAAGAGGGGAAGATTTCTTCCAAGTACCTTATCTGAAGGGCCTGTTCACCAGCTGGAAGAATCATATAGGGAAGAGAGCTCTGTCACTCACTGACGGCCTGAATGACCGGCCCTTTCTGCACCTGTGTGTGTCCTCCACGGCCTTTGCTGTGAGGAACCAGTCACATGTCAAAGTGCTGAGAGATTGTTATTAGCAAGTCCCAAAGATTTGTATAAGAGAGATTTACTCTTCTCTCCTTCAAGGAATTAGCCTGATTGTCTACCCAGGGCACTGTTAAGGGTGGATTCTTATGGTCTATGGAAGGGAAACAACTTTTCTCTGCTCTATGTATTGCCCCCTTGAGTGAGGGACATATCACATAAAGTATGGGCATCTATGCAAAATTACTGTGCGTTCTGCTAATAGAAACTCACACATTCCCCTCCTTGACATCTCCTGGAAACTTTTCACGATATGGGTCTCTCTGGGGATCTCTATTTAACTTCTCTTGCTTCTCTGACCCCCCATATCTTGCCATTGTAATCCTGGCCTAGAGACAGCTCGCTCACTGGCCTTGAAACTTTCATGAGAAGAGACATTAAACAGGGGAACCCTGTTTAGTGAAAGAAAAAATGCTTTATGTCATCAGGGTTTCATCAAAATAGATGAGGGCCTGGCAAGCAAACAAATGTTCTTCCAGGGTGGGTGTCACCCTAGCCTGTGTTTAGAAAATAAATTGGAGTTTTCCTACAGGGCTCATCTGGTCCCCACCTTCACTTTTGGGGAAACTGAGGTATATGATCAGGTGCTATTCCATAAGGACAGCAGGATGTACAAGTTCCAGAGCTGCTTCCGCCGTATCTTTGGTTTCTACTTTTGTGTCTTCTATGGAAAGGGCTTCCGGCCAGGCTCCACTGGGCTTCTGCCATACTCCCAGCCTATTGTCACTGTGGGTGAGTGCCACTCTCAGCCCCAACCCACCTCAGGTTTCTCAACCTCAACCTCAGCCCAGCCCCATTGAAGAGGAGGGCAGCAGAGGGGAAGGTGGGAGCTGATCTGGGATGTGAGAGTCAGGCCCAAGGTAGGAGAGGGAAGTTAAAGGAAAAGGAGGTTCTAACACTTTACCCTTCTCTTTTTCCATGTCTCTTGGCAGTTGGGGAGCCTCTGCCACTGCCCCAAATTGAAAAGCCAAGCCAGGAGATGGTGGACAAATACCATGCACTTTATATTGACGCTCTGCACAAACTGTTTGACCGGCATAAGACCCGCTACGGCTGCCCAGAGACCCAAAAGCTAGTTTTCCTGTGAACAAAAGGACTGCATGCCCAGGAGCACAGGAGTGCCTGCCTTGGAGAAGGGACTCGCCTGTCACTAACTAAAGAGAGGCAGGAGACGAGGGAGTTATGTGTGGTAGGGGAGGGCATGAGGAATTCCTTCTTTGCCTTCTTGCCACAGGGCCCTTGTGGGAGTTCCTGAAGAGCTGCACTCAGTAGTCATTCCTCAAAGGAGGGCATCCTAACACCCCTCATGCTGGGGCCTGATGCCTGGTCATCACTGGAGTCCTCTGGGACACATTAGCAGTCACTGCATGTTCCCCCAGCCCCTGAGCAACTATCTACTTTCTGTCTCTGTGGATTTGCTAGTTCTGAACATTTTATATAAATGGAAAAATACAATATGTGATCCTCTGTGGCTGGCTTCTTCGCATAACGTTCCCAAGGTTCAGCCACGCTGTAGCATGTATCAGTGTTTCATTCCTTCTTATGGCTGGACAACACCCCAGTGCGTATAGGTATGCCACACTTGTTTATCCATTCCCCACTTGATGGACATTTGGGTCATTTCCACTTTTTAGCTGTTATGAATAGCACTGCTCTAAACACTCGGGTATGTACAAGTTTTTGTGTCGTCATCTGCCATCCCCAGATATAAAGTTTTATCTTATGCCCACAGCACTGACAAGCATCCCTTCAGGATAAAAGGTACTTGGGATCATTTTTTAGTTGGCATAGGCATTTCCCATAAGTCACCTTGTCATAATGATCCTGACTTCATAGTCCCAAGGTACTTGCAACCATCCTCATAGCCTCCTGTGGGGAATACACTTAATATCTATGTTTTAAAGACTTACTAAATCTTGTTTAAAAGTTTTTCTTGCCGGGCGCGGTGGCTCAAGCCTGTAATCCCAGCACTTTGGGAGGCCGAGGCGGGTGGATCACGAGGTCGAGAGATCAAGACCATCCTGGTCAACATGGTGAAACCCCGTCTCTACTAAAGGTGCAAAAAATTAGCTGGGCATGGTGGCACGTGCCTGTAATCCCAGCTACTCAGGAGGCTGAGGCAGGAGAATTGCCTGAGCCCAGGAGGCGGAGGTTGCGGTGAGCCGAGATTGTGCCATTGCACTCCAGCCTGGGTAACAAGGGCGAAACTCCGTCTCAAAAAAAAAAAAAAAGTTTTTCTTGCCAGGTACAGTGGCTCACACCTGTAATCCCAGCACTTTAGGAGGCCAAGGCAGGTAGACTGCTTGAGGTCAGGAGTTCAAGACCAGCCTGACCCCGTATCTACTGAAAATACAAAAATCAGCCGGGCGTGGTGGCACACACCTGTAGTCCCAGCTACTCAGGAGGCTGAGGCAGGAGAATCGCTGAAACCCAGGAAACGGAGGTTGCAGTGAGCTGAGATCATGCCACTGCACTCCAGCCTGGGAGACAGAGTCAGACCCTATCTCAAAATAAAGAAATAAATAAATAAAGTTGAGCATGGTGGCTCACGCCTGTAATCCCAGCATTTTGGGAGGCCAAGGTGGGTGGATCATGAGATCAGGAGTTCAAGATCAGCCTGGTCAATATGGTGAAACCCCATCTTTACTAAAAATAGAAAAAAAAAATTAGCTGGGCATGGTGGCACATACCTATAGTTCCAGCTGCTTGGGAAGCTGAGGCAGGAGAATCATTTGAACCTGGGAGGCAGACATTGAAGTAAGCTGAGATCCTGCCACTGCACTCCAGCCTGGGCGACAGAGCGAGACTCTGTCTCAAAATAAATAAATAACAAATAAAAGTTTTTCCTAAAACTGTATTCTGAAAATCTTAAAAGAGTAAATAAAAACACAGATGTCTCTTCCTTCACGAGGCAGCCAACAAGAGACACTTAAAAACACGACAAATGACCAAAAGTTAAAAGACCATTTAGACCACTAGCCTTTTTCCCTTTGCTTAACATTTTTTTTTTTTTTTTTTTTTTTTTTTTGAGACGGAGTTTCGCTCTTGTTACCCAGGCTGGAGTGCAATGGCACAATCTCGGCTCACCACAACCTCCGCCTCCTGGGTTCAGGCAATTCTCCTGCCTCAGCCTTCTGAGTAGCTGGGATTACAGGCATGCGCCACGATGCCCAGCTAATTTTTTTTGTAATTTTAGTAGAGACGGGGTTTCACCATGTTGACCAGGATGGTCTCGATCTCTCGACCTCGTGATCCACCCGCCTCGGCCTCCCAAAGTGCTGGGATTACAAGCTTGAGCCACCGCGCCCGGCCTTGCTTAACCTTTAAATGTTGGGTCTTGGTGGGGTCCCAACCTCCTCTCACTTTCTACTGTTTCAGGTCTGAGACATTTATTTCTAACCCAGATTTTCCTCATAAACGAAGAGCCCAATATATCCAATTTACCAGACTCCAACGAGTGCCTCAACCTCAACATACCCAATGCCAGCTGAGTCCTCTTCCTCTCCCAATTTCACGACTTATCACCAAGTTGTATTGATTTCATGACCTTCATATTAATCCAACCTGTCCCCTTCTCCCCTTCTACAGTCACAACCTTGTCAAGGCCCTCAACATTTCAAGACTATTGCCACTCCCTCTAGAAAAGTCCTCTCTAATCAACCCAACCATCATACTACTTCCAGGGCAATCTTCCTAGAACTTACATCTGACTTGTCACTCCCCCGCTTAAATCCTTTACTGTTTCTACAGTGCCTCTACCAAGATATCCTAAATTTTACTCTGGGTACCACTAATGTTCCTTAGATGTTAATGAAAATTGCACACACAAAAATGATTCTGTGGGGTCCAGTGGCTCACCCCTATAATCCCAGCATTCTGGGAGGCCAAGATGGGTGGATCACGTGAGGTCAGGAGTTCGAGACCAGCCTGGCCAACATGGTGAAACCACGTCTCTATTAAAATTACAAAAATTATCCAGGCGTGGTGGCACATACCTGCAGTCCCAGCTACTTGGGAGGCTGAGGCAGGACAACCACTTGAACCCAGGAGGCAGAGGTTGCAGTGAGCTGAGGCTGTGCCACTGCAGTCCAGCCTGGGCCACAGAGGAAGACTCTGTCTCAAAAAGAAAAAAAAGATTCTGTGGTAAAAATAAGGGTGGAAGATGCTGGATTAAACAAATTTTGACAGGTATATTTATAATAATATTTTCAGAGTTCTTAGTACACTAATGAGCACTGTGACTTTTGAAAAAGAATTTAGCATTTCCCAAACTTATCTGACAAAGGAACCCTTATTTCAAGTAACACTTATTAACAGTTCATAGAACATTTAGACTTTCTCTAAATGCAATCTTGGAAATGCTGGCCTACAGAATAAAGTTTGAATTCCTTAGCATGGCGGAGAAGCCTGCTGGTACTATAAGGAAGGTGGCTGATTTGATTTAGAAGCCTTGTTAGTCCATTTTGTGTTACTCTAAAGAAATACCGCCGGGCACCATGGCTCATGCCTGTAATCCCAGCACTTTGGGAGGCCGAGGTAGGCAGATCACTTGTGGTCAGGAGTTTGAGATCAGCCTGGCCAACATGGGGAAACCTCGTCTCTACTAAAAGTACAAAAAAATTGCTGGGTGGGGTGGCGTGTGCCTGTAGTCCCAGCTACATGGGAGGCTGAGGTAGGGGAATTGCTTGAACCCGGAAGGCAGAGATTGCAGTAAGCCAAGATCACTCCACTGCACTCCAGCCTGCATGACAGAGTGAGTCTCCATTTCAAGAACAAAAAAAAAAAAAAAAAGAAAGAAATACCAGAGACTGGCTAATGCATAAAGAGGCTTATTTGGCTCATGGTTCTTCAGGCTGTACAAGTATGGCATCAGCATCTACTCAGCTTCTGGTGAGAACTCAGGAAGGTTTTACTCATGGCAGAAGGCAAAGGGGGAGCAGGCATGTCACACGGTGATAGAGGAAGCAAGAGAAAGATACCAGGCTCTTTTAAATAACCAGCTCTTGTGTGAACTAATGGAGTGAGAACTCACTACTGTGAGGTCAGCACCAAGCCATTCATGAGGGATCTGCCTCCATGGCCCAAGCACCTCCCAGTAGGTCCCACCTCCAACAATTGGGGATCACATTTCAACATGAGATTCAGAGGGTACAAACATCCAAACTCTATCAGGAGCCTATCAGATTCGGTGAAGTCTTTTTAGGAGAAGTTGGATTCATAGAGTGGATCAAAACCGTATAGGGGTTGATAATAAGGTAACTGAATAAAAGGGGAATTGCATTTGAATTGTTCCTCCCTGTTTTGCTAGTTTCTTCCAGGAAGGGGAAATAAGAGCAGTGTTTTCCAGAAAAGTCTCAAGGGCACACATGGGAATGAGGTTATCTGTGTTCATGGCCATGGCTCCCTGGAAGAGTAAGTGAACAGAGGGATGGCAATTTAAGCCTTTGCTTCCATACTAACATCAGCCAGTTGCTCCTCCTCAAAAATTCACCTCCTCCATATCTTTTCTCCTCACCCTTTCCACACAATGCAATCTCTGCTTCTCCTTCTCCCTCCCCCTACTTCTCTCAGAATATTTTTGAGATATCGTAATATCCTAAGTATCTGCTCCACACTCCAGGTGTCACAGTGAATTCATATGTGGTCATTATCAAGGGAACTAATCAGTAGCACTTAATCATGGTATTTGAGGACAGAAAGGAACATTTCCAAAGAGTGACTAAGATGGCAATCCCTGGTGGACCAAATGGCCAAGGATCTGGCTGAGGTAACCATGGAGACAGAAAATAAGCAGAAGACTTGAATGATGTCCAGAAGGTCTCTCCATGGAGGGCCAACCAACAAAGACCCCTCACACTCTAGTCCCTGTTAATCTTGTTGTTCTATCCAATTATGATCCGAAGCAGTACACTGGACAGCATCACGCTTTCTGAACATTCCCACAGCGCTTTGCCTTTGCTTATGTTCTCTCTATATGTAAAGCCTATTCATCTCTTTTTTGTTTTGTTTTGTTTTTTGAGACAGAGTTCCGCTCTTGTTACCCAGGCTGGAGTGCAATGGCACAATCTCGGCTCACTGCAACCTCCGCCTCCTGGGTTCAGGCAATTCTCCTGCCCCAGCTTCCTGAGCAGCTGGGATTACAGGCACGCGCCACCATGCCCAGTTAATTTTTTGTAGTTTTAGTAGAGGCGGAGTTTCACCATGTTGACCAGGATGGTCTCGATCTCTTGACCTCATGATCCACCCACCTCGGCCTCCCAAAGTGCTGGGATTACAGGCATGAGCCACTGAGCCCGGCCCAAGCCTATTCATCTCTTAAGCCCACATCAAATCTCACCTTCTCAGTGAAGCCTTCATCAGGCTGAATGAGTTACTCCTTCCTTCATTCTTCCATTGCCATTTGTTAGGGATTGATTTGAGATAAGACTGAAAAGTATGGAGCTGAATAATACAATAAATAATGTAGACTAGGGTTTCAAATGATAAGGACTTAGTGAACAGGACAGGGAATTACATTTTCTTTACAAGTGTACATGAATCATTCACAACCATTATTTATGTATTTGAAAATAAAAATACTTTTATGAACTAAGATGTAAAAGGCAGAAATTCTACCTAGTATAATACAGCAAACTTAGAAATAAATAATTAAGATAGAATTAGAGTCCACAGCTGAATTGGAATAAAAAAATATTCTTCTGACAACTGGCTCAGAAAATAAATTTAGAAACAATAATATGTTGAAAGGAACAAATGAAATGTAAATATAGCACATAAAAATGTATGCGAATACAAGATCATCCTGGAGCATCTTGAAGTGTCAGAAAGCAAAGAAGTGCTCAGAAAACAAAAGAATGAGGGTATGTCAAAGGGACACATGAGCAATCTGAAAAAGCTCTCAATGGTCAAAGCTGAAACAATTTGAGCAGTAAGACAAATAACATAAATAACATAGTGTTCAATTATAATCTGAAATGTAAACTATATATACATGATTCTATATTGATAAAAATGAATGAGTAAACAAATAAATGGTGGGAAAGGGACAAATCTTCCTCATGGAAGAATTACAAATAATGTAAGTAGATACTTCCCCCGAGGAGGTAGAACTTAATCCCCTCCCCACCCCCAAGTTCGGGCTAGATTTAGCAATTCAGTTTCAAAGAACAGAATGTGGAAAGTGAAAAATATTACTTTTAATGGCAAAAATGCAATTACTTTTGCATCAGCCTAATAGTACTTTACAGCAGAGAAAACAGGCAAACGCTACCTTAACCCAGAAATCAAGGTTAACATTGACACTGTCTTTGCAAAATTATGACTGAGACAGTGAAACAGATTTAACTTAACTGATTCCATCTTGCTTCTAACTTCCAAGCTGTCAGTGTTCATTCCTGGGTGTAGGCTGAACTAACTTTGGGAGAAACTTACAGTTTAAACAAAGACAGTAACAGTCCTTTCCCAAAGCAGACCTCCTTCTTGCCTGGGGACTAGATTGCCTTTGTAGGACTAACATTAGCCCCAAGTTTCGAAATTATGGTTTACAGTCATACAGCTGGAGGCTACAAAATTCTGACCCTCGCTACACTGCTCCTAAGATAGGTGCTTGAGATATTTTGCAGATCCTGCCCTTGATGGATAAGCTGGCACCACCCAGATCAATAAACTGGCTCATCTGACCTTGTGGCCCCCACCTAGGACCTAACTCAGTGCAAGACGGCTTTGACTCCCTATGATTTCATCTCTGACCAATCAGCACTCCTGGCTCACTGGCTTCCTCCCACCCACCAAGTTAACCTTAAAACCTCTGCTCCCTGAATGCTGGGAAACTGATTTGAGTAATAAAACTCAGGTCTCCAGCACAGCTGGCTCTGTGTGAATTACGTTCTCTATTGCAATTCCCTATCTTGATGAATCGGCTCTGTCTAGGCAGCGGGCAAGGTGAACCCCTTGGGCGGTTACAACATCACAAGTGATAAATCATATTGATATCTTGTGATGAGAAGGGTATTTCACTTCTGTGCTATTCTCCAGTCCCAAGAACCTAGTTTGATTATGACAAAAATATCAAAGAAGCCCAAATTGAGGAATATTTCACTAAATACCTGACTAGGACTTCAAAATCATCAAAGTCATGAAAACAAGGAAAGACAAATTGTTCACAGACCAAAGGAGTCTAAGGAGACACATGTTGATAAAATGCAACGTGCTATCCTGAATTGCATCCTGGGACAGAAAAAAAAACAATATTAGTGGAAAAACTGGTGACATTTGAATAAAGTCTGGAGGGTTTTTTTGTTTTGTTTTGTTTTGTTTTTGAGACGCAGTCTTGCTCTGACACTAGGCTGGAGTGCAGTGGCACAATCTTGGCTCACAGCCACCTCTGCCTCCCGGTTCAAGTGATTCTTCCGCCTCAGCCTTCCGAGTAACTGGAACTATAGGCACACACCACCGTGTCCGGCTAATTTTTGTATTTTTTTTTTTTAAGTTGAGATGGGGTTTCACATGTTGGTCAGGATGGTCTCGGATCTCTTGATCTTGTGATCCGCCCGCCTTGGTCTCCCAAAGTGCTGGGATTACAGGAGTGAGCCACCGCGCCCAGTCTGGAGTTTAATTAATAGTAATGCACCAATGTTAATGTCTCAGTTATGAAAAATGTGCAGTTGTTAAATAAGATGTCAACATTAGGAGAAATTGAATGAGAGATATTTGGCAATTCTATGCATTATCTTTGCAGTTTTTCTGTAAATGTAAAATTAATCTAAAATAATTTATTTTAAAAATGTGTGGGTTTCTGCTAGATTGGTACTGAAAGAAAAACTAATCACTTTTAAATGTTTCTACTAATAAGAAAATTAATTATATTCCTACATGAAAAGCTTTAAAAGTTACAGGAGAGTTAACTAATTAACTAGAACACATGTAAGATAAAACCCAGGGGTGTATGTGGGTGTGTGTGTGGGTGGGTGTAATAAATCCTAGGCAGAGTCACTGAATTTGGCCAATGTACTGTACCATATTACTCGGCTTGGGCTGCTATGATAAAATACCACAGACTGGATGGCTTACACAACTAAAATTTATTTTCCCAGTTCTAGAGGCTGGGAAGTTCAAGATAAAGGTGCCAGTAAGTTTGGTTCCTGGTAAGGGCACTTTTCCTGACTTATACATGGCCACCCTTCCTGCTTTTAGGTCTTCATATGGTCTTTCTTTCCTCAGTGAATGCACTTGGGGAGAGAGACAGAACTCTCTGGTGTCTCTTTCTGTAAGGACACTAATCCTATCAGATTGGAGCCCCTTCCTGATGACCCAATTTAACCTTAATTACTTCCTTAAAGGTCCCATCTTCAAATACTGCCAAATTGGGGGATTAGGACATTAACATATGAATTATGGGGTGGAGAAAACAAATATTCAGTACACAACATACTACATGTTGCATATGGGGGACATAAGATGATCACTTACATACATAGGTAATGTTCCAGCCAGGTGCAGTGACTCATGCCTATAATCCCAACACTTTCGGAGGCTGACATGAGAGGATTGCTTGAGCCCACGTGTTTGAGACCTGCAGGGCAACATAGACCTCATCTCTACAAAAATCAGCCAGACATGGTGGTGCACGCCTACAGTCCCAGCTACTTGGGAGGCTGAGGTGGGAGGATTGCTCGAGTTTGAGGCTACAGTGAGCTATGATCACATCATGGCACTCCAGCCTGAGAGACAGAGTGAGACCCTGCCTCAGAAAAAAAAAAAAATTAAATTATATCTCAATTCTAATCTTCACAGAATTGTTTGATGTACTAGTCTTAACATTAGAAATAACTTCTAGGAACTATATTTAATTTTTAATTAACTAATTCCATTTAGGCCATGAATTGTGCCCTTGACTTCATCTAAAAGTAAACATTTATTTAACAAGGCAAATGTACAAAACAGTGAGCACAAGAACAATCATGCCACTCACAATGCAACACATTATATATAGTTCCATTGCTGTAAGGTCAAATTTCTTTAAAATTGCTACTGAAAATTTCTAAGTTCTACTAATACTTATTTTAATAAAGTTCCAGATTTATTCTTATATAACAGGGATTCATGCTAAAATATTTGATATTCAACTTCACCCTGAGCCTCAGTTGAATATTGGCTTCAAAACTTGCCATTCAGGCTAGCATTAAAAAGTCAAAAAATAGATGCTGGTGAGGTTGCAGAGAAAAGGGAACACTTATACACTGTGGGAATGGAAATTAGTTCGGCCAGTGTGGAAAGCAGTTTGGCGATTTATCAAAGGACTTAAAAAAGAACTACCGTTTTACCCAGCAATCCCATTACTAGGTATATACTGAAAGGAATAGAAATCATCCTATCAAAAAGACACATGCACATGTATATTCATCACAGCACTATTCACAATAGAAAGCACATGGAATTGACCTAGATGCTCTTCAATGGTGGATTAAAGAAAATGTGGTACAAATACACCGTTGAATACTATGCAGCCATTAAAAAAGAATATAATCATGTCCTTTGCAGCAACATGCATGGAGCTGGAAGCCATTATCCTAAGTGAATTAACACAGGAACAGAAAACCAAATACTGAGTGTTCTTACTTATAAGTGGGAGCTAAACATTAAGTACACATGGACACGAAGAAGGGAACAACAGACACTAGGGCCTGCTTGAGGGTGGAGGATGGGAGGAAGGTGAGGATCAAAAAACTACCTATCAGGTACTATGCCCACTACCTGGGATGTAATAATCTGTACACCAAACCCCAGTGACACGTAATTCACCTAGGTAATAAACATGCATATGTAACCCCAAACCTAAAATAAAAATTGGAAAGAAAAAAAACTTGGCCATCCAGCATTAGGCCAAAATAAGTTTACAACGCCCGTTGTATTTGTGCATAAGAAAGGATCTGGGCCGAGCGCGGTGGCTCAAGCCTGTAATCCCAGCACTTTGGGAGGCTGAGGCGGGTGGATCACGAAGTCGAGAGATCAAGACCATCCTGGTCAACATGGTGAAACCCCGTCTCTACTAAAAATACAAAAAACTAGCTGGGCGTGGTGGTGCGTGCCTGTAATCCCAGCTACTCAGGAGGCTGAGGCAGGAGAATTGCCTGAACCCAGGAGGCGGAGGTTGCGGTGAGCCGAGATCGCGCCATTGCACTCCAGCCTGGGTAACAAGAGCGAAACTCCGTCTCAAAAAAAAAAAAAAAAAAAGAAAGGATCTGGAAAGATATACACCAAGGTATGAACAGTGACTCTCTAATCTTCTTTATGGTGGACTTTACCCAACATTTTATTACAAGAATTTTCAAGCATACAGACAAGTTGAAAGTGACGTTTTATATTTTCTTTTTTTTTGAGATGGAGTTTCGCTCTTGTTACCCAGGCTGGAGTGCAATGGCGCGATCTCGGCTCACCGCAACCTCTGTCTCCTGGGTTCAGGCAATTCTCCTGCCTCAGCCTCCTGAGTAGCTGGGATTACAGGCACGCGCCACCACACCCAGCTAGTTTTTTGTATTTTTAGTAGAGACGGGGTTTCACCACGTTGACCAGGATGGTCTCGATCTCTCGACTTCGTGATCCACCCGCCTCGGCCTCCCAAAGTGCTGGGATTACAGGCTTGAGCCACCGCGCCCGGCCCATTTTATATTTTCTTAATCCATCTGTTGATCCATCTTTTTATGCGTTTCAAAATAAAATGCTGACATCAGTACACTTCACCCATAAATGCTTTAGCATACATATCAATAGTTCAATATTTGTTTACATTTTAGGTAAAGTTCACAAACAGTTAAATGCACAAATCTTGTGTACCACTGCATGTGTAACAACCTAAACCCCTATCGAGATATAGAGCATTAGCATCACCCAAGTTTCTTTATATGCCTTCCCTGTCAATCCCTGCTCCCAAGCTACCCAGAAGGAACTTTTCCCACTATATATTAGTTTCACATATCCTGGACTTTTGTATAAATGGAATCATGCTGTACAAACCCTTTGTGTCAGGCTTCTCCCATTCAGCGTAATGTTTTTGAGATTCATCCATACCGTTGTGTATATCAGTGATTCATTCCTTGTTATTGCTGTATAGTTTACAAGTACCACAGTCTGTTTATCCACTATCCTGTGGATGGCCACTTGGAATGTTTACAATTTAGAGCAATTATAAGTAAAGCTGCCAGCTACTCGGGAGGCTGAGGCAGGAGAATCGCTTGAAACTGGAATGGGGAGGTTGCAGTGAGCCGAGATGGCGCCACTGCACTCCAGCCAGAGAGACAGAGTGAGACCCTGTCTCAAAAAAAAAAAAAAAAAAGCAAAGCCGGCCTGTCACAGTGGCTCATGCCTGTAATGCCAGCACTTTTGGAAGCCAAGGTGGGAGAATAGCTTGAGTCCAAAAATTCAAGACCAGCCTGGGTGACAAAGCCAGACCTCATCTCTACAGAAGAAAAATTAGCAAGGTGTGGTGGCAAGCCCCAGTAGTCTCAGCTACTCCAGAGGCTGAGGGGGGAGGATCGATTGAGCTCAGGAGGTTGAGGCTTCAGTGAACCATGATCATGCCACTGCGCTGTAGCCTGGGTGACAGAGAGACACTGTCACACAAAGAATAAAGCTACTATAAACATCTTCATGGGGTTATCTTGGGTAAATACCTAGAAATATAGTTCCTGAGTCAGAGGTGTATGTTTACTTATGTAAAAAACTAACGGACTCTTTCCAAGTGTTTGTACCATTTTACACTCCTATCAACAATGTATGAAATTCCTGACGTTTCACACTCTCACCAACATTAGGCATTATCAGTCCTTTTAGGTTTAGCTATTCTGGAGAGAGTGTAATAGTATCTCATGGTGGTTTTAATTTTCAGTTCTTTGATGACTAATAATGTTGGATCATTTTTTTACCACATTCAATCACTAATAAGTATATCTTCTTTTCTGAAGTATCTGTTTATATCTTTTGCCTATTTTGTGGGGCTGTCTGTGTTCTCATTGTTAGCAGGAATTCTTCATATATCTTAGATACCAGTACTTTGTCAGATGCTTTGCAAATATTTTCTCCCAGTCAGTGGTTTGCCTATTCATGGGGTAATGTTTTTTTTGGAGATGGTCTGTCACCCAGGCCAGAAGTACAGTGGCACAATCTTGGCTCACTCCAACCTTCACCTCCTGGGTTCAAGTAATTCTCCTGCCTCCACCTCCATCGTAGCTGCAACTACATGCTCCTACCACCATGCCCAGCTAAGTTTTGTATTTTTAGTAGGGATGGGGTTTTGCTGTGTTGGCCAGGCTGGTCTCAAACTCCTGAACTCAGGTGATCCACCTGCTTCAGCCTCCCAAAGTACTGGGATTACAGGAGTAAGCCACCACACTCGGCCAGTAATGGTCTCTTTTGATGAGCAAATTTTTGTGTTTTCATAGACTTTGTTTGGAATGTTAGACTTACTGAAAATTGAGATAACACAGTTTACCTATTGTTAGCATCTTACATTAGGTATGGTATAGTTGTTACAATTAATGAACCAACATTGATAGTTTTCACAATACATTATTAACTATACTTTATTCAGATTTCTGTTTTTACCTAATGTCCTCTTACTGTTCCAGGATCCCAGCCAGGATACCACATTACATCAAGGTATTACATGTTTGGCTCCCTTTGGCTTTGATGGTTTTTCAGATTTTCCTGTTTTTAATGAGCTTGATGCTTTTGAGGCACACTGGTCAAGTACATTGCAGGATGTCCTGCTGTTGAAATTTGTCTGATGTTTTTTAATGAAGAGACTGAAGTTACGGGTTTTAGGGAAGACGACCACGGAGGTAAAGTGCCATTGTTCATCACCTTATAACTAAGACATAGTATCAACATGACTTATCACAGTTGTTGCTGACCTTAATCACCTGGCTGAGGTAGTGTTTGTCAGATTTCTCCACTGTAAAGTTACTCCTCTTCCCCCTTTCCACTCTGTGCTCTGCTGAGAAACCAGCTCAGTCAGGACCCTACCCAGGTGGGCTGAAGGTATTAAGAGAGGCAGACACCCAGATAGTCAGCAGAGTGTATCTATCCTGGGGACCAATAAACTGAGAACCTGTGGGGCTTGCAGCTCTCCAGGACCAAAGGCCCTGAGCAGAGATTCATCCACATATTTGCTTTTCGAGAGGTGTTTCTTATTAATACAGATGTTTTACATATATTAATACACAGGTGCTCTACATATACACATAACTCAGGAATGCACCAGGTAGGCAGTGGTTACCTGCCTACCACCAATCACATAGGATATCAACTAGAAGGTATCCTCCACAAAGGAGCCATGGGGGCAGGGTAAAAATGTTTCTCAACATCTTCCCCCTTTTGTTTCACAAAACTAGGGTAAGCAAACATGGCTCCATCTTGGTGAACTATTTCTCAGAGACTTCTTAATCTGTACTTGCAAACTGCAAAGAGAAACAGATTAATAATCATAAGAGCAATCATAGATCCTCCAAGTGGTTTTTTTTTTTTTTCTTTGAGACAGAGTTTTGCACTTGTTACCCAGGCTGGAGTGCAATGGCACAATCTCGGCTCACCGCAACCTCCGCCTCCCGGGTTCAGGCAATTCTCCTGCCTCGGCCTCCTGAGTAGCTGGGATTACAGGCACGCGCCAGCATGCCCAGCTGATTTTTTGTATTTTTAGTAGAGACGGGGTTTCAGCATGTTGACCAGGATGGTCTCGAACTCTCGACCTCTTGATCCACCCGCCTCGGCCTCCCAAAGTGCTGGGATTACAGGCGTGAGCCACCACGCCCGGCCTCCTCCAAGTGTTTTTAATCCAAATTTCAGGACTGCCAATCTATCAGCAGCTTCCTTAAGCACCTTGGAACCTGACTACCTACTCTTACATTTCTTCCTTAATGAGTTGGGACCCAGAAATCTTTTGTGAAATAGGGCTGAGGTCATTCTTCTGTAACTACTTCCTGATGAAAAAGGGCATTGAGGGCCCTCGGGGTCCCTCCCCCTTGCTTGCCATCTAAAGGCCTGTCCAGGTGCTGTTTTATTCTCTCCCAATTAGGTTCAGTTGTTCAGTCTCATACTTTTTAGAGTTACTAAAGTTAACCTATAACTCTCCTACCACCAAAAGATACGGAGGGTTTAACACAGCTCTGAATCTAAAGAGCTTTTATTTCTAGCAAACTTCTAATGAATAAGAATGAGGGCCCGATTCTCTATTTTCTTTCCCAGACTTTTATTGGTTTAGAGCCATAAGTATTTTTCAAAGTTTTTATTCATCTCTTAACATTGGCCATACTATTTTTGGTCATGGTCCTACTAGTCGCCCATCTCTCCAGACAATAGAGTTGTTCTCAGTATGTAGAGATTCTAAATAATTGCAGTTTTTTATCTGCCATCTGAATTCCATGTTACTATAAGAGAACTGACCGGTTCAATCAATGCTAAGTATCCCCTCAGGGGCCCAATAATTCCATAGGAATTTTTTCGCAGCACCTCAGCCTCCATCACTACACAATCTCTCCAGATTAATGTGTTTAACTTAGGGGACCATTCTTTATTTGCACTGAGGTTTTGCTGGCCAAAACATTGTTTATTTCCTAAATTACAGAAAATACTAAGGTCATAAATCATTAAAGGATGGAAAGAATGTATGCCCAATGGGTAAAACTTTTACTTCTATCCTAACTCCAGAAATACTCACTTTAATCATCATAACCATCATCATGATTACCACAAGCTTCCAGTATTTGTGAAACTTTTTAATTTAACCCTAAGTCACTGGTGATGTTCGGCGTTTTCTCCTTGTGGGAACAGTACTCCACCTCGATGTTAGTCTTGCCATCTGTGACTGGTGGTTCCTCCACAAGTCTTTTTTGGCATTTGGCTTATAGTATGGCTTTCAATGTCTGGATGGTATCCACACCAGTTGTTGATTTGGACCAGCAGAAATACAAGCAAATCCTCTCCCCCAGGTTAACACACTGCCCTTTTCTGATTCTTTGAGTGGATCTTGCCACCAGATTAATTGCCTTACAGTTTCTTCCTTGGTTTGTTTATTCAGATGTTGTTCAGTAACTAAATTTTCTAAAGCCTCCAGTTTTTTGGTTAGCAGCTATTGCTTAATCCATATAAGTTTGTTCTCCATGTCAAAGTGATAGTCTCTGAAGGCTTAACTATGGCCGCCATCAAAGTATATCATCCTAGGTCCTGGCGAGAATTTTGTCCTTTAATTTCTAAGGATTCCTTGTGCTCTGCAATTTTCTTCCAATCCCATTTTAGGCACATAACCGTGGTCCTGCATTATTTGATGGCCTGGGGGCTACATGATTGCTCAGGTATTAAAACCTGAGCTCCCCATTGCTGCATCAAGTCTCTTCCCCACAAGTTAACGGCGATTTGCCTCACAATAGGCTGATGGTTCCAAGCTGTCCCTAAGGCCCCTCACAGATTAAAATGAGACTACTTTGATATACTGCTGAGGCCTGCCCTACTCCAAGCATCTACAAATCCTGTAAATTTCTTTCGTTGAATGTAATCTCACATGTAGGATGTTTATCAGTAATTTTGATTTACCCAATATGCTGCTCTGTCTTGTTTGTACCTCGAAGTCCTCTAGTGTTTTTTTTAGTTTCATTTTTTCCTATTTTTTTCAGGCCTCCATGTGCAAGCCCAGACCCAGAAAGTCTAAAGTCCTGCCTGCCTTAGCTGATCACCCCATCCCCACCCACCTCCGCATTCGCCATTGTCCCTGATCACCCAGTGGAGCTTCCCCCGGACATCAACCCACCCTGCCATCTTAACTGTTATTATAATAATGTGAATACTACTCATCCCACCCTGTCATCTTAACTACACTTAAGCCTCACCCCACCTGCCATTGTAACTGAACTTATGGTAATGCTACTCCTTGCCCCTACCCCCACCACTGTAACTAATTTTACTCTGTAACACCCTTGCCTGCTCCCCAAAAGATTTGCCCCAACCTATAAAACCAACTCCTATAAAACCAACTCCAGGTGAATAAACAGCCATGTTGCTCACACAAAGCCTGTTTTGGGGCGGGGCGGGGGTCGCTTCATTCAAAGCACACGTTTTAACAATTTTCTCATATGGTATAACTAAAAGCTGTGCTATGCGTTCTCCAGGCTCAGCACTCCAGGGAATGGAAGAAAACACTACAATTTGAATCTCCCCTATAAAGCCGGCATCAGTAACTCCTGTATGAATGCTAACTCCTTGAGTAGTAAGACTAGATTTTCCTAGAAGTAAACACACAGTTTTGGAGGGCGGGTGGGTGGGCGGGTAAAGGGCCACAAACTCCCGTAGATATTTTTTGCGGTGGCTATCCCGGTAAACTGCTTACTCTCTGAGAGCTGCACAAATCTACTGCTGCGCTCCCAGCTGTGGTGAGGAACATGCATTGCACAGAGTTAAGGGAATAGTTCGTACTGGATAGTCCCCGGTTTGGATCTGGGCCTGAGATGGGCCCCTCAACCCATTTCCCAAAATCAGATCTATTGGAATCAGCCCATAAGAAATAGCGACTTTTTTTTTTTTTTTTAAAGATGGGGTTTCACCATGATGGCCAGGCTGGTCCTGAACTCCTGATCTCAGGTGATCCAACCACCTCGGCCTCCCAAAGTGCTAGGATTACAGGCGTTAGCCACAGTGGCCGGCCAATAGCTACATCCTTTAATAATTCTAGTGTAAGGCCGGTTGCCTAGCTGAGAGGCTGGACACACCCACCTCTGCACCCGGCACCAGGCACCAGGCTCTGCCGCATGGCTCCCCTTGAAGGCTCTGGCTAACGCAACCCTGGCCAGCTCTCGCACTGGAAAACCCGCCCAACAACCCGCCAACCAATAGCGGCCCCACTGGACCCAATCAGACCACCCAGCTGCTGCTCGTTCCGCCTAGCCATAAAATGCCTGAAGTGGTTACCGTAGTTCTAGGAATACAAACGCCAACAGAAGCAGCGGTAGAAATACGGGAGGACCTGGCCATCCCTCAACAAGATACTGCGGTGGCGGGATGGTGGGGTGGTGGTGGGGGGGCGCTGATGGGCACACCTTTTACTCATTTGACTTTTTATCTTTTTGCTCTATAATTTCTTTACGTACTTTATCACACTTCTCTCCTGAATCGTCTTCCTCAATGTAGGTCTGAAACAGCTCCAGGGCAAAACACACCAAAGCCCAAACAGACCACACCAAATAAGCCTCACGTTTACTTGGTTACTGTCCTGAATCCTTTTCCTCCTGCTTGGTCTAAAACAACTCCAGGGCAAGACATACCAAAGCCCAAACAGACCACACCAAATAAGCCCCGTGTTTACTTCATTTTTATCCCATGTTACCCCAGTATGACCAAGCTCCCCCAGCTGCCACCCTGGGAATCCCGAACTCCCCCAGCTATCCCTAGGAGATTCTTTCTCTAATGTTCTGGGCCTTACCCCAGGTACTCCCTAACTTATCTGGGAGTCTCCCCCGGCTCTTCCAGGCTCCCCTTAATTCACCTGGGGGATACTTTCAAGCGGTCCCGGGATTCCTTCCGAGCTCCCCAGTTCGCCCTGCAGATTCTTTCCAAAGGTACTCGGGATACCTTCAGCTTAGCCTCTCCTTTCTTTGTTGCTCCGGCAACTCTTTGTCCTGGGTTTGAGTCCCTACTGAGCACCACTTACCCAGAACCAGCGCAGCCACGGAACTCCCACCCGGGCGGGCTGAAGGTATTGAGAGAGGCAGACACCCAGATAGCCACCAGGGTGGAGCTATTTCGGGACTAACAGCCTGAGAGCCTGAGGGCTTGCAGCTTTCCGGGACTGAAGGCCCTGAGAAGAGATTCAGCCACGTATTTAGTTGGTCTTTGACAGGTGATTCTTATTAATACACAGATGGTCTACATATATTCTTATTAATACACAGGTGTTCTACATATACACCTAACTCAGGAATACACCAGGTGGACAGCTGTTACTCGCCTACCACCAATCACAAACTAGAAGGTATCCTCCGCAAAGGAGCTATGGGGGCAGGGTAAACTTAATGGTTCTCAACAGTGCTCTTTGGAAATAAGTCTCTACAGTTCACCCTTAGGAGTTGGGAATTATACGCTCTCTTCTTGAGGATGAAGCAGCTACATGAATTATTTGAAATTTTTCTGGTGGCTCAATTATTTAAAATGTACGCGGTGGCTCACACCTGTAATCCTGGGCACTTTAGGAGGCTGAGGTGGTTGGATCACCTGAGGTCAGGAGTTTGAGACCAGCCTGGGCAACATGGTAAAACACTGCGTTTACTAAAAAAATTAGCCGGATGTGGTGGCAGGTGCCTGTAATCCCAGCTACCCGAGAGGCTGAGACAGGAGAATCGCCTGAACCTGGGAGGAGGAGATTGCAGTGAGCTGAGATTGTGCCATTGCACTCCAGCCTGAGTGACAGAGCAAGACTCCATCTCAAAAAAAAAAAAAAAAAAAAAAAAAAATTGCATTGGAGATTTGTTTCTAGCAATTTGTACAATTTTTTGATAAAGCCTAATTTATCAAATTATTTCATATGGTTATTGTTTTCTGGGTTCTAATAAAACTTTGCCTGCCCCATGGAGTTCTTGCTTGTCTGTATATTTTATGATCCTTGTGTAATGATAATGCATTGTGTGTGTGTGTTTATTTTATTTTATTTTATTTTGAGACGGAGTTTCGCTTTTGTTACCCAGGCTGGAGTGCAATGGCGTGATCTCGGCTCACTGCAACCTCCGCCTCCTGGGTTCAAGCAATTCTCCTGCTTCAGCCTCCTGAGTAGCTGGGACTACAGGCGTGCTCCACCATGCCCAGCTAATTTTTGTATTTTTAATAGAGACGGGGTTTCACCATGTTGACCAGGATGGTCTCGATCTCTTGACCTCGTGATCCACCCGGCTCGGACTCCCAAAATGCTGGGATTACAGACGTGAGCCACCGCGCCCGGCAATGACAATGCATTGTGTTTATAATAATGTAAGGCAAGTTTTAAAAATTTAATAAAAATCCATAACTTTTCAGATGTGGGATTATTGCTCCTAGATTTTTTGGAGTTTTATTTCTAATTCATTTTTAGACAGTTATGCCAGCCCTGCTGGTTTGGCAATGCCTTAATAAATTAAAAATAAAAACTTAAATTTTGAAAAACAAAGATATTTAAAGATGAATAAAAGTTTTCCAAAACCATCTCTGGTGCACCAAAATTAACCAACATATAAAGAATTGCTTTTGAATCAACTGTGGACATTTCAGTTTTTCTGCTATCTTCTCACCAAGGCTAGTCCTTGCCTACTTGGGGCTAGATCTTCCTTGATAACATAGAGCCCTGACAGGTCTTCTTGGACACCTCAGATATTCACTCATTCACTCACTCCATTCAGCAATATTTATTTACCACCTATTATGTGGTAGGCACTGGGGAAGACAGAGAAGTAAGTCAGACACCTACGTCCTTAACTCATTCTATTGGATGACTGCTCAAATGCAATTGACAGTTATTAATGCTGGTTTACTATACATTAAGCATTCTCACATGCAGACTGTATACAACTTTACATGTGAAATGGAAGTGACAATGTCAGTCTACAATAATATGTACACAATGAGCACAAGACAATTTGGAGGAATTTCAATTGTTGAATTTATGATTTATTAGGTCCTTGGTTTTCCAAGAAGTTTGTAATAGATATGATAAAAAATTGTATGCTGTTAATCGTGCTTTCATTACAGAACTTTCTCAGGAGTTTAGTTGTGTTACAGAAGGTTACCATGGGGAAATCGGTTTTAAGTCAGAAGAAGAACAACAAGCAGTATTTAACAGACCCTGCTAGTATCCTACCCAATACTTACGATCCCCGTCTTCTTTACTCAGAGAACCCCCTTTCTGTTTGGGGCAGCAATATACCCAACTTCCCATACACATAACTGGGAGTGGCCACATGACCTAGCTCTAACCAGTGAGATGTAAGCAGAAGTCTACTGGGTGGTGTTTCAGGAAAGGCTATTCTTTTCCTCATAAGGAAAAAGGGTTTAGTTTACTGGGTTCTTTAGAACCTTGCTCTATGCTGTTACCCCTTCCCTCCTGTGTAGAACACAGACAAGGTGCTTGGAAGTTGAGCAGCCATTTTATGACCACAAAAATGAAAACACACATTAAAAAGATGGTAAAGCAGGAAGCTGTAAGGATTCTCTTGAGCAGCTGCACCTACCCTGTACTGCCGACCTGGGGATTTTTTTTATTAAAACAAACACACACAAGAAACACATATCTTGTTGAGCCCTCACCATGAGTTTCTGTTACATATAGTCAAATGCATTCCTAACTGATAGACTACCTCAAAAGGGAAAGGTTTCCAGGAAAAGTATTTTACTTATTATTAGGAGAGGGAGAAATACTTTTCCTTCCAATTTGAAAAGCCGTGTGATTTCCTGGAAAATGTAGAAAAGCATTTTTTACATTTCTACATACAAAAAAAGAAAATGACTTTTCTTGGTCTGTGTCTGCCCATGGTGGAGAGAAGAAATCTAGGAGAGCAGGAGACATAAGCTAACTCCTGCCCTCTGACTAGGTGGTTTCCAAATAGTAGGTTTCCCCGACTAGAACAGTGTCTCCTAAAACGTGTCTTGGCATAGGAGATCCTTGAGATGTGCCTTGCAGAAAAAATGGTTCCTTGGTCCTTAAGTCTGGTAGGTACTGCATATAGAACATCCTCCTCTTAGAAATTCACAGTGGATATCATGATGTTAAGGGCTCCAGATAAATCCTGTAGTAGAGAAACCTGCTTAACATTATTAAATCCAGCCCCTTCAAAACTTAGTTGCACCTGGAAAATGTACTTGAGAAAACTTCATTAGAGAACTAAATAAAGACAAAACCTTTTAAAAAATCAAACCAGCTTAAACCCTCAAAGAACCAGAACAACAGCTACCCTCTGGAAAGGGATCTAGCAATATTTAGAGTGGGTAAAAAGAGATGTTTTATTCATATTGCAGATACAATGCTATTGATTTAGTGAAGGGAATGAGATTTACAAAGAGCAGTAAGTTAAATATCAGTGAGAAGTAACACAAATTGGGCAGGTGCCATCGACATGGTGATCTCTGAGAGGCTGTTGATTCTTCTCTTGAGTTTTCCCAGAGCATTTGTTTTCTTTTATTTTTATTTTTTGTTTTTTTGAGTTGGAGTCTCACTCTGTTGCCCAGACTGGAGTGCAGTGACATGATCTCAGCTCTCCAACCTCCGCCTTTCGGGTTCAAGCGATTCTCCTGCCTCAGCCTCTTGAGTAGCTGGGATTACAGGCATGCACCACTACACCCAGCTAATATTTGTATTTTTAGTAGAGACAGGGTTTCATCATGTTGGCCAGGCTGGTCTCAAACTCCTGACCTCAAGTGATCCGCCTGCCTCAGCCTCCCAAAGTGCTGGGATTACAGGCATGAGCCACTGCACCTGGCCCCAGTACATTTGTTTCCTTCTTTCCATCAGTAGATCCAAAACAGGACTAGGACCCCAGACTGTGGTACAAAATTGACAATAATAACCAACTAGCTTCAAGAAAGGTTTCATCTTCCTTTTTCTCTTGGAGAGTTCTTACATTTTAATAATTTACACTTTGATTCAAGAAGGGTAATTTTTCCTCCCATCTTGTGACCCAAATACATAAGCTCTGATAACCAAACCTATACCAAGGTACCCTCATAGACAGACTCACTCTTTGGTTGCACTCAGGTATTTCTGCTCTTCCTTTTGATAACTAGCCACATCTCATCTCATGGGAAATATCAGCTCTGTAGGTTATGGCAAGTAACCCATTAAATGGGTTATTCTGAAAACTTTGGAAAGAAGTGTGGTCACCAAGGAAGTCAAAGTAAAGGAATATAAATGTATGTATAAAGTTATTGATTACCAAAGCTATTTAAAATTGGCCTTGTTAGTCAATGCCATTGGCTATTATCTATTGTATGCATAAACCCAGGTTGGCAGAGAATCAAGTATTTTTTATTGAGTGTTTCTGAACATCACATTTTCCTTGAATTCTCGTAGGCATTTGACACTGTTAATAGCTTTCTTAATCTTTCTCCTTTTTTCATTCCAAGTTTTTGTTTTTTAAAGAACTGTTTGAAATCTCTCTTTTTGAAGCATTCTTCTCCCTTGATGCAATACCAGTATCCCAAACTGTTTCCTCCCAATCCATCACTATGGCCATCCCTCGATGATCAGTTCTCAGTCCTCTGCTCCTCACACTCGAAGTTTCATTCTTTGTCATGATCTTAACTATCACATCTAAGCAGCAGATTCAAATATAGAGTTCTGTTTCCATGATCTATGGCCATACGACTCTGAACGTGCCCAATCTCATCTAATCTCAGAAGCTAAGCAGGGTTGGGCCTGATTAGTACTTGAATGGGAGTTCTGTTCCATGTCCAGCTATGCTGAAGTTGAAAACCACTGAAAGGAGGTTCCCACCCACAGGAAATTGTAAATGATGTTTCTTCATCCATTACTCCATTGACTTTTTGTAACAATTCTGTAAAATGGGTATTCTTATCCCAATTTATCAATGAGGAAACTGAAGTTCAAAGAGATCAAGTAACTTGTCCAAGATCATGCAGCTAATGAGTATCAGATCAAGGATTCAAAGCCAAGTCCAGTTATCTGATGAAAATTGTTTGTTCTCTCTGCTACTCCTTATTACATCCTTTACCAAAATACTGGCTTTCATCATATCAACGAACAAGAGCAGAGTCCTATGTGAAGCATTTGACTTAACCAGCTGGGAATTTTTGGATGAAGGAATAGAGAACGTGAGCAAAGTGAAAGCTCAGAATGTGTCACCTTCCCCTCCTCCCTACATTCAGGTTAGCCTTACAGGCAGGCCAAGTAGTGAGTAGCCCACATAGAAGAATGTGAAAGGTGATGGCTAGGTCTACTTCCCCTCAAAATATCTTTCCAATGCCCTCCCACCCCCATTGTTCCTAAAGTTCCCTAGATCTTTAATTCCTTGGGGTTCCTGTGGCCTCTCAAAGTGGAAATATACCCGGAAGAAGGAACAATAAACTGAATCACTAACATACAGTCATACAGAAAATATTTATTAAGCACCAGTTATTAAGCAAATGGGATGATATCGTAACAACCACTTACATGTGCTTAGCGCTCTAGATTTGCAGAACTTCATCAGAATCTGAAGAAGTACTTAAAGCTGAGATTATGATCTTGCTTTTACAGATGATGAAACTGTGGCTCAGAAAGTCTGAGTGATTCATCCAGGATGACACACCTGAGCCCCATTTTCTGAACCAGAGTTCAGGCTCTTCTGATTTTCTGTTCTATACTCTTTCCTTTCTATCACAGTAACTCAAGGGGTTTATAGGTGGGAATTCAAGACAAACATACATAAAGAGTTAAATAACAATTCAAGATAACAGTAGAAGTAATGTTAAAAGACATTAAAAGTGTCCAATGACTGATATAGACAATAATTACTCTAGGAGTGACCTGGAAGGTCACTGCGGGTAAGAGTCAGCAGAGAAGGCCTCAAACAGGAAGTAGCACATAAGCCTGGCCTTGGAAACTGAAAAGAAAAAGGGCAGCCCAAGAAGAAAGAGAGGACATTCCAGTGTGGGGTCAGGAAAAATAAAGGCAGAGGTGAGAAAATGCAAGTCTTATTTGGAGAGAGAATGAAGAGACCAATTTATCTAGACAAGAGAGACTTTTATTGGGGAATAATGGAAAATAAGATTCAAAAGACCCTCTTGAATTTCTGACAAAAGGATTTTGACTTGTCTTGTGGACAATAGAGAACCATGAAAGAATTTTGAGTAAGAGACTGAAACTCCGAAAGCAGCGTGTGGACAGACGAATCTGTCAATATGCATGGTAGAGGATGTCTTTCGATGGGAAGACTAGAGATAAGGAAGACTAGTTAGGAGCCTATGACAGTCAAGGATAAGGTGACAAAAGCCAGTATTAGAATGGTAGTGCTGAGACTAAAAAGAAGGCCAATTGTAATCGGCAAGATGAAAAAAGAAATGTCAGAACCTGTGAAATAGGGAGAGACAAGAGTTGAACTTGCCTGAGAGTTTTCAAGCCTAGCTGACTTGAAGAAAGAAGATGCCATGAACAGAAATTAGCAAGACAGGTAGGGAAACTGGTTCAGGGAGTTTCACTTTTGACATGTTGGGGTGGAAGTAACAATGGAAGAAGGTTCAAGTGAAACTGTCTAGTAGGCAATTGAAGACGAGGAGGTGGAGGTTGGGAGAAAGGAAGGCCCAGAACTGAGTTGGCCTGGTGTAATGGTATGTAATGGAGCCCTGGGGGTCAGGAGACCTGGGACTTTGCCTCTTCTCTGCCACTAACTTAGTAAGTCACGGGCAAGCCACCTCTCTGGGCCTGTTTCCTCCACTGTAAAGTGGGAGGGTGTGCAGGCCCTATATGATCTCTGAGGTACTCTCAAGGACTATGAGTCACCTGCATGTATGTTCTCTCCAAGACAAGATCAACAGTCTGATGAACAAAGGGCATTAAATAATCCCCAAATGCTATGACTCTGTGACCAATCTCAGGAATGCTATTTACTTAAGGAGCAAAAGAGAAGTCAGCAAGGGAGATAGAGAGAAAGTAATCAGAGAGATAAAAGCACGAAGAGAGAAATTCTAAAGTGATAGGATAAAATAAGGAACTAAAATGAAAAGTATCACAATAAATGAGACAAATATTTACATCAAATAGTGACAAAGGTATTACATGAATATTAAATAAAGAATATATATATTTGAATACCACTAGGATGCCAACTGAAGAAAGAGTCAAAGAGTAAACATATGGGAAAGAGTTCAGTCCCAGGAGTAATCAAAGAAATGCAAAAAATATTAAAATAATTTTTAATCATCTAAAGAGATTTCTTCTAAAGTTCAATGCTAGCGCTGCAAGGGAATTAGAACATTCATATGTCATTGTGGTGCTGAAAATTTTTGCAGTCCTTTTGGCAATCACGATCCATAAAAACGCTCATGCTCTTTGGTCTGGTAATCCCGCTCCCGGGAACTTGTCCTAGAGATAGAATTACAAAGAAGAAAATAGCCATACACATTAAGATGTTCAAAGCACAGAAAAATTGAAATATATCTAAATATTCAATAATAAGAGAATAGTCAAATAAAATATAATCTACTGACAGGTGTAATTTTGTGGGGCAATTGAAATAATAGATATGAAAGACTACAACAACCAGGGAGAATATTTACAATAAAAGGTTTGTAGGCCAGGTGCAGTGGCTCACGCCTGTAATCCCAGTACTTTGGGAGACAGAGGTGGGCAGATCCCTTGAGTTCAGAAGTCCAAGACCAGCCTGGCCAACATGGTGCATCCCAATCTCTACTAAAAATACAAAAATTAGCTGGGTATGGTGGTGAGTGCCTGTAATCCCAGCTACTCCAGAGGCTGCGGCAGGAGAATGGCTTCAACCCAGGAGGTGAAGGTTGCGGTGAGCTGAGGATTGTGCCACCACACTACAGCCTGGGTGACAGAGCAAGACTCCACCACACACACACACACACACACACACACACACACACACACACACGAAGATTTCTAAAAACAGAATTGTAAAAGATATGTACGCTCTGATTATACTCATATAAATATGTATATGTACCCAAACTGACAAAGCATGGAACATGACAACATGAAAACAATTTAAAGAGACTAGTGCAACAGTGTCAACGGAAATAGAGAAGTCAAAGAGGATGAAGGTAGAGACAAGATTGTTAAAGGTCTTGCTTAAGAGATGATTTGTAGGCCGGGCTCAGTGGCTCAAGCCTGTAATCCCAGCACTTTGGGAGGCCGAGGCAGGTGGATCACGAGGTCAAGAGATCGAGACCAGCCTGGTCAACATGGTGAAACCCCGTCTCTACTAAAAATACAAAAAATTAGCTGGGCATGGTGGTGCGTGCCTGTAATCCCAGCTACTCAGGAGGCTGAGGCAGGAGAATTGCCTGAACCCAGGAGGTGGAGGTTGCGGTGAGCCAAGATCATGCCATTGCACTCCAGCCTGGGTAACAAGAGCGAAACTCCATCTCAAAAAAAAAGAAAAAGAGATAATTTGTGTTCTTCTGAGTCCAGCAAAGTATATGAAGGAAAGCAGATGCAGATAGTTAGAGTGATTTTGTGGTGAGGAAACTGGATTTACAGTATTCTTTTAGAGATTTGACAGTGAAATGAATAAGGATGAATAACATGGTAGTTAGTCTATGGTCTAAAGACAGCAAAAAAGACCAGGGAAAAAGACAGCAGGGTTGGCCAGGTGTGGTGGCTCACACCTGTAATCCCAGCACTTTGGGAGGCCGAGGTGGGGCGGCATATCACCTGAGATCAGGAGTTCGAGACCAGCCTGGGCAATGTGGTGAAACCCTGTGTCTACTAAAAATACAAAAATAAGCCTGGCATGGTTGTGCACGCCTGTAATCCCAGCTGCTTGGGAGGCTGAGGCAGGAGAATCACTTGAACCCAGGAGGTAGAGGTTGTATTGAGCCGAAATGGTGCTACTGCACTCCAGCCTGGGTGACAGAGTGACACTCCATCTCAAAAAAGAAAAGAAAGGACAAAAGACAGCAGGGTTAAGGTGTCAGTGGTAATTGGTAATGCTTGTTTTTGTTGTTGTTGTTTGTTTTTAAGATGGGATAAAATAAAGTGATGGAAGAGACTTGAAATAATGAAGAGAGGTGAACAAAGGAATAAGAAAGGGCCCCACCTCTTATTCTGGAACTGCCTGGAAGAAAAAGAGAAAGACAAGGCAAATACAAAGCAGTTATCATGAATGAAACAAAAGCTGACGTATTAGAGCTTCTCAATTTGGCAAGAGGCAAGGTTATTCTTTTTTTTTTTTTTTTTTTTTGAGACAGAGTCTCAGTCTATCATGCAGGCTGGAGTGCAGTGGCACAATCTCGGCTCACCACAACCTCCACCTCCCAGGTTCAACCGATTCTCCTGGCTCAGCCTCCTGAGTAGCTGGGATTACAGGTGCACGCCATCACACCTGGCTATATGTTTAGTAGAGACAGGGCTTTACCACGTTGGCCAGGCTGGTCTCGAACTCCTGATCTTGTGATCCACCTACCTTGGCCTCCCAAAGTGCTGGGATGACAGGCGTGAGCTACCGCACCTGGCAAGGTAACTTTTAAGAGGTCACAAGAGGGAGATTAATTTGGGGCCCTGTGGAATGGAAAAGACAGGAAACAGCTGCTGTGGAATGTTTGCTAGGAACACGCCAGGCTAGGAGGAATGAGAGCTTAGGTGAAGCTCCAGGTTATGAAGTTTTAGTGGGTCAAGCCAGCCTTGTCCTCTGGCTTCATCTGCAATACCCTTCAGTCCTAGAAGAAAGGAGACTGGCCTGAGGTGAAAGTCAAGGTGTTTAAATCTTAAGTGCAAGGGAAGACAGCCCAAAAGTAATGCACCAGAAAGTTCGTCTCAATTAACATATGGGAGTTAAATAGACTGAGGAAATGGAGGAGGCTGAGTCAATTGGGATGGAGACAGCAGATTTACTGGATGGGGACAGCAGGTAGGGGAGGTGATGGACAAAGAGGCCATAGTCATAGGAATAAAAGGAAGAGAGCACAGATGAGGAACAGTGTCTGCAACAGCTTAAGCAGTGGCTGTGAGACTGGGAGAACTATTTTTTTTTTTTTTTTTTTTTTTTTTTTTGAGACGGAGTTTCGCCCTTGTTACCCAGGCTGGAGTGCAATGGCGCAATCTCGGCTCACTGCAACCTCCGCCTCCTGGGCTCAGGCAATTCTCCTGCCTCAGCCTCCTGAGTAGCTGGGATTACAGGCACGTGCCACCATGCCCAGCTAATTTTTTGCACTTTTAGTAGAGATGGGGTTTCACCATGTTGACCAGGATGGTCTCGATCTCTCGACCTCGTGATCCACCCGCCTCGGCCTCCCAAAGTGCTGGGATTACAGGCTTGAGCCACCGCGCCCGGCGAGACTGGGAGAACTATTAAGAAGAGGAGAAGCTGGGCGCGGTGGCTCAAGCCTGTAATCCCAGCACTTTGGGAGGCTGAGGCGGGTGGATCACGAGGTCAGGAGATCGAGACTATCCTGGTCAGCATGGTGAAACCCCGTCTCTACTAAAAATACAAAACATTAGCTGGGCATGGTGGCGCATGCCTGTAATCCCAGCTACGCAGGAGGCTGAGGCAGGAGAATTGCCTGAACACAGGAGGCGGAGGTTGTGGTGAGCGGAGATTGCGCCATTGCACTCCAGCCTGGGCAACAAGAGCGAAACTCCGTCTCAAAAAAAAAAAAAAAAAAAAAAAGAAGTTGGTATCATTAGATAAGTAAGAGATCAGAGACAGGTCAGCAAGGGTGGGAAAAAAAGAAAGGCAAGGCTGGGGTCTGACTCAGGAGACCAACAGGCTGGAAGGTGATTTCAGAGGGAGAAGGCCTGTAAATGTGAGCCCGCCCTTCTCAAGAATGCCTGCCAAGAAATTCTTACTTCCCAAGACTTAGGGGTTAGCTTCTCAATTTCCAACACACCCCCTCCCCCCAGCAATTTGATCCTATAAGCCTGTAAGTGCTAAGATGGCACTGGGAGAGAAAAGGAATGAATGGGTGGGAAACCTTAAAAAGAACCTTAACAGTCTTAGTGCTCCACCCTGGCCTCAAAGTCCTGAAGCCTGATCTGAAAGAGCTGGTGACAGATTTATCATTCATTTGGGGCAGGAGCTACAGAAAGGGGAAAGATCACTAAAACGCTAGCTCTGGGCGTCAATTCCTGTTACCACCATCCTCTGCACAAACCTACTCTACCCCTCAATGCCAGAACTTACAGCCATAGACGTGAGAGCTCCACCCCCTCAGTCTGAGCCATCCACTTTTCCTTTGGTTAAGTACAGGAGAGCTGTCATATACATGTTCTCAGCAAACATCATAAAGGAGGTCCAGTCCCATTCCTGTCCCAAAGGCTGTTATCAGCTAAGGTCCCCACCCCATGACAGGACTTTAATTCACGCTGCATACCAGATCAACAGTGTCAGGCCCCCAGCTGCATACAGGATCCCCGGGATCGCACCCTGTTCCAGCGCCTCAGTAAGCAAGACTCTGCTGTCTTTGAGGGAGAACCAGGAAGTTGGTGTGGGTGCTGCATATGGCACATCCTCGGCATCTGTGATATGGAAGTTGCCTCAGCTTCCTGATTCTGGTTATCATCATCGGATAAGTCAGGCCAATCCTGAGATGACTCTGCCTGATCTGATCCACCCCTTCAGCTGAATGCTCTGGTCTGGCTGGAGAAATACATGCTCTAGGCAGCTGTGGGGAAAATGGGACGGGGAAAGAGGACTGGGGAAGATTTTCAGGAAGACTTGTAGGACCAATGGCCCCAGGAAGGGACAGAAACAAAGAGAAAGGAGTAAAGACTGGTTAGCTAAAAAAGAGTGGGCAACTGAAGGGGTTATGAGAGATGAGGTCACACGTGATGTCCCTGCCTCCCCACAACCCTCAGGGTGAGCGCTTCTCTCCAGAGCCTGGAAAAAAGGAAGAAGCGCCTTACCAGGTATCACTGTTGGGTTCCCTCACCTCTGCCCTGCACTCGCCCCCTTTTCTCTCACTTCCTGGCTTCCTGTGTTACAATCTATCTACCCTAAGAGTACAGTGGCTACTGTCCTGGGCGGGGCAGGGGTCCACCCACCTGCAGCTGCTATCTTCAGGCAGAGACACTAGTGCCAGGGAAGAGGTGGCAGTGCGGGACTGTGGCTCGCCACCACCGCAGAGCTGCCGGAGCTGACGTCGATATTTGTCCCCCGTGAGCAAGTAGAGCACAGGATCCAGGCAGCTATTGGCGCTGGCCAGTGGCCGAGTCACTTTATAGACCACGTTGACAATGTTCAGCACCCGGCAGTCAGCTTCCAACAGCCTTGCGAGGTAGTAAATGGTTCGGGTGATGTGGAAAGGCACAAAGCAGACAGCGAAGACAGTCAGCACCACAGCGATGGTTCGGAGAGAGCGGAGACGAGAAGACGACTGGGCAGCACCTGGCAAGGGCCGACACAGGCGCCGGGCCATGAGCCCATAGCAGACAAGAGTGACCAGGCAGGGCACGCCAAAGAGCAGCCCCATGACTGCCGAGCTGAAGTGTACATAGTGGTCAAACTCTTCAGGCCGAGTGGTATCATGGCATAGGACGGTGGCCCCTTTGGTGCTGGTTGTGACGAAGAACAGGTTGGGTACGAGGCAGCCAGCTACAACCAACCAAACTGCCAGGCAGAGAAGACCTGCGAGGCGAGGACGGCCCCAGCGTAGCGCCCGCAGTGGGTGGCAGATGCCCAGGTAGCGGTGCACGCTGATGCAGGTGAGGAAAAGGACGCTGCAGTAGAGGTTCCAATAGAAAAGAAAGCGGACAAATTTGCAGATCCCGGTGCCGAAGGGCCAGTGGTTGCGGGCTGCATAATAATAGATGAGAGTGGGCAGCGACAGCACATACAAGGTGTCTGACAATGCCAGGTGGAACATGTAGGTGGCCGTTGCATCCCAGGGGCGGAGGCGGAAGATGAAGAGCCAGAGGGTTGGGGTGTTAAGGCCCAAGCCTACCGCAAAAACAACTGCATAGCTTACAGGCAGCAGGATGAACTTGAAATCCTCATCAAACCAGCAGTCCAGCTCCACCTCACTGCTGCCAGGACCCGGGCTGAGGCCTAGGGATCTCAGCAGCGAGGACTCTGTACTGGCCATGGCCCCCCTAGAAGTGGAAAGGTCAGAAGTGAGGGTGGCAGGATTTCTCTGCCTACCCCCATCCCTGAGCTGGGGCAAAAAAAGCAGACAGCAGGGAGAGCAGTGGTTGAAGCACTAGAGAGAGCTGACAGGAGTGCATCTGGGTACACTCAGGCTAGCCTGGCCCCTACCCGAGCTCCCTTGGTCCAGCTTGGGGAGTGGTGGGCAGCAGGCAGTGCTGGGGCTCAGGCAGGCAGCCTGGGGGTTTGGGTTGTTCTTACTCTGCAGCTCACTCTGTCCCTAAGAGACTGGCTGGCTAAAGAGGGTAGAGGCCTCCCAGCACTATCCAAAGTAGGAAGATACCCAGATGCCAAGTGTCTCCTGACTTGTCATCACAGCTGTGTCCCTGGAAGAGGAGTGTCTCTCCCCACAGTGCCTTTGCCTCTCCTCGTGTCCTGGCCACAGTGTCTCCAGATGACATTTACCTATGACACCTTCCCCACCGCCTGTCTACAGCCCAGGAGCCCCATTGCCACCCTTGCCCAAGAACCTTGGCACGTCTCCTACCTGGTCCCCTTGAAGCTGAGCCCAGCTGACTCTGTCACCTTTCCCCTTGGCAGCCAGAGGGCATATCCAAGGGGGTGGAGTTGGAGGTGGGACCTGTCCCTCCTCCCATCTGGGAGACTGAAAGAGTTAGAAAGGCCCTTTACGATGATCTAGTCCAACCCACTCATTGTACAGATTGGGAAACTGGGGCCCAGCAAGATTACTATTTAACAGCTTTGAAATGACTGCAAGAGGGAGCAAACAAGGAAACATCCAAGTTTACCGGCCAAGAGCCAGGCCCCTGGAGACAGATTACAGGCAGATCATACAAGTTTGTGTAAGTGAGCAGAAACATGGGAAATGAATTTTCACATGGGCAAGGGCAAGACAACGCATTGAAAGATTTTAGAAAATCTAAACTACCTATATTTAATATAAAGCTCAACCCCATATGCATATAATTACAACAAATGCTTATATAGTACTTACTATGTGACAGGCATTTTTCTAAGTGCTTTATACTTATTAATGATGCCAGAGGCTCTCTATGAACTAGGTACTATTATGTTCTCTGCTTTGCTGAGGAAAACATGAAGGCACAGAGAGTTTAGGTGTCTTGCTAGTTAGTGGTAAAGTCAAGATTTGAACCCAGGCAGGACTGCCTTCAGACCAAGCTCTAGCATCCATGACTTACTTGCTTTGTTTAAATTGCCTCTTTAAGCCACTGGCTATGATCCAGGAAAGAATCAACAAATATTTATGAGACACAGAAGCAGGCAGATCTCTTGAGCTCAGGAGTTCAAGACAAGTCTGGACGACATGGCAAAACCCTGTCTCTACAAAAAAAATACAAAAAATTAGTTGGGCATGGTGGCACGCATCTGAAGTCCCAGCTACCTGGGGGGCTGAGGCAGGAGGATTGCGTGAACCTGGGACGTTGAGGCTGTAGTGAGCTGTGATCGTGCCACTACACTTCAATCTGGGTGACAAAGTGAGACCCTGTCTCAAACATAAATAAATAATTTTTTTTTTTAAATACCACAAATGTTTACTGAGAGCCTGCTTTTGCCTGGTCCAGTTCTAGGTACTGGTAGTTCCTTAGGGGTGCACAAAACAGATAAAAACTCCCGCCCTAATGGTGCTTACATACTACTGGGGGCTAATAAAACTATTAAGTAAAATATATAGATTATGATCATCATGATGGAGAAAAATTAAAGAGGGAAGGAAAAGGGTAATAGAGAGGGCTGTGGTTTTAAATATTAGGAGTGAAACCAGGTACAGTGGGTCACATCTGTAATCCCAGTGCTTTGGGAGTCTGAAAAAGGAGGATCACTTGAGCCCAGCAGTTCGAGGTTGCAGTGAGCTATGATCACACCTCTGCACTCCAGCTTGAATGACAAAGCAAGACTCTGTCAATAAATAAATACATAAATAAATATTAAGGGTGACTTTTGAATAGAGGCCAGGTGTTGTGAGAAGGGGAAAAATAATCAATGAGGTCAGAGAGGTTTTTTGGTTTTTGTTTTTTTTTTTTTTTGAGACGGAGTTTCGCTCTTGTTTCCCAGGCTGGAGTGCAATGGCGCGATCTCGGCTCACCGCAACCTCCGCCTCCTGAGTTCGGGCAATTCTCCTGCCTCAGCCTCCCGAGCAGCTGGGATTACAGGCACGTGCCACCATGCCCAGCTAATTTTTTTTGTATTTTTAGTAGAGATGGGGTTTCACCATGTTGACCAGGATGGTCTCGATCTCTTGGAGGTCAGAGAGTTTGACAGGGACCAGATCACGAAGGTCCTTGAAGGCCGTTGTAAAGGACTCTTTGGCTTTTCCTTTCAGTGAATGGGAAGGCACTGAGAGTTTAGAGAAGAGAGATGTCATCTGGCTTACATTTTAGAAGGCTCACAGGCCAGCTCTATGTTGAGAATAGACTGCAGGACTGGAGGTACAGGGGGAAGACCAGTCAAGAGGCTATTGCTGATAGAGATGATGGTAGCTTGGATCACAGTGGCAGACATGATGAGAAGTGGTCAAATTCTGGATAGATTTTTTAAGTAGGGACAGTAAGATTTACTGATGAGGGATATAAGAGAAAGAAGAGGCAAAAAGTACTCCAAGATGTCTGGCCTGAGCAACTGGAAAAATAGAGTTACTGTTGACAGAGATAGTAGTGGGTTTAAGGGAAAGATTGGGAGTTCACTTTTTAGCCTGCACATTTTGAGATGCCTATTATACATGTAAGAGGAGATGGCCAGGAGACAGTTCATGCCTCCGTAAGGATACTAGCCAATACATTTCCCATACAGACTCCACCCCTTTCCATACAGTACCCCTTGTCTCTCTTGACCACTCCCAGAGACCTTGATCTGAATGTAACAGAGAAGGTGCAGAGAGCAAGCCTAGATGTTTGAGAGTCTGGTGTAGGGGTCTGTCAGCAGCTCAGGATCTGGGGCTCCTGAAGCCAACTAAGCCTCTCTAAGAATGGATGTCTTAGGCACCAGAGACAAAGCCAGTCTGGAGGACTCTGAGGCTGAGGTAAGCAGTGCCTCTGGGGAGAGATAAGCAGGCTGGAGCAGAATCCACTCCGTATGGAGCTGAGAAGCAACGGGGACTCTGAACTTACTTTATCCTCAAGTCCGGAGAATGTCACCCAGCTGGATCCTGGGAAGGAGAAGAGGAGGCAGACCTGCAAAGGAAGCTCTAGAATCTAGAATCTAGAATCTAGATCTCGCAGAAAGGCCAGAAACCTGGATGGGGAAACTCAAGATCCTTGCCCTGTGGCAGAGTAAGAGGTGGAATAAAAGGTAGCAGTGGAGGACACAGTCATAACCTGAGTCCTGGACAGCTAACTACTGTGACATTGCATAAGAGACCCAGGTTTTTGAAGCCAGAGGGACTTGTGTTTAAATCCTTGCTGTCCCACTTATTAGTTATGTGAGCCTGGGTGCCTCTTTGCAGCTGCCATTCTTCACCAGTGAAATGGGAATAATAATACCAATCTTGTTAGGGTTTCCTGAATATTGAATTGCTTAACAGGTATGGAAGCACTTTGTAAACCATACAATGCTGCAAGTTTATAAGGTGTTTGTTATTACTGCTTTGCTCCCGGGGATGAACCTGGCCTTTGCAGAGGTGGACAAAAGAAAGCTACACTACAGAAACCCCAGCCTGAGCCAGCTCCCTGCTCCCACTGCTTCAGGCTGGTTTCGTTCTGCTACATTTCCCCTGACTGAGTTCTGCTACGTTTCTACAGGTCCCGACACAGCTGCAGCTGCTGCTGCTGCCACCACTGCCGCCCAGTGGCTATTGCAGGAAAACACCTCTCCCAACCCTCCCCAACTGGCAGCCCTGCCTGGCTTTTACTATCCTCACCCGGGGCCAAGAGAAATGGAATGCAGCGGGTCAGCCTCACTCTCTTCTGGGAAACTCTTCTTCGCTTTGATTTCTGTGACTTTACTCTGATTCTCTTCCTCTGGATGTTCCTTCCGACCCCTTCCCTGGCTCTTTTTTGCCCTACTTCCCCTACATGTGAGCCTTCCCCCAAAGATTCTCTCCTCTCTTCTCCTCTCTCTTCCTCTCCATCATCTCTCTCCCCACTACCCCCACCCTCTCTTCCCCTTCTCTCTTGGAACATCCATTCTCATGATTTCAACTATGACTCAGAAGTTATCAAAAATTGTAACGGTCAAGAGACCTCAGCATACAGATCTCTCTCTAATCAAAATGCATCTCTCCCTCTCTCACACTTATCACATTTGATTTCTACAGTGATGGCAAGAGACCACAGGCAGCCTAGAATTATACTCATTTGTGTGTTTGGCCATCTCCTCCTTAATTCACCCCCATACCAGAACCAGAGCTCCTTGAGAACATGTACCTCATTTTACCTCTGGCTTTCCTATAGCCTTCCATGTAAAGTTATTATAACATATGTTCTAAATAATTTCTTTCAAATTATATTCTCTGCTGTCCCCCCAAAAGTGCCTTCCAATTCAGAGTTAAGAAAACAGGTGCCTTGTACATAGTTAGCGTTCAATAAATAGTTGTTAAATGAATGAATGACTTATTTATAATTTATTGAATTGAATGATTCCCACATCTATAATCTAAGCTCTACATATGTTGTTTGCTATAGGACACACCCACTTGGGTATCTCATTGACATATGGAATTTAGTATGCAGCAAGTTTACTATTTTTCCCCTGATAGAGATAAGATTTATGAATATCATTATTGCTGACACCCTTCCATTGCCCTACTCCTCCAGTTTGTTCGAGTCCTCTCCCTCCTGGCCCCTCATGTCTAATATTCATAATTGTGTTGATGACAGTTTCTCTGCAAGGTTTTCTATTTCCCTGGGGCTTTGTTCTCTGAGTTAGGAGGAAAGGAAGAAAGGAAGGGAAAGAAGGAGGGAGGGAGGGAGGGAGAAGGGAGGAAAGAAGGGTTAAAGGTAGGGAGGAAGGGGAAAGGAAATGAGGGAGGGAAGGCAAGTGATATAGTGAAAAAAATGCAGGCTTGGAGTCAGATAGACCTAAGGTTGAACTCTGGCTCCATCACCTACCAGCTGTGACTATGGATAAGTCTTTCTGAACCTCCATTTCCTCATATGTAGAATGAGGACGCTAGCACCTAGCTTGTTGTGAGAAAACAATGAAGCAGTGCATGTAAGGAACCCAGCAGAGTGCCCTCCTTGTTATAGGGAATTAAAATACAGGTGTATTTGGAAGGTGTGAGGTCCACTCCAATTGGCTGAGGTTTCTTTATGAAGTGAACAAATGGAATTACCTGCTGAGAGTAAGTGGAACAAGACAGTCACTCAACTTTGACAGAAAGGAGTAGTGATGCGAAGCCATGGATGTCTAAACTTACTAATAAAATCATGGGGAAGTGACTGGCTCCATATCATTGTACCCAAGTTAGCTTTATCCACATGTATTCTCTGTCGTGTGCCCTTTTTATCTTTCTAAATGTTCAACTTTGTCTCCAGCAAGGCTGTTAACAACCTTAGAGTGGAAACCAGGACTACTTAGTTTAGCACCTAGGACAGCACAGGAAATCTGTTTCTACCATTTAATCCATCTATCTCTTTTGCATCCTCCCCCACTGAGCTAATGCCTCATCCACATCCCACTTGAATCTTTTGCTATGTTTTCAGTTGCAATAACAGAATATCCCAACTTAGATGACTGTTTTAAAAAAAGGAAATATATTATCTTGCATATAAGTTCAGTAGTGGGTGGCTTTGAAGCTGATTAATTCAGCAGTTCAACAATGTCATTTTAAAAATCCTGATTCTTTCCATCTTTCTGATTGGCAAATCTTGGCATGTTGTTTGGCAGCTTTCACAGTCACAAGGTGCCTATTGCTGTTCAGGCATTGTTTCCAGACATGGCAATATTCAGTGGTAAAAGAGGAGGGCCTCTTCCTGTATGCTTATTTTTATCATTCAAGAAACCTTTCCCAGAATCTTTCCAGCCTCTCACATAACAGTGGCCTGAATTTCATCATGCCTATCACTAAGCCAATCACTGACAAGGGGGATAAAACGACCATGACTGGAACAGAGGAGCACAGACCCATGCGGCGGAGGGTGAAATACCTTAAAACGGCAATTTTTTCCACAAGGAGGAAGAGAGGGATGACTATTGAGTTGGTAAGGAATTCTGTCTACTACACCCTTTTACTAAGTAACCCACCCCTTCCTCATGCAGAGATCTGATCATCATTTTCTAAATGGAAGGTCTGGTTAGAGATATCATCTAGTAGTACAGAATGAGGTGGGTAAGGACCTAAAAATATTTCTCCCACCATTGTATTATAGGGGCCAGAAACTCCAATAGAGGTTCATTTCTTTGCCTTCTTACTGTCTCATCCTTGTAAAATGCAAGTATTCCAGGTCAAAGTGAAACTGGTGATAGTTCTCTTTGGGAAGCTTGGGAATCCAGTCAGCTTTGGGAAGCCAACTGGAAAGAGGCACAAAGAAATTTTGGGGGCAGCCGGGCGCGGTGGCTCACGCCTGTAATCCCAGCACTTTGGGAGGCTGAGGCGGGTGGATCACGAGGTCAAGAGATCGAGACCATCCTGGTCAACATGGTGAAACCCCATCTCTACTAAAAATACCAAAAATTAGCTGGGCATGGTGGCGTATGCCTGTAATCCCAGCTACTCAGGAGGCTGAGGCAGGAGAATTGCCTGAACCCAGGAGGCGGAGGTTGCGGTGAGCCGAGATCGCGCCATTGCACTCCAGCCTGGGTAACAAGAGCAAAACTCCATCTCAAAAAAAAAAAAAAAATTTGTGGGGAGATGGAAACGTTCTATATCTTAACCTGTGTGGTCGCTATATGTGCATTTATACAGGTGTATTAATCTCCTATGGATGCTATAATGAACTACCATAGGCTTAGTGACTTAAAACAATACACAGTTCTTCTCTTACAATTCTGGAGGTCAGAAGTCCAAAATCAGTTTCAATGGGCCAAAATCAAGGGTTCAGCAGGGCCATGCCTGAGCAGGACCAGCCATCTTGTGGCCATGAGAGACTTCAGGGGAGAATCGATTTCCTTGTCTTTTCCAGTTTCTAGAGCTGTATTCCTTGCATTCCTTGGCTCATGGCCCCTTCCTCCATCTTCAAAGCCAGTGGCCTAGCATCTTGCATCAGACCCCATATTGCCTTCTATCTCTGAGTCAAATCTCTCTCTGCCCCTCTCTCATAGAGACTAGTGATAACACTAGTGTCCACCTGGATAACCCAGAATAATCTCCCCATTTCAAGATCCTTAACTTATTCACATCTGCAAAATCTCTTTTTCATATAAGGTGACATTCATCAGTTCCCAGAATTAAGACCTGACATCTTTGGGGAGCATAATTCAGCCTGCCACAATAGGTAAAAATTCACTGAACTGCAGTTAAGATTTGCGCATTTTACCTCAGTCAAGAAATGCACAAACTTCTGGAAAAGAGTAATGATTTACATTCCGTTATAATAACGAATTAAAGACCTAGCAGATCTACTCTCTTCCTACTGAGAGGCCCATGGGTCTGAGTAGAAAGAGAGGATAAGAGGGATTGAGTACCTAAAAGGGAGGTAGGAGCCTCAAGTGTGGGTCTAAAGACAAAAATGGGCTGACCACCAGTTATTCTAGAGATTCTGGGAAAGGTTTCCCGGATGATAAAAATAAGCATACAAGAAGAGAAGCCTTCCTCTCCTGCCATTGAATATTGCCGTGTCTGGCATGAAAAGTACTTTCATTCTGACTTTTCACCTTCCTCTCAGACACCAGCCTTGGCATGTATATGAGCCTTTCCTGTATGTCCAGCATTAGTTTTTATTCCACTATGGTACCTGCAGAATCTGGGCTTCTTGTACTATCTGAAAGCTCCTGAGAAGGAGAGAGTTATAGTAACTAAACAACAAGGCCCTCAGATGCATATTGGCTAGGAATGGCAGGGGCTGACACTGTGAACTGTGCCAAGAGAATATGGGACAGCCATGCAGAGCCCTCAGTGAGGGGCAGGAGTTAGGGAAGGCCGTGCCCAGCCCTCAGAGCCATAGCCAAAGCCATCCTCTGAGGAATGGACACTGCATTGTGGGGGTTGGGATTGAGGGCTGTGTCTATAGATAAGTAATGGCCAGCCAGCTGTAAGGGGAGGTGAAGGGGATCAGAGTCCTGAACCCCCAGAGCTTGCAGAGTCTGTCTCTACATTCTCTATGCCTGTGAAGCCTGAACTTGGGCCCTATGGGAAGGACAGTCAAGAAAGGAAGATTACTTTGTTGTTACCACTGTGGGGGTCCTGGCAGCTGCAGAGACAGAAATATCTCTAATTCCATGAGCGGTCATATGAGGCAAGAGAAGCTGCTTAGAGCATGGACTTAGTTTCAGGGATTGGATAGAGTCAAGAGTGGGAGTGAGGAGGTTTACCCTAGGTGGGGGTGATGCAGATGTCAATTGCCTATTCCCTCCACATGCATGCCCTGCCAGAAGAACCTGTCCCTGGGCTGGGAATCTTACGTTACCTTCTTCTCCAACGAGAAAAGAAGTTCAAGGCTCACAGACATGTGCACATACAGCTCAATGCACTCAGCTTCCCCTCCGCCACTCCTGCCCCCACTACCTACAGGAGATTGACTCCTCCTGTGCACATAAGCTGGGATAATCAGGGTTTCTAAACATCAGCTTCAAGAGTCCAAGGTCCCAAGTGGTGGGGGGCTGGGTACAAGGTACTCTTTCCTATACCTGTGGCTTTTGTGTGGCCTGGAGCCGCTGACACAGAAATTGGAGTGTGAATCAAAGTATTCCTTTCAAAAACACAAAGTCCTATACTTTGAGCCCTCCCATTTCAACCCCTCACCATGCTTCACCTTTAAGACCTTTAACTCCACTTTGACCCAAGTTCTCGGGTTCAAGACCTCACAAGGCCAAAATCCTGAAGTTACCTTTCTCAAACTCCCCTGCCTTTAACATCATCAGAATCAACCTCCTACCCCCACTCTGTCCCAGCAGCAATAGCCTGCTAATCTTTTAGCCACTAATCTTTTAGGCACTAATCTGCTTTCCAAACTCTTGGCACCTGAGCTATTTATAGCAGTGTTTCATGTCGCCCCCTAACCTCCCCCCCCCCGCCGCAAAGAACCCTATTCTTTTCCGATGACCCCCACCAATCAAAACACTCAGAGGACTGTGGGTATAAGAGGCTGCGGAGGCAAGCATAGCAACCAGAGCTGGAGACTGATGTGAACTTGATCTCTCTCCCCAGGTAATATTCCAAAGCCCTCTACTTCTAGCCTATATGAAGCCCTATGTCCCTTGTTCTTAGCATCCCCTTTAATATATTAGGCAGCAGTTGAGGGACACCCTTCCTGACATAGCCTATAGACATTCAGGCCTAGAGACCCTCCAAAGACCTCTGGAATCTCCCCTAAGCTCAAAGGGAAGCACTGGAGAGACATCTCCCTGTCTCTGAGGATTCCCACCCCGAGGCCTAGCCCCTGGGAACCTGGATGGGGATAAGGATAGGAAAATCTAGGGAAGGGAATGAGAGGGATGAGTTGGTTCAAGGAGGACTTTCAACCTCCATAGAGACTTCTGTCACCAAAAACTGAGCGCATGAAGGCATCAACCCCTTATCTCTCACACCTTTATCCCTTCTTTGTTGAGAGTCAAGGCCATCATGAGGTGAACTCAAGCTCAGGACCCATTGCAGGAGCAGAAGTAGACAGAATCCATTCATTTGTTCATTCATTCATTCATGTATCCAGCAAACATGCCTTGCCTGCCAGGGGATGTCTACCCTCATACAGACCAAGAAACACATTTTTCTCATGCTTTTCTAGATGTAAGCCTCTGTCCAGCCCCTTTCCAGAGAAGTTCCTTCTCTCTGAGGGCTCTCAAGAGTTCCCCAGCCATTCTAGGAAGTTTGGCCCTTTCTGGAGAATAGATAGTATGGTTATTCAATGATTTGTACGAAGTAGGAAGGTTTTTTTTTCCCCCTCTTGACCAAGATGGGCAAGAATATGGCTGAAGAAGGCTAAAGAAGTACCCTTGGCACAAGGGAAAACAGGAGGTACTTGATGCGGGTGAGCTGTCTGTCTGAAGAAAGGTTACATTACACTAGGTGTATATGGATGGTATGCTGGAGTGGGATGAGAAGAATAGAGATGAAATGATTGAGCCTTTCTTCTTTCCCTCTTCCTAGAAAAGGCTCAACATCAACTATATAGCCAACATGTCCAAGTAAGAACTCCTAATCCTCTAAACCTGTGAATTGCTCCCTATCACCATTCAAGTACTTGCCTTTGGGATAGAGGGATTTCCAATCTTTCCCTAATTTGTGTCCTTGGATTCTACCCCAATTACCTCTAGCTTTGCCCCATCCTATGCTCCTGGAGCCTCTTCGCCTAATCCTAAGAATATTTCTTTTTCTCCCCACCTCCCTTATTTCCTCTTCCCTGATCTTCCAATCCCCCTCTCTATCCTCTTTCTGGTTTTCTCCCCATAGGGTGTTTAAGAAGACCAGCTCCAATGGGAAGGTGAGAGAACCTGGCCCAGCTGGGTAAATGAGAGGGCAAAAGGGATAGGTGGGTACATCCTTCAAGGTCAGGGGTCTGGGTTGGGGGTTTCAGGGGAATCCATTCAAAAATGATTGTGAGAATAACATGGGAGGTTGTTCCACAACAGCTCTCCATCTACCTGGGGAAACGGGACTTCGTGGACCATGTGGACACAGTGGAACCCATTGGTCAGTGAGTCCAAAAAGGGGAAGCCTGGGGAAAGAAGAATGGAAACTAGAGAGTAAAAGAAAGTCCAGGAAAGACCTCGCAGAAAAGGAGGCCAATGAATGGGAAGAATGGGAAGAAACATTTCAGGGATCATCTTCTATTTCATTGTCGGAGAGTTTTTCCTGACCAAGGTGCTGTCTGTCCCTCTCTCTGCAGATGGTGTAGTCCTGGTTGATCCCGAGTACTTAGAAGGTCGAAAGTGTAAGTGGAAATCCTTGTTGGTCTTTGTATGTTTCAGACAGGTAACCCGATGAGTGGATTGCACCAGAAATGTATAAGAAAACCAGAAAGTGGCAGGAACTGTGAACGCCTTGTCTGTGGAGGCTGACAACTGGGAATTCCAGCCCAATATGGCCGAATTTTCTAACTGTTAACTAGAAACTGTAAATGAAGCTCAAAATATGAAAAGATTATGGTGCCCCCTTACCCAAATAATAGTCCAAGTAAATATCTAAAGCATAAATTAAGTTTTATTCTTCAAAATTTTACAGAATTTACACTTGTGCTGAAATTAAAATAGCTTCTTTCAAAATTTTGAATTTTCTCTATTATTATTGGTGGTGCCCCTGCTTGGCTATTGATCTGAATCTTAGACTGCCTATAATATAACCCAATAAGCCAGAAATCCATATTTTAATGCAAATTTCCTGATTTTCAAATGTTGGCAACTCACTAAAAGACTTTAGAAGCTTGGATAGATTAAATCCCCAACCCCGCTTTTTTTTTCTGTTGCCTAGATGTGACCTTCAGGCTGCCATTTTGCAACCTCTGGTATACATCTTTCCATCTTCCTTTTTGTGTTAGGAAACTGCCTGACCTTTTATTCAAGAAAAAAATCCCAAACAAAGAAACAAAAAAACAACCATAAGAAGTAACAGTAAGAAACATTACTCAGGAAGCAGCACTACATATCAAGATTACACTGAATTTTTTTTTTTTTTGGCTGCTTTTTTTTCCCTTTTAATTCTCACCATGGATTAACTCCACTGTGATCCAACTAGAATGAAAATTGGGTTTGATTTGAAAAAGGCCCTGAATGCGTTGATGAATACTAGTTCAGATGTAACCATTAGATATTGAAGAATAAAGTAGCCTAAATCAGATTAAGCAGTGTCAAAAAGCAATCCAGTCAGTTTGAAATATTAGAGGAAATTTGGGATAGACTCATAAATTAACCAACTTATTTAAGGTTCCCAAGTATTCTATATTTCTAAAACCGAAATCATTTTTTCACATTTCTATAAAATCCTCACAAGCTATGGAAAGAAATCTTTAGTTAAAAAATATATGTTGTTCTAGGAAAATAATGCATTTTTCCTTTTATTCTAATCTTCCTTTATGTCCCCTTAGTAGAGTTTTATTTTGCTTTTCATTTAAGTTGTGCATATTTTTTTTGTTTTTTGATTTTTTTGTTTTTTTGAGACGGAGTTTTGCTCTTGTTGCCCAGTCTGGAGTGCAATGGCAGGATCTTGGCTCACTGCAACCTCCGCCTCCTGGGTTCAAGAAATTCTCCTGCCTCAGCCTCCCGAGTAACTGGGATTACAGGCATGCGCCACCACACTCAGCTAATTTTGTATATTTAGTAGAGATGGGGTTTCTCTATGTTGGTCAGGCTGGTCTCAAACTCCTGACCTCAGGTGATCCGCCCACCTCAGCCTCCCAAAGTGCTGGGATTACAGGCGTGAGCCACCACACCTGGCTAAATTGTGCATATTTCTTGTTTATTCTTAATTTTTTCAATATGTTTTGTTACCTCTATAAAGATTGTCTTGTTTGCATCATATTTCCTAATGTGTTTTTCTATCAAGGTACATTTGTGGATGTAAAATATGCTTACTCTGTACTGTGGAGTGATAAAGGCCAGTGACAGGGCAGTAGTATATGTGGTGGTGTGAACAAATCGTTGTTCAACAAAAATCTGGAATCTCGAATCTCTCTATTATTTCTTACAACTGCATGTGACTCCGCAATGATCTCAAAATACAAAGTTTAACTTCAAAAGGATAATGAGAGCAAAATAAAAAATACCTAAGGTGGCCTTGTGTTCAATTTTAGCAACAGACAAAGTTGGGAAACAAACACAACAGATATTAACGGTAGTTATCTGTGGAACATGATTCGTTATTTTGGAACTTTGATTTGTCTCTTCTGATGTTCAGACAATTAACATATTTTTTGTAGAATAAACACAAGTATAAACTAATAACTTTAGAATAGATACTGACTTTTGAAAGGAAATAAAAACAAGCAATTTCCTAGCATGCAAAACAAAAGGATAATTCTAAACTGCTAGAAAGCCAATTAGAACATCAGTGGGGGGTAGGAGTTGCGAGATGCAATTGATGTCTTAGTCTGCTGCCCTCCCTTCACAGGAATAGCAAGCGATTCCAAGAACAAGTCATCTGATTAACACACTTATCTCAGGGACTACTAGATCCCCTTCTGCCTCGCCCATCCTGACCTTTTTTTCTGTCTCATTCCTCATCTCTTTCATATCTTCTCTCACCTGCCTTCTTCCAGCCACCTCTTTTCGTCTCCTTTTTCCCTTTCTGTCTTTCTGCTTTCCTTTATCCCTTATTTCCCTTTCTTTCTCCTTTCTCCCACTATAATTGGCCATAATTGAGAACCAAGGTGAATCTATTTTTTGTATCTTTTGAAAATTACTAGGTTTGTCTCCATTGCAGAAAAATTTAAAAACATAGATGAAGAGACTGTAACCTTGCCATCTTTAATAGCTAATAATATTTTTCATCTTATTTATTCATATTTATTCATAGCATTAAAAATGCTATACTATAAATAATATTTTATAATCCTTTAAACCTGTGTTAGTATATAAAAATCTATACTCTTTAAGTTGCCTAGTATCATATTGTATGGGAATACCACAAAGCCCTGTAATGCACATCCTTTTCATACTAGTTCAATTATTTCTTTAGGCGAAATGCCTAGAAGAGAAATTAATGGCAAAAAGGCATTCACCATTTTTAAAGCTTTCTATACCTATTGTCAAATTGCCCTCTAAAATGCTTATGCCAATTAAATCTCCCTCCTGCAGTGCATGAGGCTGTCCATATTACCCTAGCCCTTATAAACACTGATATTATCAATACTTTCAGGCTTTGCTGTATCTTTTGAGTATAGGTTCCTTTTCCTCATTCTCAATTTTAAAAGAAAATAATCTGGTGTTTGATGTTTTGAGTTCTGAAAAATACTAAAATAAGTTGCTTTCTACTCAAGTGCTGCTGTTGGTAGTTTTCTTTCCTTTGGATCACAGCCCCTGATAGAAATAAGGTTACCCATTCGTGTTCTACATCTTTACTTACCTCAACCTCTGTCACCTTGTACATGGACAGGTATCCCTCCCTACTCCATTCTACATTCCATTAGCCCTCTTCGGAAGCTTTCTGTCTGCCTCTCATTTGATTTCTTTCAAATCTTAGGTGCCAGTTACAACGTATGGGTTCAATTATAACTCTTCCATTTCTGTCAGTATTCCCATCATCATCATCAACATCCACACCTACATTATTTGAAGTTTCCAAAGAGATTTCTTTTTTCTTTTTTTGACATGAAGTCTTGCTCTGTTGCCCAGGCTAGAGTGCAGTGGTGCCATCTCAGCTCACTGCAAACTCCACCTCCTGGGTTCAAGTGATTCTCCTGCCTCAGCCTCCCAAATAGCTGGGACTACAGGCACCCACCACCACGCCTGGTTAATTTTTGTGTTTTTATTAGAGGTGGGGTTTCACCATGTTGGCCAGGCTGAAATTGAACTCCGGCCCTTGGGCGATCCACCCAACTTGGCCTCCCAAAGTGCTGGAATTACAGGAGTGAGCCACTGTACTCCGCCTGCAAAGGGATTGCTTATATATCAACTCCTCACAACTGTCTTATGAGTTAAATTAAATACCTATGAGCCTGGACTTTGGAGACAGACAAGCCTGAGTTGAAATCCAGAGCCATTGTTTAACAGCACTGAGCTCCCTTTCCACACCTGTAAAGTGGAGATAATAACACTTCAGAGGGTTAGTTTGAGGTCTAAATAGCATGCGTAGAGCTACCAGAGCAGTCCTATTCTTGACAGGTGTAATAACTGAGACCCAGAGAACTCAAGGGGTTTGGGCAAGTCCTAGCCAAGTCCAGGTGTTCTGAGCCTAAGTATTATTGTTTCTCTTTTTCATGATAAAATATTTCAGGCATAGAGGATTATGTCAGGAATATTCTGTAAAAATTACCAAGCTTTAGTAAGAATGACAGAAACAAATTAAGCCTCCTGTGTGTCCTTCCCTGATCCAGTTTACCTTCCTCCCTCCCTACTCCTTCTCCTCCTGCTCTCCTCCCTCCACCCACTATCCTGAATTGGGTGTTTATTATTCTCTCAGTGGCTCCATTCTTGTGCTCCATATTTACGTGTCTATGATCAACTTTGATATTTTCCTACATTATTTTAAACTTTATATAACTGGTAGCATACTGTGACTATCATTCTGCAGCTAGATTTGTTTCTTCAGTAGCTTCTCTCTCTCTGTCTCTTTTTTTTCTTCTTCTTTTTTTGAAGCAGACTATTGCTCTGTCACCGAGGCTGGAGTGCAATGGGGCAAACTCGGCTCACTGCATTCCCCGCCTTCCGGGTTCAAGCAATTACTCTGCCTGAGCTGCCCGAGTGGCTGGAATTATACATGTACACCACCATGCCGGACGAATTTTCGTATTTTAGTAGAGATGCGTTTTCACCATATTGGCTAGGCTGGTCTTGAACTCCAGTCCTCAAGTATTCTGCTGCCTAGGCATCCCAAAGTGCTGGGATTACAGGCATGAGCTACCACACTGGGCCTTGCTCAATAGTTTTTGAGATTTAACCGTGTTGACACGGGTCTTAGTGTGTTTCTGGTGCTACAGCAAAATACCTGAGACTAAGTAAAGAACAGAAATTTATTTTCCCACAATTCTGAAAGCTAGGAAGTCCAACATCAAGGCTCCAGCCGGTTCAGTTGTGTGATGAGGGCTGCTCTCTGCTTCCAAGACGGTGCCTCACTGCTGCATCCTCCGGAGGGGAGGAAAATTGTGCCCTCACGTGGTGGAAGGTGCTATCTAAGAGCCTTCATCCGGTTCATGAAGGGATTCATGAACAAAGAAGGCCCATGATCTAATCATTTCTTAATGGCCATCTTGATACCATCACAATGGCCATCAAGGTTCAACTCCTGAATTATAGAGAGGACACATACAAGCCACAGCATTCCATCAAATTCTAGTTCATGTATTTTAACCCTGGTTTAGTATTCCATTTTATAAATATGCCACAAATATTTTACTCAGTCTCCTGCTGATAGATACTTAGATTATCTCCAGGTTTATGTTCTGACAAACATTGATGCAATGGCCACAATCAAATGTATCTCTTTGTAAACATGAACAAAAGCTCCTTTAAAGTCAAATTATTAGGTCATACACTACGAGCAGTTTTAATTTTACTGGATAATCCCAAATCGATTTTCAAATTAGTTGCATTAATACTCCCACGAGCAGTAACAACTCTTTTGTTCCACATCTTCATCAACACGTGGTGTTGTCAGACTTAGAACTTTTTGACAATCTGATGGGTGGGAAATCTTATCTGGTTGTGCTTTTAATTTGCATTTATCTGATTACTAATGAGACTAAACATGTTTTCATGTGTTATTGAGCATGCCTTCACATTCTTTGCATACTACTATACTGGTCCACTATTCTTGCTGATGTATAATGTGCTTACATATTTTGGACGCTAACCTTCTGTGTATTATATATGTTGCAAAGGTTTTCTCCCAGGCTTTCCTTTTTTGTTTGTTTATAAAGATATTCAATATAAATCTTACTGCTTTCAAATGTGTTAATAGCGGTTTTCTTTGCGGCCATAGTCTTTCGATCATATTACATCACCTCTCTATGTCTTCTTGACCCAGTTAAAATTCTCCTTCCCACTCAGGCCTGACAGGCCACTCTCTTCCTCCTTTGCCTGCAGTGTTTGTCATGTTGACATGTGCCTTTCGCTATGGCCGTGATGACTTGGATGTGATTGGTCTGACATTCCGGAAAGATCTGTATGTGCAGACCCTGCAAGTGGTCCCAGCTGAATCCACCAGCCCTCAGGGGCCCCTCACAGTCCTACAGGAGCGACTGCTGCACAAGCTAGGGGACAATGCCTACCCCTTTACCCTGCAGGTACTGACCCCAAGCCCTGGGCAGGCAAGGTTTCCAGAGAAGATTAAGAGAGGAAGCTCAAGAAGGGCAACAAGGGAGAGGGGTCCCAATTTTTTTTGGTATCAGTTTGAATTCTTTTCTTTTCTACTTCTTTCTTGACCTCTTTTTTGTCCCCTAGATGGTCACCAACCTGCCCTGTTCTGTGACACTGCAGCCAGGTCCTGAAGATTCAGGCAAGGTGAGGACGGAGGACTGGGTTCTAAGAAAGAGGGATAGATGGTAGTGCCAGGGTAGAGGAACAGTGGGACAAACAGTCAAGACTGGAGAGAAATGGACAGCTAAGGAAGGAGTTCAGGCATTTTCTTATAGGCCCATGGGGAAGGGAGGACAGCACTGGCAATGAGCTCTCTTTGCCCCTGTCCCTTTACAGCCCTGTGGGATTGACTTTGAGGTGAAGAGTTTCTGTGCTGAAAACCCAGAGGAGACAGTCTCCAAGAGGTATTCTCTGCTTCTTCCCCAAAGTCCTTGCCTCCAGTCTGTCCCAGAAAACAGATCCTGCTCTGGTGACAGAAATAACCCCGCTTTCAACCTCCACAGACTCGTTGCCACCAGTGACGACTGTTTCTGAGTATTCTCTGACTTCTCTTCTTTGCTCTAGGGCAAGGGTCAGCAAACTTTTCTGTACAGTCCAAAAAATAACTATTTGGGTTTTGTGGGCTGTGTAGTCTCTGTTGCAACTACTCAACTCTGCTGTTGTAGCACAAATGCAGCCACAGGAAGTACAGAAATGAATGAATGTGCCCGTGTGTCTGATAGAACTTTATGGACACTGAAATTTGAATTTCATGTAATATCCACATATCGTAAAATACTATTGTTGCTTGATTTATGTCAACCATTTATAAATGTAGTATAACCATTCTCAGTTTGTGGACCATAGGAAAACAGGCAGCAGGTCAGATTTGGCCAGTGGGTCATAGTTTACCAACCTTTGGTCTACATAGGTACATTAAGGGTCTAGAGGAGTTCTCTGAGGGGGGCCTTCGTCTATTCCCGTTCTTAAGCAAGGGTTGAGCTATGGGGGTGGCATGGGAGAGGTCTGTGTGTCTGAAAGGAGGATGCTTTGACTGATCCGTTGGTCTCTGCTCAGAGACTATGTGCGACTGGTTGTCCGGAAAGTACAATTTGCACCACCGGAGGCAGGCCCTGGCCCCTCAGCCCAGACCGTTCGCCGCTTCCTTCTGTCAGCTCAGCCCCTACAACTCCAGGCCTGGATGGACAGGGAGGTTTGTGACCTGCACTTTCTGCCTCCTACCCCAACACCCCCTCTGACGCCCTTTTTTCATTGATATCCTACTTGGCAGGCAGAGATGGGAGCCAGGCTGGCAAGAGTGCTAAGGAAACAGGGTTTATAGGTCTCCATCTGTGCATTCTTCCTCCAGCCTTGACATGGGCCCCTCCTCCTGATTTAGGTTCACTACCACGGAGAACCCATCGCTGTCAATGTTTCTATCAACAACTCCACCAACAAGGTCATCAAAAAGATCAAGATTTCCGGTGAGTTTCCTTTCCCATCCCTCTGCACCTGGTCCCAAAGCCACAGGTCTTTTTCCCCCAATTCTTTCTCACTTACCCATCTGCATTCATCTAGGCTTTCCCTGTATCACGCACCTGTCAAAATGTACATCTCATTTTGTCACTGACCACGTGCATGATGTATAGTGTACTTGTGTATAAGGTCACCTCTAAAGACAGTAAGCTGGGGTCTCAAAAATGACTGATTGATTATAACCACGTGCTTTTCCCGGCTTGTTCAGTTGACCAGGTCACTGATGTTGTCCTGTATTCACTAGACAAGTACTCCAAGACTGTGTTCATTCAGGAATTCACGTGAGCTGGCACTGGGGCTGGGGTCAAAGAGCTAAAGGTTCGGGTGTTGGGAAGAGGTCCAGTAGGCCGGTGAGAAGGTGGGAAGAACAAAAGGGAGGGGAAGTTCTGAAGAATGAGGAAGTTCAAGATGAAGGCTATAGTAGAGAATGGGAGGGATCCCCAAGACAACGGGATGGTGGGGACACAACTTACCCCCAGGAGTCCCATCACAATGCTGAGCGAGGGCAGAAGCATAAGGATTTCCCACCAGAATGAATTTCTCCCAGTCTTCACGGTTAGACATGTTACCTCTCTGGGATACTCCAGTAGGTTCTCACACAATCTTGTACAAGATACTCTTGGGAGTCAAAGTGTACTTAGTAGGCAAACCCAGTCTAAATCCTTCTCTTGTTCGTCTTTCAAAGGGAGACTGTAGCTGCTAATTCCAACTTCTCCCAGAGCTTTGCAGTTACCCCAATCCTGGCTGCCAGCTTCAAGAGACGGGGCCTGGCACTGGATGGGAAACTCAAGCATGAGGATACCAACCTGGCCTCTAGCACGATGTAAGCTCAAATGTAACTCTCAGCCTCCATTTCCTACCCCTCGACCATTGCACATGCTACATATACAGCTCTGAGGTTTCCTCTTCAGTGAAGCCTACATGTTTTTAAACTGTCTCTAGGGCTGTGTTCACTGACCCCTCCAGGCACCCAAGGGCCAGCAGCAAGCTGAGTAATGCCCATGGGACCAACGGCAGGCTTAGGTCAGAGGTGGAAAGAAAGGAAAACAATCCTTACCTTTTATAAGATTTCACAGTTCACCGAGGTCCTACTTATGTACTGTGTCATTTTTGTGAGAATCCCACTAAAGTAGCCTGGATAGATGTTCTTACTCCCTTTTACATTTAAGGACCCTGAGGCTCAGAGAGAAGAAGGAACTGCTTTAAGGTGGCATGGCTGATAAGAGGTACAGACAGACAGGATTTTATCACATGTCCTCCGGCTCTGAATATTGCGATCTCTACAGAATCTACTCTCTAGAAAAGATGGAAATGCCATAGAGGGCTAGGAGTTGAGAAATGGAGAAAAAGGAGGACAACAAAGGAAAAGGATGCAACAGAAATTAATAGAATCTTAGGAAGTCATTCACTTGGTCCCGTCCCTCGGAGGGCTTAGCCTTAGATGTGTCTCCCAGCAAAAATCACCTGCCAGCATCTGATAAGTGTAATCCCTCCATCTCTCCCCATGGCTTATCAATCAAGCAGCTATAGACTGCTATTGCTGGGAATATCCTTAGAAATCATCCAAGCAGAATTATTTTATATGTAAGAGATCAGCAGCACAGAGCAATAATGAGACTTTTCCCAAGCTCCCTGGAGGAGGTAGAGTGAGCTAGATCTTGAATGTGAAGGATCTGGTTACCAACAGACAAAAAACAGGAGCATTCCATACTGGGAACACAGCATGGGAAAAGGCTAGAAGATGGGAATCCACATGGCATATTCTGATCACGGAGACAAGATGGGTCTGCTTAGGTTGTATCCAACAGTTAAGGCAGAAAGGGTTAGAGGCTAGATAGGGCAAGATTGTTAGGGGTCTTGAAAGTCAGGCAGAGTAGTGGTTGTATTCAAAAGGTAGGCTCTTGAGCAGAGGGTGACATGGTAAAACTGAATGTTAGGGAGATAAATGTGGTCTCCATGGGTAGGAGAGCTTAGAGCCTGTGAGATACTCTGGGAGAAGACTAAATGTTATAGGAGGTGGTGATGGGAATGCATGAGAAGAAACTGGGGACTGAATGAATTCTCCTAATGCCCCTACACACCCCCAAATGAATACTACACCCTCCAGTATTAGACCAGGAATGGACAAAGAGTTGCTGGGGATCCTGGTGTCCTACAAAGTCAGAGTCAACCTGATGGTGTCCTGTGGCGGGTAAGTGAGGGTTCTGGGTCTGTCTGGGCATGGGCTAAGGAGTCAAGGGCTTTTCACCTCTCTTTTTCTCCCAGTTAGATTGACCCAATCAAACCATTCCTCACCCCTTCTCCCAGACCAGGTTCCCAAACCTGTCAGCTCAGCAGACAAGTCACTTTCCCTTCCAGAAACCCATTCTGTGGCTGGCCCATTAGGGCTTATGATCCCTCACTCTCTATTAAAACTATGTTGCCCCTGCTCTATTTGCTCCTAATAATTTTGGGTGTCATTCTACCCACAGCATCCTAGGAGACCTGACGGCCAGGTAAGAGACTGTGGGGTGGGGGGACATGGGCAAGAAGAGGAGGACAAGGGAGGGTCTGAGGGCATTCAAAGACTGGAAACCTACGGGATGGAGGTTCTAGGGATTGGGCTTATAGAGAGATGAAATGTCAATCCACATTGGGATCCTTGCAGTGATGTTGGTGTGGAGCTACCCTTGGTCCTGATCCACCCGAAGCCATCTCATGGTGAGTGATCAAGAGGAACTCACAGGGAGGGTTTTCCTGAGGGCTGAGGTCCAAGGCATTCTGATCTCATGAATTGCAGATGAGCAGGTTGGCTGTGGATGGAATAGCAATAGGCAGGCTGGGTGTCTAGGTTTTCAGGGGAAGTGTGTGTGTCCTGTGTGCAGGGGAGGAAGAATTGGAAAGGGAGGGAAAAGGGTAAAGATACTTCTTCAGGGAACTGAAGAACCCCTAATCAGCCTCAGATCCATTTATTTCCCTCCCTCTCCATGCTTGCTGCAGAGGCCGCTAGGTAAATGGAACAGGAGACTTGGAAGCCCCATTCCCCCCTTCCCATTGCCACTCTCCATGTTACGACGATGGAAATGTGAAAATGCTATCCCATGGTGCTTTAAATACAGTTCCAGTGTAAACATATGGCTTAGCTTCGTGTCACAGTTCGGTGCTTTTCATATGCTTTCTGTTCCCATTCTGCATATCCCACCTTCCTGCCCCTTTTGTCTTTCATTCTTTGATACCTTCCCCCTTCCCACTCCTCATCCTTACTTCCCTTTCAGTGCTCCTGGGGAACTCTTGTGCTGGGACATTTGGGCGGGAACGAAAGGAAACAAGCCAGAGTGGGTGATGGGAGGATGGGGTGGAGGGCCTCAAGAGGGGGCCAAGGAGCCTACCTGGGAAGCAGGGAGGGGATCACTTTTCTGGGATCAGGAAAAACCAGTGGACACGGAGGACACCCAGAAAGGGGTTGCTAACCCTCTATTCTCTTTTGCTGCTTCTGCAAGCTCTGAGGACATAGTCATCGAGGAGTTCACACGGAAAGGCGAGGAGGAGAGCCAGAAGGCTGTGGAGGCGGAGGGAGACGAGGGGAGCTGAGCACCTTGCCCTGGTGCCCGTCTGTGTGGGAGCCCCCACTGTAACACTCTAATAAATCGGCTTGTTCAGATGTGCCTGGTGATCTCTTGCCTACTTCCTCCAACTGGAGGGTCATGGAACTACTGAGAATGACCTTCCCTTCCCCTCGCCTTCACTGTGACTACACTACACTTAGCCCATAGCCCATGTTTTCCCTACGCTGACCCCCATTTCTCTCTGACACAGTCAGTGGCCATCCCTGTCTCCACCCCAAGACCTCACTGGAGCGGTCATAGGATCGCTCTGAACACCAGGAGCCCCGCGAGCTGCCGGGAGGGGGCCGATGGGGCGTGGCCATGCCCAGGCGTCGGCGCCAGGCCAATGGCCGTGAGCCGACGTCGGTAGAGCGCCACGTGACGTCAGGTGGCACGGGCTGAGCGCAGGAAGCCATTTTGGCTGCCACCTACCTACCTTACGCCATGTCTGCCTTCGGTCACGGCAAGGCCTGGATGGAGGAGGCCAGAGACTTTGGCCTCAAGGCTGCCGAAGGACCAGAATACCAGTCTCTGTGCAAAGCTAAACTCGTATTCCTGGGAGAGCAGAGCGGTGCGGGTCTGGGTTGGGCTTTGGGGCCAGGAAGGTGTGAATGGTATTAAATGGGGCGGGGCTTTCTCCGGGGAATCGAGTTCCTCTTTGGGAAACGTTGGAGTGGGAGGAGGATGGAGGGCCCATAGAAACTTTGAGGGGAGAAAGGGGACCCAGGGCAACGATTGGCCTGCTTATCTCCCTCACAGTAGGAAAGACATCCATCATCACCCGCTTCACGTACGACAGCTTCGGCTGCACCTTCCAGGTAAGCCCGCCACCGAGCCATACCATACATTTGAGCCCCTCTTCTTGGCGGACTCACCCGGAGAGTCTCCTCCTCATGGTTATGTATTGTACGGGTAGGGAAGTGGAGCCAGGACATTTTCCTAAACGGTCATTCTCCACTTCGGGCTCTAAGACTGCCTCATGTTGGGAATAGAGGGAATGCTGGAGAGTACCTGACTTTCTTTTGCAGGCAACTGTTGGAGTTGACTTCTTGTCTAAGACCATGTGCTTGGAGGACCGAATAGTGAGTGTTAACACTCATACCACTAACCCTACACCAGCCCCTTCAGCCTGTTCATCGAAACAGTAGGGTAGCACCATCAAAAAAACGAAAGCCTCTTCAACTTACCAAGCCCTGTGAGGTTTCTTGTTCTGTCTGCCTTCATCTAATCTCCAATTGTAACATCCTTAAAGTTCAAGCGACCTTGAATCCTTAAATCTGCTGTGCTATAGGGTCTTCCTGAATCAAATCAGTATCTTAAAATTGGTTGCACCTGTCCTAGGACTATAGGCCACTTGGTTTCAGGCCACAGCAGCCGCTTCTCAGGGACCCAGTCTCCCTGACTTTTGATATTCTGCCTTTACTAGGTTTGATCTTTTTACAAACGCTAGTTTCTTTTCTACGTTTCCCCATCCTCTTCCTAAACATTTGTTTTATGCAGGTTCAGCTGCAGCTATGGGACACAGCTGGCCAGGAGCGCTTTCACAGCCTGATTCCTAGCTACATTCGTGGTTCGACTATTGCAGTGGTTGTCTATGATGTCACAAGTGGGTGTTGCGCAATGTTTTATTTGAAAAGGGGATTATAAAGGAAGTGACAGGGAGGTCGATACAATTAGCAGAGAGGAATGGTTCCCTCCAAATCTCTACTAAATGTTTCAACACTCTGCCACATGTTCTCTTGCAGACATCAGTTTTTTGTTTTTTGTTTTTAAGACGGAGTTTTGCTCTTGTTACCCAGGCTGGAGTGCAATGGCGCAATCTCGGCTCACCGCAACCTCTGCCTCCTGGGTTCACGCAATTCTCCTGCCTCAGCCTCCTGAGTAGCTGGGATTACAGGCACGTGCCACCATGCCCAGCTAATTTTTTTGTATTTTTAGTAGAGACGGGGTTTCACCATGTTGACCAGGATGGTCTCGATCTCTTGACCTCGTGATCCACCCGCCTCGGCCTCCCAAAGTGCTGGGATTACAGGCTTGAGCCACCGAGCCCGGCGACATCAGTTCTTTTAAGGAGACAGATAAGTGGGTAGAACATGTTCGAGCAGAAAGAGGTGACGATGTTGTCATCATGTTGGTGGGTAACAAGATTGATTTGAATAACAAAAGGTAAAGTATAACTACAACTTCCTCTGTAATACCTAAAATTCAGTCTCTATGGGGAGGGTCGACTGTGCTCGATTTATTTGGGGAGGAGTTACCCTGGCTCCCTGTGCCCCCCAGCAGCAATGTAGGAGGGGAAGGATGAGGACAGGTCCCATTAGGGCATAGGATATGGTGGGGGGTAGAGGAGAGAGTCCCCACGCTGTAATCAGAAGGATCATAGGTTGAAGGCCTCTAGGGTTCCTTGCTCTAAGTAAGCATCATTACACCTCAGAAGACTGTATCCCTATCCACTAACTCTGGTCCTTTTCATCAATTCTAATTTGCCCAGACAAGTTACTGCAGAAGAGGGTGAAGAAAAAATCCAGAAACCTCAATGTGATGTTTATTGAGACCAGTGCCAAAACCAGTTACAACGTGGACAAGGTAATACTTGTTTCTTTTTACGTTACTTTGATTGCACTCTGTCTGTAGCTACCACCATTGTTTACTCTTTGGGATACCTTTGGCTTGTCCTTTGTGGGGTGGGGGGCAATGTTCATTGGGGGGCAATGTTCATCTCCCATCATGTAGCCCAAAGTCCCTGAAGTATCCCAGCCTCTGAACCTGACCTTGTTTTCTTCCTTTTTTTGTCACCTTTCACACACACACACACACACACACACACACACAGCTGTTCCGACATGTGGCTTCTGTCCTTCCTTCCACAAGTACTTCACATCCACCAAAAGAGGGGCGTATCCTTTTTCCTACTTTTGCTGGGGTAGGGAGTATACAAGCAGGGAAGGTAAGTTTCCTTTGTTGAGTTGATAGCTGAGTGGTACTTAAGAGTTTCCTGGCCGGGCGCGGTGGCTCAAGCCTGTAATCCCAGCACTTTGGGAGGCCGAGGCGGGTGGATCACGAGGTCAAGAGATCGAGACCATCCTGGTCAACATAGTGAAACCCCATCTCTACTAAAAATACAAAAAATTAGCTGGGCATGGTGGCACGTGCCTGTAATCCCAGCTACTCAGGAGGCTGAGGCAGGAGAATTGCCTGAACCCAGGAGGCGGAGGTTGCGGTGAGCCGAGATCGCGCCATTGCACTCCAGCCTGGGTAACGAGAGCGAAACTCCGTCTCAAAAAAAAAAAAAAAAAAAAAAAAAAAAAGAGTTTCCTGAGCGGTACTTAAGGTTTGGTCTAACTTTAGCGTAAAGTAGTTCCTTGGTTTGCCTTTAGGTGAGGGGGATTGTAAGATCAGAATTCCTCTTCTACATCTCCTAGAAGCCGACCCTGGGTGTTGAGATTTGACTCCAGTCACCTCACTGTATTAGCTCCCTTAACACACACTTCAGCAATTGAAATTCAACTGGAGCCCTTCAAGGAGTCAGGCAACAGGAACTGCCGTTCCCAGTGACAGCTTAGGCTTTCTCTGCCTCATTTCATGGGTTTCCTCCATCTGGGCTTGCCACACCAGTTCTCCCCCACCTCGTTGTATGATACATGGCCGCTTACTGGCTTCCAGTTCCTAGCCTTGGGGTAAAAACAGAACCCCTGACAGTGCTATCATATTTTTCTGACTGCATCTCACAGCTACTGGGCAGAAGCTTCTTGCCTCACCTGGGAATTGTACCTTACCTTCTCAGATGGCTAAAAGACATCTATAGAGAATACAGTTCTACAGCAGCCGACATACTTCGAAGGCAGATACAATTCAATCTCCACTCTTTGTTGTTGTTTTTCACCTACACCCTCAATAAATGACTGGTCCTTTAACCTAAGGCTGTTACTGTTTGTGCTTTCTCCACACTGTACCTATATTGTCACAATGTAATTATCTCATGTTGATGTCCCAACAGAACTATTCCACGTGTCTCAATTGAGAACCAAATTACAGAAGGAGGGTTTCTGCCTCTTAGGCCCCTGGAACCTGGATGGAACTTTGTACCATGGTTTTTGTTCTTCTTAGATGAATTGTTTTTTACCTGTTAACCATAGGGGTAGTCTTGGACCTCAGCATTCAGCCGAGTGACCCAATGTGCCTTTATGGACATAATCAAGCTACTATTTTCTTTCTCTCGTGGCCAGTGGGATTAGGTGGGGATCAACAAAGAGGATCCTAGAACAGGATTTCCCAGGGAACATAGAGACAGCTACATTAATTCTACCTCCAGCTCTGCTGTCAAGGGATGTTGCTACCTCACAATAGCACTGAGGCTCTAGAAGAGGTATCTCAGTAGAGCTGGGGTCAGATATATAGGAAGAACGAGAACTTCCTCATACAGTGTAGCACTACTATTTAGAACATTGTTTCACATATTTGAAGACTTACATACTTTGCTTATTTAAAAATCCAGATATCCAGACTGCACGTCAGACCCACACAATCATTGTCCAGTTGAAGAGCCTGTAAATATATATTTAAATTCTCCATGATTCAAGGGAAATTTTGGGCCTTTATCCTTGGGGTACATCACCCCATATCACACTAGAAAACTTTTATTGGCGTCACAGTCTCACTCTTTCACCCAGGCTGGAGTGTCGTGGCACCATCTAGGATCACCGCAATGTCCGCCTACCGGGTTTAAACTATCATGCCTCAGCCTTCCAAGTAGCTGGGATTATAGGCACATACCACCATACCCATCTTATTTTTGTAATTTTATTAGAGACAAGAGTTTTACCATGTTGGCCATGCTGGTCTCTAACTCTTGGCTTCAAGGGATCCGTTTGCCCCAGCCTCCCAAAGTGTTGGGATTACAGGTGTGAGCCACGGCCCCCAGTCTCACACTAGAAAACTTTAAATTCCACATGTGTATTTTGAACATGCCAGTGGCGATGGCATAGGTGTAACTGACAATCTAGTTATGGTGGATTGGTAACTAAATATCTAAAAACATGGCCAAACATTATTTGGGGCTGGAGTTAAGAAAAGGGAGAAGTCAGCAGTTAGTACTACTCAACTTACAAGTTGGAAACGGAACCAATTTATTATTGCTGCTTCAGAAAAGAAATGCATCTGGCCGGGTGCGGTGGCTCAAGCCTGTAATCCCAGCACTTTGGGAGGCCGAGGCGGGTGGATCACGAGGTCGAGAGATCGAGACCATCCTGGTCAACAAGGTGAAACCCCGTCTCTACTAAAAATACAAAAAGTTAGCTGGGCATGGTGGTGCGTGCCTGTAATCCCAGCTACTTAGGAGGCTGAGGCAAGAGAATTGCCTGAGCCCAGGAGGCGGAGGTTGCGGTGAGCCGAGATCGCGCCATTGCACTCCAGCCTGGGTAACAAGAGCGAAACTCCGTCTCAAAAAAAAAAAAGACATGCATCTAAGCCCCTTCTATCATTTATGATCCAGATCAAAGAATGTAGGAAAGGAGAAGAGAGAATTATATTAATACTGGTCCCTGCAGAAAAATGTTCAAAGCTTGTAGGTGAAGGAGCAATTTTTTCAGTGCCCCTCACTCTATGCCATTCCTTGGTTATACTGTGGTTAAAGTTCCTTGGCCTCCCTAATGTTCTGGCCAGACATCATAGGTTAATTGTGAGGTAGGTATAGTGTTAGTGTTCCTTCCAGTGGCTCCTCTCTTTGGAAGAGCTTTTTCTTCCCTTGGTAGCATTTGACATCCAATCAGTAGCATTCAAAAGTCACACCAATATTTCTTCAGCATTGTGTTTTACTTTGGGGGGAGAGGCTAAGAGGAGGAAGGGATAAAAACGGTCTCATTGGAGTCTCCAAAGTGTATGAAACCTCCGGTAGTACAATGATGGGATGTGATGGCCAGGCAAGTCAGATGGGAAATCCCTAAGATTCTTTTTGCTACTGATTTCTGTAATTAAAATATAACATGTGTAAGGGACTAGTACATGGTATTCAATAAATGTCAGTTGTCTTTCCTAACTACATTCCTCACAGGCTAGGTTTTGCCTAAATATCATCATCCTTCTCCTTTCAGGGAATGAAGCTCACCTAGAAAACTAGGGAACCAAAAGCGTAATACAGTTTGGGTAATGCAGTTGGTTAGCTGTCTCCCATCCTACCAACTCCACTATTACAGGGAAGGGCTGAAAGTAGAAGTAGCTCCCCTGAAGTCTAGTTAGCATGTCATGGTACAGTCCACATGAAGGGCTGTGGGCTGCAACTCTAGTGCACAGTCCGCTCCTTTTGGCGATGATAATCTGAAGGAAAGAAGAAGAAAAGGAGGAACAGAGCAGGTTATCTTCACACTTGAGCTCCTATTCCCTATCCCCAACTTGTAGGGCCTCTAGTAATCAGAACTGAAAGAGTTCTTACCTAGGGTCCTGTCAGGAAAGTGAAAAAAGAAAGTGACACTTACTGTAGGGAAAGAAGCGGACACGCATGCTGATTTCACGAGCTGTCTTCAGGATCTCAACAGCCTGGAAGCAACACAGCAGCTTGTACAAATGAAGAAATACGACCCAAGACAGAATCATAATGGGGGGCCGGGCGCGGTGGCTCACGCCTGTAATCCCAGCACTTTGGGAGGCCAAGGCGGGTGGATCACGAGGTCAAGAGATCGAGACCAGCCTGGTCAACATGGTGAAACCCTGTCTCTACTAAAAATACAAAAAATTAGCTGGGCATGGTGGCACGTGCCTGTAATCCCGGCTACTCAGGAGGCTGAGGCAGAATTGCCTGAACCCAGGAGGCGGAGGTTGTGGTGAGCCGAGATCATGCCATTGCACTCCAGCCTGGGTAACAAGAGCGAAACTCCGTCTCAAAAAAAAAAAAAAAAAAAAAAAAAAAAAAAAGAATCATAATGGGAAAAAGGGATTTGCCACTCCTATCTCTGTGTCACTAAGAGCTGCTTCCCTTTGGTACACTTTCCCAGGAGAGGTACTTACTTTGTCTCTTTTTTTTTTTGAGACAGGGTCTTGCTATGTTGCCTAGGCTGGTCTTAAACTCCTGGGCTCAAGTGATCCTCCCGCCTCAGCCTCCTAAGTATCTGGGATTATAGACGCGTACCACAGTGCCCAGCAAAACACTTTCTTATTAAGTCACAGACTAGGCTACTCCGGTCCAATCTGTCCTATGTGAGATGGCTTCTTGCAGTACCACAGCCCAAGTGCTGTGCTCACCTTGCTGTGCTCGATATCTTGGAAATCCACATCATTCACAGCTAGAACTTGGTCCCCTTCCTGAAGTCCTGCTCTATGTGCATCAGAGTCAGGAATCACCTGTTGGTAAGGAGAGAAGACATGTGATTGGGATGCAGTAATTTCAGAAGACTGTCAGGGAAATTTGGTGCTATTCAAATGTAAGGTGCTATTGTTTTTCTGTGACAAGGTATGCAGACAGATCGCCTGCCAAATGAAAAGTTTTAAGTGGGAAAGGGGGTGTCCCCATTATGCTCCATCTATGAGTCTGAGTCATCTTCTCAGCCCTTGAGACATTAGGGTTCTGCAATCTGTTATTTTAACAAAGGGAAGTAACTATCCATATAGCCTACTGGGCATACATACCTTGGAGATGAAGATGCCTAGCTGGGAGGCCTTTCCTCCTCGGATGTTAAATCCCAACTGTAAGACAAGAGCACTGAATAGGGGCTCAATAGAGACAACAAACACAAGAACAACTAGTAGCATCATTGTGCAATAGTTCTGCTTGTGTGTCCCTGTGAGGAAAGTCAGAAGTTGTAGAAGTGTTATCTCAGCTTTTCTGTCCACAAGGAGGAAAGTTTCCTCACATCTGCACCTGCTTCCCAATCTATCTCCCCAACACTGCCAACTTCTGGTAAGGAGGAATCTAGCCTTGAAAAAGACTTCATAAGTTCACCTGAGCTCCAGGAGGCTTCTTCAGTGTGATGGTTCGGGGCAGAAACTGGGTCAACTCATTGTTGTAGTCTGGGTGGTGTACCCTCTGCAAGACACAGCAACCCCAGAAATTTTATTACCAGTCTTACTTCACACTTACCTTCACCTGGAACACTAATGAATCACCCTGAAGTCAGAAAAAGGAAAGGTCATAGACTTAATTTAAGTAGAACAGACAACACTGACTAAATGAGTAGATGGATAGCACTGGGACAGCCCAGTAGCTCCACATTTCTTCACATCTTAACAATATGGAAACGAAGGCTCCAAATTTCCAGAATTAACTGGTGTGAATGGACCCTAAGAAGTTCCTGGTGGGTCCTGTTGCTCAGAATCCAGCTTCTGGGTCCTCTGGCTACAAGTGCTAAGATTCACTCTCCATTTCGCCTTCTAACTCTGCCATCCTACCTTTCATGCATCATCTCATCCCAGAGGGGAAAAAATGTCCTACTCAGGAATACAGATGGTTCCCACCTCATGAGGAGGAATCCATGCTGGAGGATTCTCATAGGCAGGCAGGAAAACCACCGGGTAGTCATCATAAGGAATCCGGCTGTCCATCTCGGGCAAGGCCCTGGAATGGAAGAGTGAATCAGAGCAGACAAAAAGCAGTTTAAAGGAAAAGTAGCTCAGCAAGTTTCAGAAAGCAGCTTCAACCTATTCCAAGGCAGTCAGTCTATGGGCCCAGCCCACATCTAGGTGTTAAGGTTGGAGGAGAGAAGGAAGAAGAAAGAAGGAAACTCTTAACTTTGCTAAACGTCTTCTGGATGCCAAGCAATCTGCCAGGTACTCTAGAAAGAGCACCTGATTTTTCAGAACAATCCCGCAAAACAGATGTTACCATCTTAAACCTGAAGAGGAAATCAGGGTCAAGTCTAAAAAGGTCTACTTTCAGCTGGGCGTGGTGGCTCACACCTGTAATCCAAACACTTTGGGAGGCTGAGGTGGGCGGATCACGAGGTCAAGAAATCGAGACCATTCTGGCCAACATGGTGAAATCCTGTCTCTACTAAAAATACAAAAAAATAAAAAATAAAAAAATTAGCTGGGCGTGGTGGCGCATGCCTGCAGTCCCAAGTGACTCGGGAGGCCGAGGCAGGAGAATCGCTTGAACCCGGGAGGCAGAGGTTGTAATGCGCTGAGATCAAGCCACTGCACTCCTGCCTGGCGCCGGAGCAAGACTCCGTCTCAAAAAAAAAAAAAAAAAAATCTACTTTCGAAGCCAAAAGAGGTGTTGACTTAACTATCCTCAGGGACTCCGGGCAAGGCACCGCCCCACATTTCCTAGATGTGATTAGTAATGGTAGGGTCCCCAGATCGACCCTTCCTTCACCTGATAAGCCACCTTCTACGTCCCCGCCCCACATTCTGCCTTTTCCCCAGCTCTCGGCCGCCTAAACGCCGAACCACCTCACCAGTGGGCAGTCCCCAGCGACCTCAGGCTCCGCTCACCGCCAATTCAGACTGAGAACCGGAAGCGGATGCTAGGCCGGGTAGAAAAGAGGCAGGGCCAGGTTGCGATGAGCTGACCCTCCCCTTTCTACTGCGCCGGCCTGTGCACGCCGACGTGCGCGCTCTGCGCCCGGGCAGTCTGCACTGCAATTGGTTAGCGTCTCCGAGACGGATTTGAAACTTGGCGGTTAAAGCTCCGGCTGGGACAGGGCGGCGGGAGACCCGGGGAGAACAGGGAAGGGACATTTAGTTTGGTGAGTTACGGGGGCACACCTTAGCTCAGAATCTGTTTTTTCTCGGTACCCTAGGGCTTTGGTTCTTTGTCGTCGTCCCCGTTGGAGTTTTTTCTTTGCTTTTCAGACGCCAGTGCACTCTCTTTAGAGTGCAGGGCTGACGGGCAGTCTAGCCCTGGCCAAGTCCTGGAGAGTGAATCTCCCGAGGCAGTGATCCCGCTGAGGAGGGTCGGAACCCGGGAGGACGCCCTCCCAACCCTGCTGACCTACTAACATTCATCAGCGAGTCTTCTTTTTCCCCTTCGCAGAGACGGTGCTGAGATAGGATCATGAAGGAAGAGGTGAAGGGAATTCCTGTAAGAGTGGCGCTGCGTTGTCGCCCTCTGGTCCCCAAAGAGATTAGCGAGGGCTGCCAGATGTGCCTTTCCTTCGTGTCCGGGGAGCCTCAGGTGCGTAGCAGAGTCCGGAGCCTGTGTCTGAACAGCTGGGACCAAATGGTAATGAGGAGTGTAGTCTCTCGCCTTTCATTTTTTCCCCTTACGTCTTGTGTCTTGCCTTCTCTAGGTGGTGGTTGGTACTGATAAATCCTTCACCTACGATTTTGTGTTTGATCCTTCCACTGAACAGGAAGAAGTCTTCAATACAGCAGTAGCGCCACTCATAAAAGGCGTATTTAAAGGTGAGGCGATTTGATTTTTCGAACATAACCTATATATTCCTTAAGCATATACTATGTGTCAAGCACTGTGCTTCGGCACTGCAAACACAGGAATGGATGAATCATGATTGCTGTCTTCAAAAAGCCTTCGGCCTAATAACATTTGTGAAAGTCTCTGTACCCTTGAAGCTAGTTTTATGCTGTATTTGCTTTATGTGGTTCTGTTTATCTTTGACTTGTATGTGTTTGTGTTTATCCTGGAACCTCATTCGATTATAAACTCTTTGGTGGTTGCTGATGGTGATCAGTGTACTAACCTACTTTAGGCTCAGCCACTACAAAGCTTGTTGAGGGATTCAGGAGATAAATAATATAGCTTCCAGGCCCTGAAGGAGCTCACAGTTATAATGACTACATAAATAATTTCGAATATATTAAAAATTGTAAATTTTTTGTACCTACCTTTTAGAAGAAAAATTTTTTAAGTTAAAAATATGCAACAGAGTCAGTCCGGCCATAGAAGTCGCTCTGCTCTCATACAAAGTGGTAGGAAAAACAAAAGGATGGCTCTAACTGCTTGGAGAATTTGGGGTGAATTTTACAGAGTAGGAAAACTTTGAGATGGGTCTTGAATGATAAGTATAATTCTTTTAGGTGGAAAAGGGGAGTTCCTAAAGCCTCTGAATACTATGACCAGTTAATAATCTTTATTTCAGAAACTAAGTCTTTAATGCTGCTGAAGACCATAGCAGAGTTCTAAAGAGGAAAGCAGTGCCTGAGAGTTGTCTAATTATTATTCTAATACAGTGGTTATTCAAGATTCACAACAAAGGTTCATTTAAAAGAAGTAGAATCATGGCATGCTAGTGCTTAAAGTTGAAAACAGCATTTGTATATCATCGAGTTTGGTTTTTATCCAAAGAAAAATGTTTTCTAACAATATCTGTTAGGTGAATTGCCAGTGTCTAAAATTTTTTCTTTGGCAGGGAACTCACTGACTCACAGGTAGTCCAGTTGAGATTTGGGTTTTGGATGAGTCTAATTATGTTGTAAAGATCTTTATGTTGAGATGAAATTTGCTTCCTGGTAAACTTCTCCCCAGGGATGTTAGTTCATCCTTTTAGAAGCCGCCTTCCAGGCAACAGCTACTCACATATTTTTTCACCTTTTTTTGTTTAATGATATGGCACAAGGAACATTGAGAATTTTGTTTCAAAATTTTAAGATGTTAATGCAATAATTTCAAACTTATAGAATGTTGCAAGAACAGCATAATGTTTTTTCCCTGAACCATTTGAGATGACTTTAGTGTATATTTCCTACAAAGAAGAACTTTCTCCTAAGTTACCACAATACACCCATCAAAACAATGAAATTTGCACTGCTACATTACTACCATCTATTCCTCAAACCCCATTCAAGTTTCACCGATTGTCCCAGTAAATATGTCATGGCAAAAAGATCTAGTTCTAAATCACGTTTTATTTAGTTTTGCTGCCTCTTTAGTCTTCATTCTAAAACAGTTCTTTAGTCTTTTTTTGACTTTTATGATTTTTGACACTTTGAAGATTACAGGCCAGTTATTTTGTAAACCGTTTCTCAATATTGTTGTGTCTGGTGTTTACTTATGATTAGATTCAGGTTGTGTATCTTTTAGCAGGAATATCACAGAAGTGGTGCTGTTTTCTTCTCATTGAAGCCTATTGGGCAGCACATGATTTTGATTTGTTCTGTTATTACTGATGTTCATTTTGATCATTTGATTAAGTTGTTAATCTGCTGGGCTTCTCCACTATAAAGTTGATTTTTTTCCTTTTTACATACTGTATTTGAAAACTGTTAAATGGTTCTATCTAATTCTCTTCTCTTTAATTATCCCTGTCTTTCCTTTAGCCATTCCTGAAGCAATATGGTTTTCAGACCCTTCACTGTCTGGTCAGATTCCTCAGGCTGTACCTTCACAGCTTAGTAAGAGCACTACAGTTCTACTTTTATATTCTTAACTTGGGAAACTGATAGAATTAAATTATGTTATTTAAAGGCAACATAAAGTAGAAAGTGATTCCAATATACATGTGTTTGGTTAATACTGCCCTCAGTTGCAGAAACAAAGCCAGTATTTTTTATAGTCAGCTGAACAGCACTCTCTTGTACTCTGAACTCCTGGTACCACAGAGCCCTGAGTATTTTATAAAAACTACTAAAACCTTATTTCCCAAGTTATTGCTATCTAAACATATCTGTGGTATTGTAGAAAATTATGGAATGTTATTCTCTTGCCTCATAGTCATGCCAGGTGATACTAGCAATCTATTACAATGAAAATCTCAGTTTAGCATCTTCTTATGATCTTTCATTTAGACCAAAAGTTCTTTCAAAACTTCAAAGTTTTCATTGACGTTAAAACATTGTTTCAAAGTTTAAAGATTTTTCCTTCAGACTGCAAATTTATCTTGGTAAATAGCAGATAACAGCTTTGACATAAATATGATGATCATTTAACAGAGAAAGCTTGCTTTGTGTTCCTTGACAACATGTCTGCCACACTTGTGAGGGACAGATTTCCATAAGGTCATTATTTTTTTCACCTTGAAGTAAATTTGGATTTCTAGTTCCTTTTAGATGCTATATATATAGTTTTAGAAGCTACTACCCTATAATTAGGTAGCAAGTTGTAGTCATGCCTCAGTTAATGACAGGGATACCTTCTGAGAAATGCGTTGTTAGGCAGTTTTGTCATTGTATGAACATTGTAGAGTGCACTTATACAAACCTAGATGGTATAGCCTCCTATACACTTGAACCTTTTGCTCCTAGGCCACAAACCTACAAAGCATGTTACTGTACTGAATACTGTAGGCAGTTGTAACACCATGGAAAATACTTGTGATCTAAACATAGGAAAGGTGAAGTAGGTCGGGCATGGTGGCTCACGCCTGTAATCTCAGCACTTTGGGAGGCCGAGGCAGGCAGATCACCTAAGGTCAGGAGTTCAAGACCAGCCTGGCCAACATGGTGAAACCCTGTCTCTACTAGAAATACAATAAAATAAAATAAAATAGCGGGCCATTGTGGCAGTCACCTGTAATCCCAGCTACTCAGGAGGCTGAGGCAAGAGAATCACTTGAACCTGGGAGTCAGAGGTTACAGTGAGCCGAGATTGTGCCATTGTACTCCAGCCTGGGTGACAGAATGGGACTCCGTCTCAAAAATAAAAATAAAATAAAAAGGTGAAATAAAAATACGTATGAATACACCTGTATAGGGTACTTACTGTGAATGGAGCTTGCAGGACTGGAAGTTGCTCTGGATAAGTCAGTGAGTGAGTGGTGAGTGAATGTGAAGCCCTAAGACATTGCCGTATACTACTGTAGACTTTATAAACACTGTATACTTAGGTTACACTCAATATATTAAACCTTTTTTCTCTCTTCAGTAATAAGTTAACCTTAGCTTATAACTTTTTGACTTTATAAACTTTAATTCTTTTAAATCTTTTTGACTTCCTTGTAATAATCCTTAGCTTAAAACACAAATACATTGCACAGCTGAATAAACGTTTTCACTCTTTACATCTTTATTCTGTAAGCTTTTTTCTTTTTAAAAAATGTATTTTTTTACTTTTTAAACTTTTTGTTAAAAACTAAGACACAACCATCCACATTAGCCTAGGCCCACCCGGGGACAGGATCTTCAATATAACTGTCTTCCAGCTCCACATCTTGTCCTACTGGAAGGTGTTCAGGGACAATAACATCCATGGCACTGTCATCTCCTATGACAATACCTTCTTCTGGAATATCTCCTGAAGAACCTGCCTGAGGCTGTTTTACAGCTAACTTTATTTTCATAAGTAGAAGGAGTATACTCTTAAAAATGATTAAAAGTATAGTATAGTATACTAAACACATAAACTAATAGCAGTTGTTTATTATTATGAAGCATTACATACTGTACATAGTTGGATGTGCTATACTTTTATATGACTGGCAGTGAAGTAGGTTTCTTTACCCCAGCATCAACACAAACATGTAACAACATGTTACACTACAATGTTAGAATGGCTAACTAAATCAGTAAGCAACAGGAATTTTTCACCATCATATATACATTCCCCATGATTGAAATCCTATTATATGGCTCATGACTGTAACAACTGAAGTTGAAGTGAGAATAACCTATCGATTGTCTAATTATTTCTTTATAAAATCTTGCTGCAGTTGTTTATCTGCCTCTAGCTTCAATCCAAACTTTGAATTTATGGGATAAAATGAAAATGCCAGCTGGGTACTGTGGCTCAAGCCTGTAATCTTAGCACTTTGGGAGGCTGAGGTAGACAGATCACTTGAGGTCAGGAGTTCAAGAGCAACCAGGCCAACATGGCGAAACTTGTCTCTACCAAAAGATACAAAAAATTAGCCAGGTGTAGTGGCAAGTGCCTGTAGTCCTAGCTACCCTGGAGGCTCAGGTGGGAGGATCGCTTGGGCTTGGGAGGAAAAGCTGTGATTGCACACGCTGCGCTCCAGCCTGGGTGACAGAGTAAGACCTTGTCTCAAAATAAAAAAGTGGGGAGCTGAGTAACTAGTAATTTGGATTATCTGACAAGAGAATATACAAAAACGAATGCACAAAATAAACATTTTTACCAGAACTAAGCTCAAATAGAAATATACTTTTTTTTTTGAGACCGAGTCTCGCTTGGTGGCCGAGGCTGGAGTGTACTTTTGCCATCTCAGCTCACTGTAACCTCTGCCTCCCGGGTTCAAGCACTTCTTCTGCCTCAGCCTCCCAAGTAGTTGGAACCACAGGCACCACGCCCAGCTAATATTTGTGTTTTTAGTACAGACAGGGTTTCGCCACGTTGGCCAGGCTGGTTTTGAACTCTGACCTCAAGTGATCTGCCCGCCTTGGCCTCCCAATATGCTGGGATTGCAGGCCTGAGAGCTACCATGCCTGACCAATAAAATCAAACAGAAAGATACTTTATGGATCTTTCGGCAAATAGTACTGATAACATAGGTGATAACAGAAAACACAGCCTCTGTTCAATAGTGCCTTCTGTTTAATAATAAAAAAAAAATACAAACATGGGGGGAAAAGAAAACACAAATCATTTACCATCCTATTTCTCAGAGATAAACATTAAAATGTTAATAATTTATATACTTTTGATCTTTTCCTATCCATACACTTCCATTTAACAATTATTTTTAAGCTTCTTTTTTCAGTTAACTATATTGTGAACATCTTTGAATAAATGATTCTCTCTCTCTCTTTTTTTTTTTTTTTTTTTTTTTTTTTGAGACAAGGTCTCGCTCTGTCACCTAGGCTGGAGTGCAGTGGCGTGATCAAGTCTCACTGTAACCTCTGCCTTCCGGGCTCAGGTGATTCTCCTGCCTCAGCCTCCAGAGTAGCTGGGATTACAGGCACCCACCACCACGCCCCTCAGCTAATTTTTGTATTTTGAGTAGAGTCAGGGTTTCACCATGTTGCCCAGGCTAATCTTAAATTGAGCTCAAGCAATCTACCCACCTCTGCCTCCCAAAGTGCTAGTATTATAGGAATGATCCTCGGAATCTGACTCCTGAATGGATGATTATCAATTCTCAATAAAAGCCAAGGACATATATCGCATTGAATTATGCTTAAATGATGATACTTCTGTGAGGAGCCTGATAATATGGTCCAGATGCATTCTGAGAGTTCAGATATAAAGTAGATGCTTAAAAAACAGTTGTTGTTTCCTTTTCAGATGAAGACAGTTAATCAAGGAAATACGTGCCAGAATCCTTTCTTTATCTTTTATTTAATTTCTGTAATTTAAAATTGCTTACGGTAGGAGGACAGAATTTTGAAACTTGAAATGGCTTTTAACAGTGGCTTGGCCACCTTCATTTATTCAGTCATATCTTTTTTTTTTTTTTTTTTTTTTTTTTTTTTTTTTTTTTTGAGACGGAGTTTCGCTCTTGTTACCCAGGCTGGAGTGCAATGGCGCGATCTCGGCTCACCGCAACCTCCGCCTCCCGGGTTCAGGCAATTCTCCTGCCTCAGCCTCCTGAGTAGCTGGGATTACAGGCACGTGCCACCATGCCCAGCTAATTTTTTGTATTTTTAGTAGAGACGGGGTTTCACCATGTTGACCAGGATGGTCTCGATCTCTCGACCTCGTGATCCACCCGCCTCGGCCTCCCAAAGTGCTGGGATTACAAGCTTGAGCCACCGCGCCCGGCCTCAGTCATATCTTTAAGTGTTTGATTTCCTAGCTTCTAAGGGCTATCATTAGGGGGACACATTTTAGGGTTGGTTTTTTGTTTTGTTTTTGTTTGTTGGCTTTTTGCTTATTTTGAGTAGTGCAAGGCCATGGTACCCAAAGAACTTTTCTTTGTGTCTGTCATTCCTAAGAGACTGTATTAGGAGAGCAATCTCAATTTTATTACAAATAATTGCTGAAGGAAATGGAGTGTATTGATTAGATAAAAATGTTTAAACGGCACTATGCATGTGACATCTATTTTGCCAGGATATAATGCAACGGTCCTCGCCTATGGGCAGACTGGCTCTGGAAAAACCTATTCGATGGGAGGTACATACACTGCAGAGCAAGAGAATGAACCTACAGTTGGGGTTATTCCTAGGGTAATACAACTGCTCTTCAAAGAAATTGATAAAAAGAGTGACTTTGAATTTACTTTGAAAGTGTCTTACTTAGAGGTAAGCAATTTATGTTTAATTATTCTGAATTCAAAATTGTCCTTGGGTCGAAAAATAAATCCAAATCAGATGTTTCCTGCCATGACTCAAATTAGTAAATTGCATTTTTTAGTAAGCTGCATTTTAATAAATTGGTAGAGAAAACTTACTGACTCAGTTGGATCCGGCTCCCACCCAATTCTTTTCTTGGTGTTAAAATAGTCTGTTTAATTTGATTGTTGGAGGAATTGGCATTGACATATAAAAGGATGATAGGAATTCTTTAATTTCAGTTTGGCCTCTGTTACCGATTACCTGTAGAGTCTGCAGAAGAGTGTTTGATTTCCCTTTACTGTTTTGAGACTTAAATGATAATGCTGTTGCCTCATGAAGAATATTATAAAAACCTGCTGAAATATTGAGCTGTATAAGTGTTGATAGAGTGTGTTTATTAAACAGATATTTACTGAGCACCTACTATGTGCCAGGCCCTGTTATAGGCACTTCGATATATGAGGCATTTGGTATATATCAGTGAACAAAACAAAAATTCTAGCCCTTATGGGAGTTTTTGTTCTAGTATATATTAGTATATTAGTAGACTGGCCAGTTATATCTAACTTCATAACACCAAAAATACATGTTTAGGGAACTGATGGCTTCTGGGAAGCTAGTTAGTTGGTTCCATAGCAGTGATGTCTTATCCTTTAGGGAATAATAATTAAACTTACATAATTTAAGCATGAAGTTATAAGTTGTATGTGAATACTTCATCCTGAAGTTCAATCTCAACATGTTAACAGGTAAAGAGTTGTAGAGCTGGAAGGTGGGGATTACATCATTAAGATTAGCCCTCTTGGCCAGGCCCGGTGGTTCACGCCTGTAATTCCAGTACTATGGGAGGCCAGAGTGGGAGGATCACTTCAGCCCAAGGGTCTGAGACCAGCCTGGGCAACATAGCAAGACCTGGTCTCTATAGAATATTTAAAGATTAGCCAGGTGAGGTGGTGCACACCTACAGTCCCAGCTGCTCAGGAAGCTAAGGCAGAGTGGGGGAATTGCTCAACCCCAGAGTGAGACCTTAAAGACAGTTTTGGTTTTATTTAGATGGAGTTTCGCTCTTGTTACCCAGGCTGGAGTGCAGTATAAAGTGCAACCTTGGCTCACCGCAATCTCTGCTGCCTGGGTTCAAGTGATTTTCCTGCCTCAGCCTCCCGAGTAGCTGGGATTACAGGCATGCGCCACCATGCCCAGCTAATTTTGTATTTTTGGTAAAGACAGGATTTCTCCATGTTGGTCAAGCTGGTCTGGAACTCCCGACCTCAGGTGACCTGCCCACCTTGGCCTCCCAAAGTGCTGGAATTACAGGCATGAGCCACTACACCTGGCCAAAGGCAGTTTTTAATTCTGTTTGTTCATTTATTTATTTTGAGAAAGGGTCTCACTCTGTCACAGGCTAGAGTGCAGTGGCAGGATCGTAGCTCACTGCGGCCTCCAACTCGTGCTCAAGCAATCCTCTCACCCCACCTCAGCCTTCCAAGCAGCGGGGACTACAGGCACATGCCACTTGGCCTGTCTAATTTTTAAATTTCTGTAGAGACGGGGTCTCACTGTGTTACCCAGGCTGGTGACGAACACCTGGGCTCAAGTGATCCTCCCATTTTGGCCTCCCAAAGTGCTGGGATTACAGGCGTGAGCCATTGTGTCCAGCTAGAGTAGCCTTCTTGAGTCTCTTGATTAACCTAGTTGTGGCCAACATAATTGAATATAAAAATAATTCCAGATCCTGGTATGTTAAATAATAGCAATAGCAATGATAGCAAACAAATGTAGTGCTTATATATGCTAAACACTGTTCTAAGTACTTAAAATTCTGTTTCCTATTGAAGTATTAGCTGCTACTTCTTCCTTTTCCATCCACCCCCATCTATGTACCTGTTATTCACATTTTAACAAAATGGGTGAATATAATGCTATTGTGATGCCATCAAAGAACTGAATTTGCATGGCCACGTAACTTTTCATGTGTCTGCTGTTCCTAAGAGACTCTGTCTTAAGAGAGCAGTCTCAGTTTTGCTACAAGTGATATGTGCATTCATTTTTATAAAACATCAAGTAATTTTTTTATTGGGTTATGGTCCTTTTCTTAATTCTACAAGTAATACATGTTCATTATGAGCACATTTTTAAATGTAGAAAGTCACAAATAATTTTTAAAATTATCTATAATCTCACCACCCAGAGATTACCACTGTTAACATCTTGGTTTTGCCACTTTATTTTCAACAATATCAGATTTACAATGAAGAAATTTTGGATCTTCTATGTCCATCTCGTGAGAAATCTCAAATAAATATACGGGAGGATCCTAAGGAAGGCATAAAGGTATGTTTTTCTCTCATTTAATGTTATTAAAAAATGTTGGCAATCATAATACTAAAGTTCACGTCCCTTTTATCTACCACTGTGGTTTTAAATGACTACTCTCATCTCAGTCAGGTTTTGTATGGTCCTAAATCCCTTTGTTAATCTACATTTTCTAGATGGGAGCTCTTGTGGGGGAAGCAAGGAAGGACTCATGCTGTTTTATCACCTTCCTGTTACCTAGAGGAATGCTAATATCAGTTAAATATTATTTACGGAATTCTACGGCTGAGCAATCCAGTATGTTAGCCGCTAAGCACAAGTGGGTATTTAAATTTAAATTAACTAAAATGGAATAAAATTTTAAAAATTCAGTTCCTCAGACACACTAGCCACAGCTACATACGGCTAGTGGTAACCATACTGGAGAGCACAGACAGATACAGAACATGTCCACGTATTTTTTTTCTGGGTCGTTAAGTTGTTAGACAGCTACTGATGCATGGATATGATTGAACATATCTATGTCCGATAGAAATTGTGCTAGGCTTTGGGATGATATTTTTAAAATTGAAAAGTTAAACAATATAAAATTTTTTAAATGTGTAAGTATCATAGGAAGAAGAGCTCACTTATTTGAGAATCTTCTGTCAGATGGTATAGATGCAAGATGAGGAGCTAGAACTGAACAGAAAATGTGAAGCAGAACTGGGAGTTTCATATTTGGGAGTGAGCCAAATCCAGAAGCCAGTGTTGAAAACAGGCAGAGCTTGAGTATTCAGGACTGGGAAAATCAGAGACTAGAAGAAGATGAGACTAGGTAGTACTTAGGGAAAACGTGGAATAATATGTTACTCCTCCTCTCCTTCCCTTCTTCCCTTGCACAAAGGGGGAAAAAAGGGAAGTAGAAGATTTGGTGTACCAATGAAGGGCAGGTGCCTGTGCTCCTGAATTTTTTTTCTGGGTCATTAAGTTGTTAGCCAGCTACTAATGCAAGGTTTAAAAGATCAGCCCTGGTAAGCTTGGAATACACAAAGATGATTTGGATAGTGAGGATAAGAAACCTGGGCAAAATACATGCTATTGTACTGAGCCAGCACTTGACCCTGTTTCAAGATCTTTTATATGCCCCATGTTAAGGCAGGAGTTAAGTCCTAAGCATTGTTTGAGGTGAGATATGCAATACAAAGAAGTATGAGCTTCTGACACAAATTGGTAAGAATGAGTTTGTAAATACTCTTCAGATGAGATGGATAGGCTTTAAGTAAGTAGAGAAAATAAATAAGGATATTCTTATGGTAAGGAATAGCTTTAGCAGGAAGGTAGAAAATATACACCTGACAGTAATAAGACTACACAAGTCTGTGTGGATTAGAGGATTTGGGCTGGGAAGTAACAGGAGATATGTTGGGACCAGATTATGAAGCTGGGCTGAAGAGCTTAGTTTCTATCCCTGTGTACCATATATAAACTATGTAAAACTTCTGAATGAGGGATTACTGTGGCTTCTTTTACCAAGGTTTTATCTTATGTGTGTATCTCTGCAACTCTGTTACAAGTGATATGTGAATTCTTATAATGAATTCACCCTAACCTGGAGGTCAGGGGAGTACTTTGAAATCTCTTTGTATCTTCATTATGTAGCACAGAGCTTAGTAGGTTGGTGACATTTTAGGAAAACCAAACAGAAATGGATTGAAAAAGAAAAAGACTAGGATGAGGAAGACTAGTTGGGGAAATTGTTGCTTATTTATTACGCGTGAAGTAATAATGGGCCTGAACGAGATAAGTAGATGTGTAAAGGAAAAGGAAATGATGGATTCAAAGGAGAATGACCAGTAGTTGGTGATAGGTGGGATATAGAGAAGTGGGAGGAGTTGAAGGCGATATGAGTTTTTGAGAATATGAGACAAGACTAATAGAAATGGAGAAGTATTACAGTAGAGAGAATTAGTGTTTGTGGGAAGAAGATGAGTTTGGTTTATAATTTACTGATTTCAAAGTATAAGTAGTAGGTCATTAGAAATAAAAGACAAGAAATTAGGGCCACAGAAGTAAGTTTGGGAGCTATGAAGTAATGACATTATAGCATATTGGAGCTAGAAAAGACTCTAAGCATCTCATCCAATCACCTCAGAAGCTCCAAGAGATTCGACTTGTATAAGTTCTTCTAGGTAAATACAGTACTAAGCCTGGGGCCCTGCTTTCCTGGCTTCCTAATCCAGTGGAAACTGTACTGTGCTATTTCCTCTAGTGAAAATGAGGTATAAAATGAATCAGAGATACAGAGAGGAGCATGGGGTCAGATAGAGGAGAAAGTGTAAAGAGAAATGCCGTAGCTGTTCGTGTTATACTTGCTGTCCTTGGGACCAAAATTAACGTCACTTGGGGTTCCCTGGAAGGCACCTAGCAGTTGTTGCCCTAAAATCTTGAGATCTTTTCTAGCTCCAGGATTGGCTGGCACCCTTGTGTCTGAAGTTCCTAAGGAAGATTGGAGACCTTGCTTTCTAGGTGTCTTCACAGAGTTGCTAGTTAAAGCAGTACTTATTACCATGACTGTTCTATTTCAGGGTCTACTATAACACCAAGGCATTTTTTTAAACCACTAATCCCTATATTTCTGACCAAGAATTTGAAGTATAAATTATATTCTGGGTGAAGTCTTCCTAAGTATTTAAAAAGAAAATAAAAAACAATGAACTATAAATTGTAAGGGAATTTTCTCTTTCTTGCAAATAGATTGTGGGACTCACTGAGAAGACTGTTTTAGTTGCCTTGGATACTGTTTCCTGTTTGGAGCAGGGCAACAACTCTAGGACTGTAGCCTCCACAGCTATGAACTCACAGTCATCCCGATCTCATGCCATCTTTACAATCTCCATAGAGCAAACAAAGAAAAGTGACAAGTAAGTTACAATTTAAAGAGTCAAGATTTTTAGTATTAGTTCTATTAAAGTTAAACATTAGACTGCTTCTTCAATTGATTTGACAAATCATCAGACATCAGTATTATGAGCAGTAGTGACTAATGGAGCCATTATGACTGACTTGAAAGAAAATGAGAGCTGACAGGTCAGCTTTGATACTCAGCTACTCTCAAGCTTGTGTACCATTCTCACTGTGTCTTCCTTTCATTATCACAGGAATAGCAGCTTTCGCTCCAAGCTGCATCTTGTAGACCTCGCTGGATCAGAAAGACAGAAGAAAACCAAAGCTGAAGGGGATCGTCTGAAAGAGGGTAAGAGAGAAATTAAGATCACAGTTGTAGATACAAACTTCTAGTACTCCTGTTGGTATTGCTGGTGTTTTGACTGGGATTTCAGATCACATTCTAATAGCAACTACTATTCAGGTGTTTGAGGCTGACTTCAGAAATAGTGAAAAATTGTTTCTTTCCCTTGCACTCATTCTATAATTCAGGTATGAAATTTGGATCTGGCCCTTGGTTTGATTTCATCTGGTCTAGGCAAGTTTTAGTTTTAGTTTTATTTTCTTTTGTTTTACCCCAACTATTTATAATTAAAATCAATATCCTGATTCTGTCACTTTGAGTATTCACCATCCCTTCCAGACGTTGTCACATATAAAACTCAGCACAATTTCCATGGCTTCATTGAAGTTGTTGAATTTAAGTGATAAAATTCCTAAGGCTAGAAGAACCCTGTGATGTATATGCCATCAGAAGCCTTCCTCTAGCATGATATTGACCTTGTAATCTGCATGCTTTGGGAATGATCCTTCAAGTGATTATTAATCTCTCTAACAAAACTTAACATCCAACTCCTGTATCTCAATTTTGTTCTTAAGGATACAATAAAGTAGTTCATCAGATACTTTGCTAAATCCAGATATACCATGTCTACCATATTTCTCATAGGTACCAGCTTAGTAACAATACAAAAAAGAAATAATGGTTAGCCTAAAGTGCTTTTTCCTAGTAAATTCAAGGTTGACTTCTAGTGCTTATTCTTCCATTTCTAGGTTCTTGCAGGCTGTCTCTGTAATAATCCACTATAGACTTATATCAAACCCACTGTTCTGTAATTTATGGAATTAACTTTTACCCATTTTGAAAATTGAAATTACATCTGCCCAGTCCTCTGGAACATCTTTCTCTGTGGTTCCTCAAAGATCATTGACATAGCTTTAGCAGTCTTGTTTGAAATTACTGTCTATTCCCTTACCTATAATTCATCTGGTCCAACATATTTGAACTCTTATTAAAGTAGTTGGGTTTACACTTACTACCTCTTTACTCATATTGGGCTTCATTTCTCTCTTGGGAACTGAGAAGGCAGAAGGAAAAATAGTAATCGAGGAATTTTACTTTTGTCATATTTCATTATTATACTGCTGGCACAGAGTGCAGACCTGTTTCTTCCTCATTCAGCTTTTTGTTCTGAGTGTCATTTACAGTGCCCTTTTTTGCTACGTTTGTACTTAAGATTTAGCTTTCCTAAGACTATATTTTTGTTTGTTTGTTTGTTTTTTATTTTTTGCTAACTAGAATAACCAGCTTATCCTAAGACTATTTTTAAAGGCTACTCAGGAGGCTGAGGCAGGAGAATTGCCTGAACCCAGGAGGCGGAGGTTGTGGTGAGCCAAGATCGTGCCATTGCACTCCAGCCTGGGTAACAAGAGTGAAACTCCGTCTCAAAAAAAAAAAAAAAAAAAGGCTGTTATGTTTTCTTTATCTTCTTTTAGGTGTTCAGTTCCAAGTTGTTTTATTTAACAGCTTTATTGAGATATAATTTACATACTATAACATTATCCATTTAAACTGTGCATATCAGTGGATTTTAGTATATTAACAGAGTTGTACAGCCATCATTACAATCTAATTTTAGAACATTTTATCACCCCAAAGAGAAGACCCATATTCATTAGCAGTCACTCCCCATTCCTACCCCCTTCCCTGGCCCTAGGCAACCATTTAACCTACATTTTATATGACTGTAATCATACAATATGTTGTCTTTTGTGACTGGCTTAGCCTAAGGTTTTCAAGGTTCATCCATGTTGCAGCATACATATATCAGGACTTCATTCCCCCCACTTTTTTTTTTGAGCGAGAAAGAGTCTTGCTCTGTTGCCCAGGCTGGAGTGCAGTGGCATGTTCTTGGCTCACTGTACCCTCCACCTTCCAGGTTCAAGCAATTCTCCTGCCTCAGTCTCCCATAGCTGGGGTTACAGGCATGTGCCACCATGCCCAGCTAATTTTTGTATTTTTTAGTAGAGACAGGTTTTCACATGTTGGCCAGGCTGTTCTCAAACTCCTGACCTCAAGTGATCCACCTGCCTCGGCCTCCCAAAGTGCTGGGATTATAGGCGTGAGCCACCATGGCTGGCCTCATTTCTTTTTATTGCTGAACAATATTCCATTGTATGGATATGCCACATTTTGGTTGTCCCTTCATTAGTCATATCCAGTTTTTTTCTGTTACGAACTTCTGTGTGTAAGTTTTTGTGTGGACAAATGTTTTCATTTCTCTTGGGTATATACCTAAGAGTGAAATTGCTAGGGCATATGCTAATTCTGTTTAACTTTTTTTTAATTTAAATTAAGATATAATTAACATACCATAACACTCACCCTTTTAAAGTATACAATTCAGTGATTTTTAGTATATTCACGAAGAGTTGTATAACCATCACCACAATAAATTTTAGAATATTTTCGTCACCTCAAAAAGAAATCCATACCCATCAACATTCACTCCTTATTTCCCCCCAGCATATGTTTCTCACCTCTCATCCTAGGCAATAACCAGTCCTCTGTCTCTACAGATTTGCCTATTCTGGGCATTTCGTATAAATGGAATTATACAATATGCGGTCTTTTGTGACTGGCTTCTTTCACATAGCATAATGTCAAAGTTCATCCATGTTGTAGCATGTATCAGTACTTAATTCTGTTTCATTGTCAAACAGAAAAACATGGAAATACAATGTTTTTGTTTATCCATTCATCTCTTGATAAACATTTGAGTTGTTTTTAGTTTGGGTTATTATGAATAATGCTGGTATGAACATTTGTGTACAAGTTTTTCTGTGGACATGTTTTAATTTCTCTTGAGTGTATACCTATGACTGGAATTGCTGGGTCATATGGTAACTCCATGTTTAACCTTTTGAAGAACTGTCACACACTGTTTTTCCAAGCAATGACATCATTTTGTGTTCTCACTAGCAATATATAAGGATTCCAATATCTCCGTATTTTCACTTGTTATTTATTTTTTAAACTCTTGGGTACCATCAGGTTTGCTTGTTATTATGCCGTTATTATGCCTTTTTAATTATAGCTATCTTGATGGTTACAAAGTGGTATCTCATTGTGGTTTTTGTTTATATTTCACTGATGGCTAATGATGTTGAACATTGTTTCTTGTGCTCATTGGCAATTTATATCTCTTTTTTGGAAGAACGTCTTTTCATATCACATTTACGCTTTGACCCATTTTGAGTTAATTTTTGCATATGATGTGAAGAGTGGTCCAATTTCAATCTTCTGCATCTGTATATGCAGTTATCCCAGCATCCTTTGTTGAAAATATTTTCCTTTCCCCCATTGAATTGTCTTGGTATACTTGTCAAGAAGCACCTGGTCTCTATTCCTTTGATCTGTATGCCTTATGTCTTCATTACTGTAGCTTTGTAGTAAATTTTGAAATTGGGAAGTGTGAGTTCTCCAACTTCATTCAAGATTGTATTGGCTATTCTGGGTCCCTTTCATTTCCATATGACTATTAGGTTCAACTTGTCAATTTCTGCAAAGAAGCCAGCTGGGATTTTCATAGGGATTTCACTGAATGTGTAGATCTGCTGTTAAGTGTTGCCATCTTAACAATATTAAGTCTTTCATTGTATGAACATCAGATGTCTTTCTTTTTCTTCTAAAAATTTTTTTTAGTTTATTTTTCTCTTTGTTTTTTTGAGACAGTGTCGTACTTTGTCCCCCAGGCTGGAGTGCAGTGGTGTGATCTCAGCTCACTGCAACCTCTGCTTCCTAGGTTCAAGCTATTCTCCCACGTAGCTGGGACTATAGGCACATGCCACCATGCCTGGCTGATTTTTGTATTTTTAGTAGAGACAGGACTTCACCCTGTTGGCCAAGCTGGTCTCAAGTGATCCATCTACCTCAGCCTTCCAAAGTGCTGGGATTACAGGTGTGAGCCACTGTGTCCGGCCTCTTTTTCTTTTTTTTAGAGACAGGATCTTGCTCTGTTTCCCAGGTTGAAATGCAGTGGCTACAGCCTCAACCTCCCAGGCTCAGGCAGTCTTCCTACCTCAGCCTCCCAAGTAGCTGGGACTGTAGGCATGCACCACCACTCTTGGTTAATTTTTAATTTTTTTAATTTTTTTTTTTTTTTTGTAGAGACAGGTCTCACTTTCTTGCCCAGGCTGGTCTTGAACTCCTGGCCTCAAGTGATCTTCCCATCTTGGCCTCCCAAAGTACTGGTTTATAGGCATGAGCCACTGTGCTTGAAGCCCCTCTTTTTTTTCAATTTAACTCTTAATATATTTTATAATTTTTTTTTTATTTTCAGAGTGTAAGTTTTACACTTCTTTCGTTAAATTTATTCCTATTTTATCCTTTCCATTGCTATTGTAAATGCAATTATTTTCTTTCTTTCTTTTCTTTTTTGAGGTGGAGTCTTGCTCTGTCACCCAGGCTGGAGTACAGTGGCGTGATCTCAGCTCACTGCAACCTCCACCTCCTGAGTTCAAACAATTCTCTTGCCTCAGCCTCCTGAGTAGCTAGGATTACAGGCATGTGCCACCACACCCAGCTAATTTTTGTATTTTTAATAGAGACGGGGTTTCGCCATGTTGGTCAGATGAGTCTAGAACTCCTGACCTAGTAATCTGCCCGCCTTGGCCTCCCAAAATACTGGGATTTCAGGCGTGAGCCACCCTGCCCGCCTGGCCTATTTTCTTAATTTCATTTTCAATTTGTTTATTGAGTTTTGTAGATTGATCTTGTATCTCCAAACTTGCAGAACTTATTAGTTCTAATTTTTTTAAAAGATGCTTTAGGATTTCTATGTACAAGATTATGTCACTTGTGAATAGAGATACTTTTACTTCTTTCTTTTTAGTCTGGATGCCTTTATTTCTTTTTCTTGCCTACTGGTTTTGGCTAGAAGCTCCAGTACAATGGTGAATGAAAGTGCTGAGAATGAATGTTGTTGTTTTGTTCCTGATCTTAAGGGAAAAACATTCAGTCTTCATTCTTCGTAGGTGCCCCACCAGGTTGAGGAAGTTCCCTTGTACACCCAGTTTGTTAAGTGTTTGTATCATGAATGGGTATTTGTCAAATGCTCTTTTGTTGTCTATTGATATGATCACATTGTTTTTGGTTTTTAGTCTATTGATATGGTGTACTGCATTAATTGATTTTTTAATGTTAAACCAACCTTGTATTCCTGGGATGACTCTCACTTGTTTTTGTTTGTTTAGTGACTTTCCTGGACTGATTCTGTAAACTGGATTCCCTGTAGTTTGCCATCACAGAAGTGTCTGCTCAGTTAATTTAGTGGTTAGTTGATGACTGGTCTCAGGTACTTAAATGCCTTGAACCTATAAATCTTTCACCATTTGCCAAGAGCTTTGTGTCTGTGTTTGGGCATGGCTTCAACACTCAGGCAGTTTTACAACTCTGCCTTAGCTATCACTGCTTGAACAGAGTCTCAAAGTCAGCCAGAGATGCAAAATTTAGGGCTTTTTAGGGCTTTCCTGAGCATGTGGACAGCCCTATACATTCAAACAACTTTCTTTCTTTTTTTTTGAGACAAAGTCTCGCTCTGTTGCCGGGCACCAGGCTGGAGTGCAGTGGTACAAGCTCAGCTCACTGCAACCTCTACCTCCCAGGTTCAAGCAATTCTCCTGCCTCAGCCTCCCGAGTAGCTGGGACTTACAGGCGTGTGCCACCACACCCAGCTAATTTTTTTTTTTTTTTTTTTTTTAAGTAGAGATGGGGTTTCACCATGTTGGCCATGATGGTCTCCATTTCTTGACCTCGTGATCCGCCCGCCTTGGCCTCCCAAAGTGCTGGGATTACAGGCGTGAGCCACCGTGCCCAGCCTCAAACAACTTTCTAGAACTTTAGAAATATATCTGAACTTTTTAATCTCCATCCCCTCCCGTGGATACCTCATTTCCCAGATCTTTTAATCTCTGGCCAGGCTTTTGTTTAACCACGATTATTAAGGTTGGTGTTTATCTTTACCAGATGTTTTTCTGTGCATATATATAGTTTTTTATATACCTTTAAATATTTTGTCATTGCCTAACTTATTTCCTTTAAGTAATACGTGAATAGAATCGAATATAAAAATATAGGGCCGGGCACGGTGGCTCAAGACTGTAATCCCAGCACTTTGGGAAGCTGAGGTGGGTGGATCACGAGGTCAAGAGAGCGAGACCATCCTGGTCAACATGGTGAAACCCCGTCTCTATTAAAAATACAAAACATTAGCTGAGCATGGTGGCATGTGCCTGTAATCCCAGCTACTCAGGAGGCTGAGGCAGAAGAATTGCCTGAACCCAGGAGGCGGAGGTTGAGGTGAGCCAATATCACGCCGTTGCACTCCAGCCTGGGTAACAAGAGCGAAACTCCATCTCATGAAAAAAAAAAAAAAATATATATATATATATATAAACAATACAGATTAAGATAAAATCTACCTTGATTTACCACCCAGTCCTAATCCAGAGGTGAACACTTTTCATCTGACTGGTGGGTATCATTCAAGCTTTTTTAACATACATGTATTTTTTATTGGTGTTTCCCTGTTTTTAAAGACAAACGTCATCATACTACACATACTCTTTCTCAACTTGCTTTTATCTCTTAGTGAAACAAGGTTGAGATCTTTTTTTGTTTCTAGAGACAGAGTCTTGCTCTGTCGCCCAGGCTGGAGTGCAGTCAGGATCTCGGCTCACTGCAACCTCTGCCTCCTGGGTTCAAGCAATTCTCCTGCCTCAGCCTCTTGAGTGCCGGTACTATAGGCGCAAGCTGCCACGCCTGGCTAATTTTTTGTATTTTAGTAGAGATGGGGTTTCACCATGTTGCCCAGGCTGATCTCAAACTCCTGAGCTCAGGCAATCCACCTGCCTCAGCCTCCCAAAGTGCTAGGATTACAGGCGTGAGCTACCACACCCAGCCTCAGATCTTTTTTGTATCCTATATATGTAAGTCTACTTCATTTAAAAAACTGTTACATAGAATTCCACGGTATACAGTCTACCTCGTTTATTCCTGTTTTGGTTGACATTTCAGTTTTCCAGTTTCTGGCTATTGGCAAATGATACTTCACTGGATAGCCTTGTACATGATAAACATGTGGGAGTATTTTCTAGGTTATATAACTGAAAGAGGAATTGCTAGGTTGAAGGGTATACACATTTGAGTAAATACTGTTAAATATTGCCCACCAAAATGTCTGCCTTTTTATCCACTCTACCTACAAAATATGATGATGTTTCTCTATACTACTGACAATATTGGATATTATTGACCTTTTTAGTTTTGTCTATTTCGGATATTGCATGTTACTGGCTATTTCTCTTTCCATTTCTATGAATTGCCTGTTCATACACTTTGCTTATTTTTCCTTCTTTCGGGTTGTATTTTTCTTGTTGATTTGTAGGAGTTGTTTATATATTCTGGATATTAAGCCTTAGTTACATATATTGCATATATTTTCCTCAGTCTCATTTTTTAACTTTATTGATCTTTTTCATTCATGCCTTGTGTCTGTGTTTCTTCTTACATATTTTTTCTGTTTTTGAATGTATAAAATTGGCTACTTAAGGAGCAATAGCTTTTTTTTCTTTTTCAGCCTTATTGAGGTACAACTGACAAATTGTAAATGTTTTGATATATGCATAAATTGTGAAAGGATTACCACAGTCAAACTAATTAGCATATCAATCACCTGATATAGTTATCTTTTTCAGTGTATTCTTTCTTGAAATAAAATGTATATACAATTGGCCTGGTGTAGTGACTCACATCTGTAATCCCAACACTTGGAGAAGCTGAGGAGGGCAGATCACTTTAGGCCAGGAGTTCGAGACCATCCTGGCCAACGTGGCAAAACCCTGTGTCTACTAAAGATACAAAAATTAGCCAAGCATAGTGGTACATGCCTGTAGACACAGCTACTCTGGTGGCTGAGGCACGAGATTTGCTTGAACCTGGGAGGCGAATGTTGCAGTAAGCCAAGATCCTGCCAGTGCTCTCCAGGTTGGGTGACAGAGTGATATTCTGTCTCAGAAACCCAAACAAAAAAATTTATATCCAGTAAAATGCACACACCTTAAATACTTAGTTTATTGAGTTTTGGTAGTTATGTACATTTGTATATCTACCACCAAAAATATCATATAAAACATTTCCACTTCCCCCAGAAACTTCCCTTGTACCCCTTTCCAATCAATCCATCCTTCCCCCATTTTACTTCCAGCAACCTCTTTCTGACTTCTGTGACCATAGATTAATTTTGCTTCTTCTTAGACTTCATTACAATGGTATCTTAAAATGGTTGCGTATGTGTGTGCCGGGATTCTTTTGCTCAACACAGTGTTTTTTGAGATTTGTTCATGTTCTTGCTTTGATTGGTCATTTTCCTTTGTATTGCTGAGTAGTATTAAATTCTATGATTATACCACTATTTGTTTTTCTCTTCTCCTATTGGTGGGAATTTAGGTTATCTCAAATATTTAGGTAATATGAATAAAGCTACCCTGAACATTTGTATACAGATCTTTTTGTGAACATATGTTTTCATTTCACTTGGATAAATATCTAGGAATAGAAGATGGCAAATGTATGTTTAACTTTATGAGAAAGTGCCTAACAGTTCTCTAACATGGTTTGTACCATTTTACACCCTAGCTGTGTATGAGAGTTGTTTTTTACATTTTTTGTATGCTCTGGTACAGTTGATATAACATGGAAGTTATCTCTGAAAGGTTCTTGAAGATTTGATTTTCTGTCTTGAGCCAATTCTGGTCATTTGTATTTTCTTAGAAAGCTGTTCATTTTGGCCAGGCACAGAGGCTCACACATATAATCCCAGCAATTTGGGAGGCCTAGGCAGGAGGATTGCTTGAGCCCAGGAGTTGGAGACCAGCCTGAGCAATATAGTAAGACCCTGTCTCTACAAAAAATAAAAAATTAGTCAGGCATGGTACTACATGCCTATAGTCCTGGCTACTTGGGGGACTGAGGTAGAGGATCGTTTGAGCCCAGGAGGTCGAGGCTGCAGTGAGCCAAGATCACACCACAGCACTCCAGCCTGGGTGACAGAGTGAGACCCTGTTCCCCCCCACCAAAAAAAAAGGAAGAAAAAAATTATTCTTTTTGTCTGATTGTCAAATTTATTAATATAATATGGCAAATAGATTTATATTTTTAATCACTGTATCTGTAGGTGTGTCTCTACTTTCATTTCAATTGTTTATGTATCATCTCTTTTTTCTATCACATTTGACAGATTAACTCTACTTTCTTCCAATTTTTACTTTTACTCTATTACTGAGTTCCTCCTAAGTTGTTTTATTTTATGTTATTTTTACTACTTCTTGAGTTGAGAGCTGAGTTCACTTCTTCTCTTTTTCAAAAAAAGCTTTTCAAGCATATACAAAAGAGGTCACGATGGTATAATGAATGCCCCCCCCAATATACCTATCATGCAATTTCAACAATGACTAATTTATGACCAGTCTTGTTTCGTTTGTATAATACCCACTTTCTCCCTCTGATATTATTTGAAACAAATCGTGGATATATTGTTTTATTTATTTCAGTTCGTATCTGTAGAAATTAAGAACTCTTAAAATATAATCACCTAGGTCGGGTTCAGTGGTTCATGCATGTAATTCCAGCACTTCGAGAGGCCAAAGCAGGAAGATAGAGACCAGGAATTTGACACCAGCCTGAGAAACATAGCAAGACCCCACTGTCTCTACAAAAATCAAAAATAAAATAGTCAGGTATGGTGGTGCATACCTGTAGTCCTAGCTGAGGCAGGAGGATTGCTGGAGCCCAGGAGTTTGAGGCTGTGGGGAGCTGTGATTGTGCCACTGCACTCCAGCCTGGGCCATAGAGTGGGAACCTGTCTCTAAAATATATATATATATACCTAAAAATTAAATTAACAATAATACTAATGCCTTAAAATTATATATCTAGCAGTGTTCAAATTTTTAATTGTCTCATAGATTTTATTTATTTGGATCAGGATCCAAACAAGGTCCACACATTGTTATTGCTCAATAGGTCTTTTAAATGTCTTTTTTGTTTTGTTTTGTTTTGTTTTGTTTTGAGACAGAGTTTCACTCTTCTTGCCCAGGCTGGAGTACAATGGCGTGATCTTGGCTCACTGCAACCTCCACCTCCTGCATTCAAGCCATTCTCCTGCCTTGGCCTTCCAAGAAGCTGGGATTATAGACACCCACCACCACGCCCACCTAATTTTTGTATTTTTAGTAGAGACTGGGTTTCACCATGTTGGTCAGGCTGGTCTCGAACTCCTGAACTCGTGATCCGCCTACCTTGGCCTCCCAAAGTGCTAGGATTGCAGGCGTGAGCCACAGTGCCTGGCTTTTTTTTTTTTTTTTTAAGACAGAGTCTTACTCTGTTGCCCAGGCTGGAGTGCAGTGGCATGATCTTGGCTAACTGCAGCCTCCACCTCCCAGATTCAAGTGATTCTCCTGCCTCAGCCTCCTGAGTAGCTGGGATTACAGGCATGTGCCACCATGTCCAGCTAATTTTTGTATTTTTAGCAGAGATAGGATTTCACCATGTTGGCCAGGCTGATCTCAGCCTCCCAAAGTGCTGGGATTACAGGTGTGAGCCACTGGACCCGGCCAAGGCCTAAGTGTCTTTTAATTTTCAGGTACCTCCTCCATCTCTCCTTACCCCTCAAGTCCCTGGAATTTGTTTATTGAAGAAATCAATTTGTCTTGTAGAATTTCCCATAGTGTGAATTTTGCTAATCGCATGCCTATATAGTTTCACATGTTTCACTTTTCCTATTTCCTATAAATTGATAGTTAGATCTAGAGGCTTAATCACATTCAGGATCAATTTTTTTCTTTTATTTACACATATAATTTATCTCTCATTTGTTTTCAGTTGTTCCTATCTAAAAAGATAGGAACTATTTTTTGTATTTTTAGTAGAGACGGGGTTTCACCTTGTTGACCAGGATGGTCTCGATCTCTTGACCTCGTGATCCACCTGCCTCAGCCTCCCAAAGTGCTGGGATTACAGGCTTGAGCCACCGCGCCCGGCTTAATAGGTAGTTTTACCCTCTGTATTAGTGTGTGTGTTTGGACTTTTTTCTGTCATATCACTGACTACTAGTCCATGGATCTACTCCTGCTGTGATACCATAACCAGTTACCTTGCCTATTGTCCTGGGGCTTCCTTCTGTTTTCTGAATCCACTACCCTCAAGTCTATAGTACTCCTGCAGTTGCTGCCAACTTTTTACATCGGTTATCTCCTGTATATTTTTTCTTTTTTTTTTTTTTTTTTTGAGACGGAGTTTCGCTCTTGTTACCCAGGCTGGAGTGCAATGGCGCGATCTCAGCTCACCGCAACCTTCGCCTCCCGGGTTCAGGCAATTCTCCTGCCTCAGCCTCCTGAGTAGCTGGGATTACAGGCACGTGCCACCATGCCCAGCTAATTTTTTGTATTTTGAGTAGAGACGGGGTTTCACCATGTTGACCAGGATGGTCTCGATCTCTTGACCTCGTGATCCACCCGCCTCGGCCTCCCAAAGTGCTGGGATTGCAGGCTTGAGCCACCGCGCCCAGCCTTGTATATTTTTTCTTATATTAGTCTGATTCATCTGCTTTCAATCTCTCAAAGATTTTGTGGTTTCTGATCCACCAGTTATGGATTCACAGGACGTTGGTGGCTTTCCCACTTGACAGCCTCTTCAAAGATTTTTAGGGGCTCTAAAGGAATTTTACTCAATTGCTTTAGAGGATTTTACATATATATTCTGTGTTGCCCATCTTAGCTTCAGAGCTTCAATTTCATTTGTAAAATAGGATTTGAATATAGTCTCCAATAGAGTTGTGGGAATTAAGTGAACTCATATTTGTAAAACATTTAATGCAATTCTTAGTAAATGCTAGCCACTTCATAATTACCAATTCTATCATCTATGTTTTTACTTGCTCTGAATGTGGCTAATGAGGAATATGGGGCGCTACTGATATTTATATACAATCTCAGCTGAACTAAGATTCCCAGGAGCTTGCTAAGGTGCTTGACAAGATTTGAGGTAGATTTTGAGGGTAAAAGAGACTTTTAGGGCTATGGCTTATACCAGCAGAATTAACTTTTCTTTGGCTACCAAACTGCCATTGTCAAAGGCAAGTCCTCCACTGTTAGAGGGAATCATTTTCTACTTATCAAGAACTAAGAAAGTTGCTAACCCCTCTGGAATATTTTCAGAGGGTTGATATGGCCTGGCAGAATATTGTTACATGTTACATTACTGTGGGTTCGGGGAAAGGAGGTGTACCCAAGTGTCAGGTTTGATTCGTGAGGCAAATAAGTTTATGACAGAATCACAGTTGAGTCTTACATCAAGTCTCAAATGCCAAGAGCTGAAAGGAAGCTAGTAAGAAAACAGGAGATAGGTATATAGGAAGCAGACAGCAGATGGAAAGATTTTGGACTTGTCAGATTTAGAAGTACATATTAGAAAAATCCAAGAAGAAATAGGAAAGTCAGGACAAGAGCTTAGAGCAACGACTGGGCTAGAGATAAATATTTGAAATCCGTGGGTAGGAAAGTTGTGCAGAGAAAGACTAGAAAATGAAAGAGCCAATAGTAAATATTAAATAATATTAATAAATACTAAATATGAGTGAGAAACACTCATTTTAAGGGCCAAAGTTAAATGAGTCAGTGAGAAGTTGAAGAGATACTGGAGAATCTAGATTACCAAGGTAAGAGTTTTTAAAAGCAAGGACTGTCACCTATGTCGTATGCTTCAGCGTGACTACTGAGAAGAGGTAAATAGATTTGTCCATTGAGGGTTTTGGTGATCTTTGTCAGAGCAGTGTCAGTCAAGTGGTGATTAGCTACCATTCTAAATGTGGTGTTTATCCTTTCCATTAATTTCTTTATTCTTACATCCTTTAATGATATGTAGTGACATTTTGCATGTTTCTCAACTTAAAGGGTTTCATGGCATATGTGTCTTCTGTAACTGATTTTTTTCCCTCGACATTATGTTTGTGAGACTAATTCATCTTGATAATATAGCTCCATTCTAATAGGTTTTGTTAACTAGAGCCTTGAGTTTTCTTGGTACCAAATTGTATCAGTAAGAAGAAAATTACCTCTGCCAATATTTATTCCTTTATTTAATTCTCTTAGGTTTATTAGCAGTGAGAAGAATGTTAGTGGATATACCCTGGACTAGTAAAGGTGCTTTCCTCAGGGGAATCTAGTTTCTGATTGCAATCAGAATGATTTTAATGTTGTTTTATTTGGAATGATAATTGCTATTGGTATTGGTAAATCGTATTTAATTCTTTTAGTTCTAGAAAAGATTATTTAAGTACAAATTGTCTATTTAGCAACTCTGTTCATTAAAGTCCTGTTCTAAGTGTTCTGCTGGTTCTTTTTGGCTTCTGGGTCCCTTTAGGTGTATTGTTATTACCCTTAGTCTGCTCTCTGGGGCTCAAGTTTAATGCTGGGGTATCTGAAGTCATAGCAGCCCGGTGAGTGGGAAAAGCACAATGATTTCTGCCCATGAGCTAGCCGGCATATTGCCAGTCAGCTTGTCAGATCCATGAGGAGGCATCAGGAGGAGGCCTCTCTGTACTCTTGTTTCCTTGTGCTATCTTTGTCTCAAGGTAGAGAAGACTCAATCCGTCTCATTGTTTTCTTAGCATTTTCAGGTGGAGAAACCTGGCACACTCACATACACAGTATTAACTTTCCCCCTAGGAGTTCAGAGTGGTATGGGCCAAGCCTTTACCATGGACCATGCTTTCATCCTTGCACTTTGGCTCTGCTACACCAAACTCATACATGTAAATAGCACCCAGGGCTTTCGTCTGTTCCAGAGATGAAAAATTCTACATCATTCTTCACTCTCAGGTCTCAGACCCATCCTGCAACCTACTTTCTCGGCTGGCCTCAGCACCTACTTGGCTCAAGAACAGTCAGTGAATCAGGTTTGGGAATAGAGGTGATTTGGATTATCTTCAACTTACTATCTTCCCAAAATTCATGTACATTTTAAAAACAGATGCTACCAAACTCCCATGAAGGAATGATGAGATTATTTATTTTCCTAACTTCTCTACTAAATATTATTACCAATTTGATAAGTGATAAATGGTGTCTCACTTTCATTTCTGTAATTATTAATGAAGTTGAACACACTTTTATATTTTTAGGCCATTTATATTCCTGATTAAATTACCTTTTCAAAGTATTTCTCTTCCTTCAGTCAGTGTGAGTGCTATACATTTCCTGTTAAATTTATCCCTATTTTTTTGTTGTGATTTTGAATATAAAACATATTTAGGCAACTGCCAGATAGATTATAAATAGATTACAGATGGATAATATTATATGTATATTATACTTCAATTGAGTAATCTGCCTATTAATTACACTTCATATTATACATAATGATATGAAGTCATCATTATATAGTTCAATGAATGTTCACAGTATGAAATACATACATGTAAATAGCATCCAGTTGAAGAAACAATATTCTAAGCATCCCAGAAGTGCCATTTGTGCTCTCTCTAGTCACTCTACTCTTCCCCAAAGAGTAGCCACTGTCCAGACTTTTAGTCCTAGATTAGTTTTGTATTATGGACTCCCTCATGTCTGACTTCTTTCACTCAGTGTAAGGTCTCCAGAGAAAATACAGGATGCCTAGTTAAATTTGAATTTCAGATAAGTGACAAATCATTTTGTATGGAATATACTTATATTAGAAATGATTTGTCATCTATCTGAAATTCAGATTTAACTGGATGTTCTTTTTTTTTTTTTAATTGCATTTTAGGTTTTGGGGTACATGTGAAGAACATGCAAGATTGTTGCATAGATACACACATGGCAGTGTGGTTTGCTGCCTTCCATCCCCTCACCTGTATCTGTCATTGGATGTTCTATATTTTTTACTTTTACCAAACTGATAACCCTAACTCAACATTATGCTTGTGAGGTTTATCTATAGTATTGCATGTAGTTGTAGTTTGTTTATTTTTCATGACTAGATAGTATTCCACTGATGAATATACCACAATGTGTATATCCTTTCTACTGTTGGATGGGCATTTGGGTAATTTCAAGTTTGGATTTATTATGAATAATGCTATGAATATTCTTGTACAGTATTTTTGGTGAACATACGGACCTAAATTCCTTTAATCCTGAATCTTCCTATAACTGCTATCCTATCTCCTTCTCTTTAGACTCAAGCTCCTTAAAAAAGTTTATACTGCTTAGCCATACATGTGATTAACTCTTAGTTTCACCTCTTTGGTGGCCCATAGCATACATGTAGAACATTGCATAAGTCACGTCATGTATCTAGTTTAATAAATGATTATAAAGTAAACATCTGTGTAACTACCACTCAGGTTGAAAACAAAACACTTCTAGCACCCACGCATACCCTTCCGAGATCATGATCCCCTTCCTTCTCTCTCCAGGTATCAATTCTTCTGACTTTTGTGATGTCAATTCCCTTGCTTTTTTTTTTTTTTTTTTTTTTTTGAGACAGGGTCTCACTCTGTTGCTCAGGCTGGAGTGCAGTGGCACAATCATAGCTCACTGCAGCCTCAACCTCCTGGGCTCAAGCAATCCTCCTGAATAGCTAGGACCACAGGCACATGTCACCATGCCCAGCTAATTTTTAATTTTTTCTAGAGACGGGATCTCCCTATATTGCCCAGGCTGGTGGCTCCACCAGTTCTTCCTGCCTCAGCCTCCCAAAGTGCTGGAATTACAAGTGTGAGCTACCACACCTGGCCCCCTTTCTTTCTTTTTTTTTTCGAAATGGAATCTCGCTTCATCACTCAGGCTGGAGTGCAGTGGTGTGATGTTGGCTCACCACAACATCTGTCTCCTGGGTTCAAGCAATTCTCCTGCCTCAGCCTCCCAAATAGCTGGAATTACAGGTGTGTGCCACCATGCCGAGCTAATTTTTGTATTTTTAGTAGAGACGGGGTTTCACCATGTTGACCAGGCTGGTCCTGAACTCCTGACCTCAGGTGATCTGCCCACCTCAACCTCCCAAAGTGCTGGGATTACAGGCATGAGCAACCATGCCCAGCATCCACTTGCTTTCTTGAGAGCAATATCACCTGTGTATATATCCCTAAATAGCATAATAATAGTTTTGTCTATTTTTAAGCTTTATGTAAGTGAAATTATACTATATATAATCTGTTGTGTCTTCATTCCTCCTTTTAAAATGATATTTGAGAGATTTATCTAATATGTTACAGCTATAGTTCATTTCTTTTCATTTTTGTATAGTAATCTATCATTTGACTGTACCACTATTTATTCTTTCTGTTGTTGATGGATATTCCATTTCTTTCCAGTTTTGTCAACAATACCCATATGAACCTTCTTGTTTATGTATCTCGATGCATATTTATAAGAATTTTCTAGGATATGTACCTAGAAGTAGAATCACTGGGTTATAGGGTACATATATACCAAATTGTCTTTCAAAGTTTGTTACAATGCATAAGAATCCTAATTGCTCTATATCCACTGTTTTGTGCGACTTTTTTTTTTTTTGAGATACGAGTTTCACTCTTGTTACCCAGGCTGGAGTGCAGTGGCGCAATCTCAGCTCACCGCAACCTTCACCTCCTGGGTTCAGGCAATTCTCCCGCCTCAGCCTCCTGAGTAGCTGGGGTTACAGGCACACGCCACCATGCCCAGCTAATTTTTTGTATTTTTTAGTAGAGATGGGGTTTCACCATGTTGACCAGGATGGTCTCGATCTCTTGACCTCGTGATCCACCCGCCTCGGACTCCCAAAGTGCTGGGATTACAGGCTTGAGCACCGCACCCGGCCTTGTGCGAATTTTTAATTTTTGCCAATATAGTAGATGTGGAATGATACTTTATTATGGTTTTAATTTTCATTTCCTCAGTTACTAATGGGGTTGATCACCTTTTCATATGTTTAATCACCATGTGTATTTTCAGTAAAATGCCTGTTCAAGTCTTGCTCAATTTTCTATTAAATGTCTTTTTCTTACTCATTAAAAGTAGTTTTCTTTTTTTGAAAAAGAATCTCACTTTGTCACCGAGGCTGGAGTGCAGTGATGCGATCTTAGCTCACTGCAACCTCTGCCTCCTAGGTTCAAGCAATTCTCCTGCCTCAGCCTCCCTAGTAGCTGGGATTACAGGCACTTGCCACCACACCCGGCTAGTTTTTGTATTTTTAGTAGAGATGGGGTTTCACCATGTTGGCCAGACGGTCTTGAACGCCTGACCTCGTGATTCGCCCGCCTCCCAAAGTGCTGGGATTATCGGTGTGAGCCACCACACCTGGCCTAAAAGTAATTCTGAATAAACTATAGATTCTAGTCATTGGTCAGTTATATTTATCGCTTAATCTCCCCACCCTTTATGTTTTGCACACATCTTCTCCCTCCTCTCTGGCTTGTCTTTTCACTTTCTTTCCATTGATGATAATTTTGTGTCTTAAGAAATCCTTTAGTATGCCAAGATCTTAAAGATGTTTTTCTATGTTATCTAATAAAGCCTTTACAGTTTTGCCTTTCACAGTTAAGTCTTTAATCCACCTAGAACTGTTTTTTTATACATGGTATGATGCAGGGTCCAGTTTTGTTTTTCTATATAAATACCCATTTGTCCTAGCACCGTTTATTAAAAAGTCCATTCTTTCCCTACTGATAAGAAGTGCCATGTCTTTCATATATTAAGTACCTAAATATACCTTAGTCTGTTTCTGAGTATTCTATTAAATCAAAATTAAATCTGAGTGTTTTTCCCTGTAGAAATCTTATACATCTTTTGTTCTATTCTTAGGTAATTTATATTTTGACAGTATTGCAAGTGATATTTTTAAAACTTTTTATTGAAGTATAATGTACAAATAGAAAAGTACACCTACCATAAGTGTGTAGCTTGCTGCATTTTCACTAACCGGACAAACCCATGTGACCAGCATAAATAGAATCTTTAAAAATTATATTTTGTAACTTTGTTTTTGGTGTGTGGAAAATAAAATTTATTTAATATTGATTTTGTATCTTGCAACCTCATTCACTCTCTCAGTAGTCTGTCTTTATCTACCTTGCCAAAACCACTATGTAAGAGATATCCAGGGATATCTTAATTACCAGAACTAATGAGGTTTTTCAATGCCCATCTTACCCAACCTTTCTGTGGCATTAACACTTGAAAATTCTCTTTTGAAACTCTTAACTTGGCTTGTAAATCCTCACTATTCTAGTTCTTTTCCCAGCTCAAATTATTACTTTTCAGTCTCTTTTGCTTTTTCTTCTTACTGATCCATTAGTCTAATTGCACCCAGCATGATTTTCCCATTTAGGAATGAGTACTCATTACCTGCTGTTAGTTCTTCCTTAGCATCATGGTAGAGATGCACTCACTTCCAGTCTGTTCCTGCCACCTCTACGGGGTCCATGCCCTCACCCTGCACATCTCAACAATAACCTAACTTTTTGACTCCTAGAAAGCATTAGATTCTAAATACCATAGCTAGGCTAATCTTAAAATACCTTTTGATCAAGGGGATACATGCACCCTCATGTTTATTGCAGCATTATTCACAATAGCAAAAATTTGGAATCAACCTAAGTGTCCATCAACAGATGAATGGATAAAGAAAATGTAGCATATATACACAGTGGAATACTATTTGGCCATAAAAAAGAAAGAAATCCTGTCATTTGTAGCAACATAGATGGAACTGGAGGTCATTATGTTAAGTGAAATAAGCCAGGCACAAAAAGACAAATATTGCATATTCTCATTCATACGTGGGAGCTAAAAACGTGGGTATCATGGAGGTAGAGAGTAGAATGATAGTTACCAGAGGCCAACAAGGGTGTGGGGGTAGAAACAGAGGTGAAGAAGAGAGAGGTTGCTTAATGGATATAAACATACAGTTAGATGGGATAAGTTTTAATGTTTGATAGCAGAGTAGGGTGATGAGTGAATAGCATTGTATTGTACATTTCAAAATAACTAGAAGGGAGGAATTGAAATGTTCCCAACATATAGAAATGATAAGTGCTCAAGGCGATAGATACCCTAAATACCCTGACTTGATCATTATACTTTCTATTCATGTAACAAAATATGATATGTATCCCTAAATATGTACAAATATTGTATATCAATAAAAATACATACATAAATTACATATGTAACTTTAAAAATGCCATTTTGTACATGGCACCTCACCTGAATAGAACTTTGAAGTAGCTACTTACAAGATGAAGTCTAAAAAACATAGCCAAGTCTTCCAGACCCTTCATACCCTGGTCCCAAGTCTACCTCCTCGACTATCTTTCACAGCTTCCCTACCCACTCTCCATGCCAGCTATCTGGTCCCCACAACATGCTCAGCTAATTCTGGTTTCTGCACACTTTCATCACAGCCGTCTCCTCTTCTTGCCCAGAATGTAGTGTTCTACAAACACGCATTCAAACTATCTACAACTTAGCCACCGTTCAAGGCCCAACTTAAGTCTTGGGGTTTTTGACATTGCCTTTTTAAACCATGTTATCTTCTAATGTATTTTTTCTCCTCTGAAATTTCTCTAGTACCATAGGACTACATTGTCGTTTTCTGATACCTCTGTATTTCTAGTTTAATTTCCCACCATTTTCCCACAAACTACAAGATTCCAGCCATAGCAGTCTACTCATTGTTTTTCCAAACAGTTCTGTTGTTTCAGATCTCTGTGCCAATACTCCTGTGTGTAAAACTGGTTTTCCTGTCTTCAGTCAGATACCTTTTCAAGCCATCAACCAAACAGCAGCCAGGGTATTCTTCCTAAACTGTATCTCTCTGCTAAGAGCTCTTCTAGGGCTCCTCAGTTTGCACCATCCTGCTTCATTATGGCCTTCATGCTCTAGCCTTCCCTCCCTGGCTAGCTTTTCCTCTCCCCACTCTTTCCTTACAATCTGTTTAGCCATACTAAGTGCGCCTCGTACTCTGTCATCTAAGTGTCTTTGTACGTTCTGTTCCCTCTGAGGAAGTGCCTTCCCTCTATATTCATGTGGCTCATTCAATTTTGTGCTCAGTCTCAATTTCATCCCGTTGAAGAAACTTTGTTTGACCACCTCAGTTCCCCCAGTGCAGATTAGATACCCCTTATCTAGTGCTTACCTCTTTTCTACACTAATACTGCCCCAACCCTGTATTACAGTCATCTCTTTACCTGTCCGACTCCCCCCCGTAGACAGCAAGCCAATCAAAGGCAAGAACTGGGTCATATTTATCTTTGAATCCCTAGGCCCTGGCATAGCACCTGACATGCCATAGGACTTCACTGAATGCCTGGGTTCTTTCTCCTTTTTGTTCTGCCTGGTAGCTCCTACTAACATTTCAATTCACAATTCAGATGTTACCCGCCTATGAAACCTCTACTCTGGGTCAAGATCTTTCCATAAATTCATGCTCACATTGTGGGTTTTTTTCTAACATTTATACATGAAGATTTTCAAAGATACTTCAAAGTTGAAAGATTTTGCAATACCCTTATACCTATAGTAAAATTAACATTTTACTATATTTGCTTTATCACATATCTGTCCATCTATCCATTCATCAATCTGTATTCATTTTAAAAACACATTTTAAAGTAAATTGCACATGTTAATATACTTCTTCCTAACTACTTCAGTTTGCATATCGTTAACTGGCATTTAATATTTATTTATTTATTTATTTATTTATTTATTGAGATGCTGTCTTGCTCTGTTGCCCAGGCTGGAGTGCAGTGGCATGATCTTGGCTCACTGCAACCTCCAGCTATGGGATTCAGACAATTCTTCTGCCTCAGCCTCCCAAGTAGCTGGGACTTTAGGCATGTACCACCATACCCAGCTAATTTTTGTGTTTTTAGTAGAGACGGGCTCTCACCATGTTGGCCAGGCTGGTGTCAAACTCCTGACCTCAGGCGATCTGCCTGCCTTGGCCTTCCAGAGTGCTGGGATTACAGGCATGAACTACCACAGCCGGCCAATATATATATTCTCAATATAAGATATACAATGGAAAGCACAAATTTTAAGTGTATATTAGCTGGGTTTTGACAAATGCATTTACCCAAAAGCCTGTAACCCAAAGCCTCATCAAGATACAGACAGTTACCTCTTTCTCATAGTGTTCTTTCTTTTCATGTAATTATTTAATTATCTGTTTCCCCCATTAGACTTTGAGTTCCTTGAAAGCAGAAACCATTTCTTATTTTCCTGCTAACTGTGCCCAGCACTGTGCCTTACACACAGTAGGTATTCTATAACTGTTGTCTGGCTAGAAGAATAAATGTGTACTTTATTCCTGGAATATTAGTATGTGTCTTTACTCATTCTCTTTTCTCACCTTTCAGATCCAGAAGTTAGCTTAGTCATGTCATGTTTCTGTCTTAAATACTTCTGACTTCTATATCCTTTATCCCTTTTCCAGTGCCACAGGTCTCAGAGATCTGTCATCTGAACTATTAAAATTACCTTCTAAATGATTTCTTTCCTTTTTTCAAGTTTTTTAACTTTTTATTTGCATATTTTAAAAATTGTGCATTCTAGTAACTAAAATCATTTGAACAAAAAAAACGAATGGTAAAGGGTTTTTTAAACACCAGTTTTTTATTCCCAAGTTCACCTTGCAAATGACTATCAAAGTAATACTTACATTTATTTTTCTTTTGAGACAGGGTCTCACTCTGTTGCCTAGGCTGGAGTGCAATGCTATGATCATGGCTCACTGCAGCCTCAACCACCTGGGCTGAAGCCATCCTTGCACCTCAGCCTCCCGAGTAACTGGGACTACAAGTGTATGCCACTGTGCCCAGCAAATTTTTGTAGTTTTTGTAGAGACAGGGTTTTGCAGTGTTGCCCAGGCTGATTGTGAACTCCTGGACAAAGTAATACTTATAAAATCCAAAGTTCATCATGTTTACATTCTCTTTAAAACCTTTCATTTGTTTCCCATTGTCTACAACAGATTTTAATCTTCCTTGTTTTTAAAGCAGATGAGCTATTTTTTAAATAATATCTTACAACAAATTCTAACATTTGAAATAGATTAAAAAACATTTTAAATTCATGTAAATTTATAAGTTCAAATGTATAACATTGTCAATATTAAAGCTATAAGAATATTATAACTATTGTTATGATCACAATTTCTTTCTTGTTTTCTTAAGACATAGTCTCACTCTGTCACCCAGGCTGGAGAGCAGTGGCACAATGTTGGCTCACTGCAGCCTTGACCTCCCAGGCTCAAATGATTCTCCTACCTCAGCCTCCTAAGTAGCTGGGACTACAGGTGCACATCACCATGCCCAGATAATTTTTGTATTTTAGGTAGAGGTAGGATTTCACCACGTTGCCCACGCTGGTCTTGAACTCCTGGGCTCAAGCAATCCACCTGCTTCAGCCTCCCAAAGTGTTGGGATTACAGATGTCAGCCACCATGCCTGGCCATTATTTTTCTTTATTTTTTTATTTCAACAGTTTTGGGGTAGAAGTGGTTTTTGGTTACATAGATAAGTGGTGAAGTTCTTTAGTGGTGATTTATGAGATTGTAATGTACCCGTCACCTGAATAGTGTACACTGTACCCAATATGTAGTCTTTTATCCCTTACCTCCATCAAACCTTCCCCACCCAGAGTCCCTAAAGTCCATTATGTTATTCTTATGCCTCTGTGTCCTCGTAGCTTAGCTCCCACTTATAAGTGAGAACATGCAATAGTTGGTTTTCCATTCCTGAGTTACTTCATTTGTAATAACAGCCTCCAGTTCCATCCAAGTTGCTGCAAAAGACATTATTTTGTTCCTTTTCTGGTAGAGTAGTAGTTAATATGTATATATACCACATTTTCTTTATCCACTGGTTGATCGCTGGGCACTTGGGTTGGTTCCATATTTTTGCAATTGCTAATTGTACTGCTATAAACAGTGCATTTGCGTGTCTTTTTCATATAATAACTTCTTTTCCTTTAGGTAGATTCTCAGTAGTGGGATTGCTGGATTGAATGGTAGTTCTACTTTTAGTTCTTTAAGGAATCTCCATACTGTTTTCCATAGTGGTTGTACTAATTTAAATCCCCACCAGAAGTATAAAAGTGTTCCCTTTCTACCACGTCCACGACAACATATATTGTTTTTTGACTTTTTAATTATGTGGCCATTCTTACAGGAGTAAGGTGGTATTTCATTGTTTTAATTTTCATTTCCCTAATGATTAGCAATGTGGAGCAGTTTTTCATATGTCTATTGGCTGTTTGTATATCTTCTTCTAAAAAGTGTTCATGCCCTTTGCCCTCTTATTAGGTGGGATTATTTGTTTTTTTTTCTTCCTGATTTGCATTCCTTGTAGATCTGGATATTAGTTCTTTGTCAGGTGCGTAATTTGTGAATATTTTCTCCCACTCTATGGGTTGTAACAGTCACTTTTCAAAAGAAGACACACACGTGACCAACAAGCATATCAAAAAGTGTTCAGCCTCACTAATCATTAGAGAAATGCAGATCAAAACCACAGTGAAATACTATCTCACACCAGTCAGAATGGCTCTTTTTAAAAAGTCAAAAAATAACAGATGATGGCGAGGTTGTGGAGAAAAGGGAATACTTATCTACTGCTGGTGGGAATGTAAATTAGTTCAGCCATTGTGGAAAGCAGTGTGGTGATTTCTCAAAGAACTTAAAACAGAATTGCCATTCAACTCAGCAATACCATTATTAAATACTCTGTGTCCTCACCCAAATCTCAGTAATCTCCATATGTCAAGGGAGGAACCTGGTGGAAAGTGATTGGATTATGAGGGAGCAGTTTCCCCCATGCTGTTCTCTTGATAGTGAGTGAGTATCAGGAAATCTGATGGTTTTAAGAGTGGCAGTTTTTCCTGTGCTCACACTTCACCTCTCTCCTGCTGCCTTGTGAAGAAGGTGCCTGCTTCCCCTTTTGCCATTATCATAAGTTGCCTAAGGCTTCCTCAGCTATGCAGAACTGTGAGTAAATTAAACCTCTTATCTTTTGAAATTCATAAATTACCCAGTAATTTCTTTATAAATTACCCAATCTCAGGTATGTCTTCATAGCAGTGTGAAAATGGACTAATATAGTAAATTGCCCCACAGAGAGTGGGGCCGTGCTATAAACATACTTGAAAATGTGGAAGCAACTTTGGAACTAGGTAAGAAGCAGAGGTTGGAACAGTTTGGAGGACTCAGAAGAAGACAGGAAGATGTGGGAAGGTTTGGAACTTCCTAGAGCATTGTTGAATAGTTTTGACCAAAATGCTGATAGTGACATGAGCAATGAAGTCCAGGCTGAGGTGGTCTCAGATGGAAATGAGGAGTTTGTTGGGAACTGGAATAAAGGTGACTCTTGCTATGCTTTAGCAAAGAGACTTGTGGCATTTTGCCCCTGCCTCAGAGATCTGTGGAACTTTGAACTTGAGAGAGATGTTTTAGGATACTGGTGGAAGAAATTTCTAAGCAGCAAAGCATTCAAGAGCTTGGAAAATTTGTAGCCTGACCATGTGACAGAAAAGAAAAACCCTTTTTTCTGGGGAGAAATTCAAGCTGGCTGCATAAATTTGCATAAGTAAGGAGGAGCAGAACGTTAATCACCAAGACAATGGGGAAAATGTCTCCAGGGCATGTTAGAGACCTTCATGGCAGCACCTCCATCACAGGCCTGGAGGCCTAGGAGGAAAAAATGGTTTCCTGGGCTGGGCCCAACCCTCCCCTCCCCTCCCCTGCAGCCTTAGGACTTGCTGCCCTGCATCCCAGTTGCCCCAGCTCTAGCTGTGCCTAAAAGGGGTCCAGAGGGTGCAAGCCCCAAACCATGACAGCTTCCACATAGTGTTGGGCCTACAGGTGCACAGAAATCAATAACTGAGTTTGGGAACCTCCACCAAGATTTCAGAGGATGTATGGAAACACCTGGATGTCCAGACAGAAGTTTGCTGAAAGGACAGGGCCCTCATGGAGAATCTCTCCTCTGGCAGTACAAAAAGGAAATGTGGGATTGGAGCTCCCACACAGAGTCTCTACTGGGGCACTCCTCATGGAGCTATGAGAAGAGGGCCACCATCTTCCAGACCCCAGAATGGCAGATCCACCGACAGCTTGCACTATGCACCTGGAAAAGTCACAGACATTCAACCCCAGCCCATGACAGCAGCTGGGAGAGGGGCTGTACTCTGCAAAGCCCCAGGGGCAGAGCTGCCCAAGGCCATGGGAACCCACGTCTTGCATCAGCATGACCTGGATGTGAGACATGAAGTCAAAGGAGATCATTTCGGAGTTTTAAGATTTAATGACTGCCTGGTAGATTTTAGACTTGCATGGGCCCTCTGGCCCCTTTGTTTTGGCCAATTTCTCTCATTTGGAACTGGAGCATTTACCCAATGCCTGTATCCCATTGTACATAGGAAGTAACTAACCTGGTTTTGATTTTACAGGTTCATGGGCAGAGGGAACTTGTCTCAGAGGATATTTTAGACTGTGGGCTTTTGAATTAATGCTGAAATGAGTTAAGACTTTGGGGAGCTGTTGGGAAGGCATGATTGGTTTTAAAATGTGAAAAGACATGAGATTTGGGAGTTGTCAGGGGCAGAATGATATGGTTTGGCTCTGTGTTCCCACCCAAATCATCTCAAATGGTAGTCCCTATGTGTCAAGGGAGGAACCTGGTGAGAGGTGATTGGATTATGGGGGCAGTTTCCCCCATGCTGTTCTCTTGATAGTGAGTCTCATGAGATCCGATGGTTTTAAAAGTGGCAGTTTTTCCTGTGCTTGCACTTGCCCTCTCTCTCCTGCCCCTTTATGAAGAAGGCGCCTACTTCCCCTTCTGCGATGATTTTAAGTTTCGTGAGGCTTTCACAGCCATGCAGCACTGTGAGTCATTTAAAACTCTTTCCTTTATAACTTACCCAGGCTTGAGTATGACTTTATAGCAATATGAAATGGACTAATACAATATCCAAAGGAAAATAAATAATTCTACCATGAAGACACATGCACATGTATGTTCATTGAAGCACTACTCACAGTAACAAAGACATGGAATCAACCTAAATACCCATCAACAATAGACCAGATAAAGAGAATGTGGTATGTATACACCATGGAAGACTATGCAGCTGTAAAATAAAACAAGATCATGTCCTTCGCAGCAACATGGATGGAGTTGAAGGCAATTATCCTAAGCAAACTAACACAGGAACAGAAAACCAATTATGCATGTTCTCACTTATAAGTGAGAACGTTAAGAACACATGGACACAAGGAGGGGAACAGCAAATACCATGTCCTATTTGAGGGTGACGCATGAGACGGGGAGGATCAAAAAACTACCTGTTGGGTACTATGCTTATAACCTGAGTGACAAAATAATCTATATACCAAGCCCCTGTAACATGCAATTTACCTGTGTAAACAAACATGCAAATGTACTCCTGAACTGAAAATAAAAGTTAATGAATAAATAAAAATGGTTAAAATGGTAAATTTTATGTTATGTATATTTTACCACAATAAAAAATAATACGTAAAACAAACTCCAAATTGTATTTGTAGAAACTCAGGTGTCTCTGTGGCTCCCTAAATTATCCCCAAGGTTCTGAGTACAATTTGAAAAACACAGTCCTATCGGATAAATACAAATACTTGGCCATGACATATAAGGCCCTTTATGATCTGTTCCTAGCTGTTCCCTGGCCTCATTGTTTATCTCTCTCCATCTCATAACTTGCATTGTACTCATAGTGAACTACTTATAGTTCCTAAATGTATAGTGTTCTCTCACAAACATGTGCCTTGGCATATGCCACTTCCTCTGCCTAGAATGCTGTTTACACTCTTCTTTCCTACTCTTCCCTCCTTCATTGTTATTGTCCTAGTCATCCTTCACATTTCAGCTCTAACTTGAATTCTTCTCTGAAGCTGCCTTTTACCTTCCCAGGTAAAGTTTACCACTCTCTCTTAAGAGAACCCATTTTAACCCCGCATATCTCTTCCTCTAACATTGTATTTGCAATTATTTATTTGTTTGTATCTCTCTCTCCCTTTAGACTATGAACTCATTGAGAGTAGGGATTTTGACTTATTCATCTTTGTGTCTCTACTATGTAGCACGATGAATAAAGAATTTGGATGTGTGGGGTGAATAAAGAGGAATTATCCAACATGACTCAGCTTTGCTGTTGGTTAGGTGACAGGTTAGATGGTTAGACAATTGAAACAAACAGTGCTGGAAGTGGAATAGGTTTGCACGGAAAAATAAATTCTGTTTTGTTCAGTGTTTTTGTGCAATGCCACATGGGCACAGTCCACTAGAGGGATTTAGTAGGTAGTCATAATACGGATTTGGACATCAAGAAAGAGTTCTAGTTTGAACATATGTATTTAGGGAGTTGTTAGCATATAGGTATTTATTGGAACTCTAGGCATGGCTGAGATCCCACAAAGAGAGTGTATATGATAAGAACAGAGCTTAAGACAGTTCCAGAGAATATCAACATTTAATGGGCAAATATAGAAAGCATATCCCATAAGGTAGACAGCGAATGATTGAGAATGAAGGACACGGTAATTGCATGGTTCTGGAGAGGAGACTTGAGAGTCCAGGAGTTCTGTATACTATATAGATTTTCTACCACCCCAGTCTTTTTAACCCCAAGGCTCTCCTGTTTCTGCAGAACCTGGTGCCAAGTGAGCAAATTAGTTTCCTTTCCTAGAGCACAGAGATTAAGACTCCATGGACTTTGGACTCATACTGCCTACGTTTGCATTCCGACTGCCACTTATCAACTGTGTGGCCTTGGGCAAGTCACCTAACTTCTTTGTGCCTCAACTTTCATATCTGTCAAAACAGGGATAATTATAATGTCTACTTTATAGGACTTGTGAAAATTGAATTAGTTAATATGTATCAGGTACCTAGAACAGTGCTATAAACACTGTATAAACTTAGCTATTTTTATCATTGTCATTATCATTATTGTCCCTCTGCAGACACTTTAAGTTAAGGCTTATTTCATCTTGCTAAGTCAGTTATTGCTTCTCAATCTGTGCTCTAAAAATATGTTGAAACTTTGTACCTACTAAATTTACCCTCCCTGTGCTCTGTGATCTGGTAGGTTAGTACATTTTTTATTCCTTTTAGTGATGTCTTAGGAGGGAAACCTCCTAAGACATCACAACCTCCGCCTCCTAGGTTCAAGCAATTCTCCTGCCTCAGCCTCCCGAGTAGCTGGGACTATAGGCATGCGCAATCATGCGCAGCTAACTTTTGTATTTATTTAGTAGAGACGGGGTTTCACCATGATGGCCAGGATGGTCTTGATCTCTGGACCTCATGATCCGCCCGCCTCGGCCTCCCAAAGTGCTGGGATTACAGGCGTGAGCCACCGTGCCCAGCCATCATTTTATTTTTTGAAAGCCTTCTTTTTTTTGTTATTTTCCCCTTTAGACATTCTGTTCCTGGAATCCTAAGTATCTTTTTTCCTGATTTTTAGAAATTATTTTCTTAAAGCCTAGGACACTGATATCTGACTGTGTTCTTTGGTACCCTTCCATCATATTCCCATCATTTTACTTCTATGATCAATTCTTCCTTGTGTGTCAACTTGAAGGCCAAAACAGCCATTTTATTCTTCACTTGTAGTATCTTTTGGGTAAATAAACAGTCATCAGAGTAGATAAGGGATTTATCAAGTACTCTGCTTTCAGCCTCATGTGACTTAGTAAGTATCCAGATTATCCAAGTTTTTCTACTCTGTTAATAATGGCTTACATATAGATAGCCCTTTATGAATTGCATTTGACTTTTATCCCAGTCCCATTAGGTAAGATCAGTACTGTCTTGTTTTATGGATAAAGGAAAGTTTCAGTGGCTAGTTCAATATTATACACACTGGTAAGTGGTAGAGGCAGAATTTGAACTAAGATTCTCTCACTCCTAATCAAGTGCCTTTCCTACTCTATTGCCTATCACTGGTTGCCTCTGTCTAAGTTTGTGATCCATTTCAGTAACAGATCATTCCCTTTCTCTTTGACCAGGCAGACCATCTATCATACCATACTTCTGTCTTTCACCCTAATTTACTCAGTCATGCTACCTGCTTTAGGCCCATATATATTTTCTTCACATGTAGAGCAGGGTTTCCCAGCTGTGTCACCATTAATATTTTGGATTAAATAATTGTTTACAGGAAAGGAGGCCGTCCTGTGCATTGAGGATGTTTAACGGCATCTTTGGCCTCTATTCACTAGATGCCAGTAGAACACACACCAGCTCCTAAGTTGTGACAACCAGAATGTCTCCAGATACTGCCAGATGTCCCTTATGAAGCACAATTGCCCTCACTTGAGAACCACTGGATATAGATCTACTTCATTTCTATCCTACCTCATTTTTCTTTTTTCTTACAAATACATTTTTCTGTTCCAGCTGTAAAACCCATTGTAATGTGCCTCCATGATAGCTGTGAAGTTACATTTCTCTTTTAAAGTTAAAATCTCTCCTTTATTATTTATTTGTTGCCATAGTGAACAAACACCCAAAGGTATTGAGTAGTATTTTTTACTCTCTTTACTTGATCTTTTCTCATTCTTACAGAGAGAACTACTTCATTTTTCTTCATAGCTGTCCTTAATCAGAACTTTCAAGTCTCTGCAAATATGTTACTTCCCATCTTTGGGATATATATTCCATCTTTGTCAAGAATTTATCATTTTAATGTCTTAACAACAGGAAATCAAATCCTGTTTTGTGGTGATTTATTTCTAGAGAAACATTCATGTCTCTTAGCTCCTTTCTATTCTTGAGCCCCAACTCTCATTTGAAGAAGGAGGAAAAAAAACAACCACTTTATCCTTAAGTCTATGGTTCTTGCTTAGATCATTGCCATAGATTCTTCTCGGGGTTCACCTGGAATTTTGTTTCATTCCTATGTGAAACTATAGATGGAAGTTTTGCTCAGCAGCATTGAAAAACCTCAGCAGTCTCTCCTTTACATCTAGATGGGATATGGGCCAATAAAATAACACAGTGTTCTGTTTGGCTAAAAAGGGAAGGGAAGGAAAGGAATGGACTAACTAACAAAAGATTTAGTACATGTATTGGCAGGCAGGTTTGATAAATCTCAGCAGGCTTTCCTTCACATCCTAGAGAGGATAAGCAATACCCATTCCAATTGGTAAAATAAGAGAAAAAAGAAAGGGATAATTGAGAAAATTATTTTTGTTTTAGATTAGGGAGATATGAGCATGTGTATGGGCTGTAAAGAAGGGATTAGTGAAGGAAAAAATAAATGGAAGATCTAAGAGAGAGAGAGAAGATAAAGGATCAGGGTCCCAGAGAAATTGGAGGGAATAGAAATAGAGACAGAAGGCAGGACCTTGAAAACAAGGCAGCTATTTCCTCTGAAACAAGGGGAAGGATGAAGGAATAAGTAATAGCAAAAGAAAGAATGTGAGGCGAGGAGAGGGGAGGTTGGGGAGCCCTTTTGGATAACTTTCATGTCTATAAAATATTTGGCGAAATCCTCTACCAGTAGAAAGTGAAGATAGGTTTATATTCTTAAAAATGATGAGTCTGCATAATAGCTGCCATGGTGAATTAGATTAGTTAGATTAGAATGTTAGTAAAGTAGGAATGAGGAAGAAAAGATTGTCAATTGACCCAGGGTTCAGCTAAGGTTAGGTAGCATGTTTATAATGGATCTCACCTATTTGGTTATGCTGTTTCTTCAGTATTGCAGCCTACAAATAAACATACACACACATAGTTGGTTTAACCTATGGTTGAGAATTGACATGGTGAGAATGGTAGATCATATGTCCAGTGAGCTCCTAGGAAAACATAACTGAAATTATCAACCATAGGGTTCAGAGTAGTTGAAGGCCCAGAAGAGGCTGATCTACTAACAGTATTAGAAAGTATCAGTAAATTAGTAGTCAAAAAAATAAAAAAGGGTGAAGAACAGGATCCAAAGAAATGGAAGGATACTAGAATACAGTCAGGAATTTGGAGTTCGGCATCTCATAAATATAATTGTTTCACGTTATAAGGAAGTCCAAAGGATGGCTGTATAAAAGGTAGAGTAGAGCTAACAATAATTACACCATTTGTCTTAGTCCATTTGCGCTGCTATAACAAAATACCTTAGACTGGGTAATTTAGAAACAATATACATTTATCTCTCACAGTTCTGGAGGCTGAGAAATCCAGGATCATGGTGCCAGTAGAATCAATGCCTGGTTAGGACAGACATCCTGGCAGCCTCACATGACAGATGGGGATAAAGGGATAAACAGTGTGTCCACACATGGCAGAAGGGGCCAAAGGGCAAAGGCAACTAGCTAATTCTCTCCAGCCCTCTTATCAGGCACTAATCCCATCATGAGGGCAGATATTTCATGGCCTAATCATCTCCTAAAGATCCTACCTCCTGATATTACTGCACTGGGGACAAAGTTTCAACATGAATTTTGGAGGAGATGGAAACATTCAAACCATAGCATGATTTATTTATCATTTAACTTTGCTTCGTAGATAGTATCTTATTTAATTCACTATCACAACTTAATAAGGTAGGTAGATTTGCCTCATTTTATAAAGGAACTTAAGATCATATCACTAGTCAGTGACAGAGTCAGGATTGTAACCTGTCTGTTTGACACCAACTATGCACTTAACCATTATACTATATAGCTTTTCCACAGTAAGCCTAATAATGGGAAGTTAGGTGCTTTAGCAGGACTTCAGAGGTTATTAGAATGTTTGAAGCAAACCTCAGAATTAAACAAAGTAGAAAATAATCTTTACCTTTTTTAAAGCTACAGTAGGAAAGGTATTCCAGTAGGATATAATGAAAAGAACATAGGACTTGACTGAAATCTTGAGATGGAATCTCAGGCTTACCCCTTACTAGCTGTTTGACCTTAGGCAGGTCATTTAACCTCCGAGCTTGTTTCTTTATAAAATGAGAATGATAGTAAAAATAATGATGACAATATGGTCAAAAAAAAAAAAACCTGTTCATCCAATTTCACAGCATTAATTTAAAGATTATCATAATGGATATAAAAAGTAAATAACTATGCAGATGGTTGTCATGGTGATAGTTATTTATCTATCTGCTTTGTTTCCATGGGAAAGGGCAAGAAGTGCCAGTGGACTCAATCGTACATATCCAACATTTGGACCTTGTCCTTTACTGAAAGAGGCACTCCAAAAAGTGAACAGGATTAAGAAGTTTTCTCTGCTATGAGGACGCAAAGGCATAAGAATGATACAATGGACTTTGGGGACTTGGGGAAAAGGGTGGGAGGGGGTGAGGGATAAAAGACTACAAGGGTGCAGTGTATACTTCTTGGGTGATGGTTGCAGCAAAATCTCACAAATTACCACTAAAGAACTTACTCAGGTAACCAAACACCACCTGTACCCCAATAACCTATAGAAAAATAAAAAATTTTAAATATATATATCTCTCTCTCTCAAAGTTTTCTCAAGATTGATCACTCAATTTTTTAATGGGGTCTTTATTTCTTTTCTCTTTCTCAGAAGAAATGTAGGTATATGTTGAATGCATTACCAAGCAATTTAAATTTCATTTCCTGCTATTAGGTATTAATATTAACCGAGGTCTCCTATGCTTGGGAAATGTAATCAGTGCTCTTGGAGATGACAAAAAGGGTGGATTTGTGCCCTACAGAGATTCCAAGTTGACTCGACTGCTTCAAGGTAAGCCCAAAGTGCCTCTAAAAATAAGAGAGTAACTCATAATGATAGTGCTGAGAAAGCAACGATGAAATGGGTAAAAAGCCAGCTATTTGGGCAATCACATACACGGTTGTCTAATTGATAAATACAAGAGAGTGCTGTTGGCAAACAGGCTTCTAAGATAATGGAAAAATGTCTTCATATATGACCTTGAGAGCCAAGAAATCTGTAGTGCACCAACTGTACTTTGTATTTTGTACCTGAAAATGAATTTGGTTACTGTTTCTTTAATTATTAGTGCTGCTAAACAGAACTCCCTGGAGAGTTAAAATCCACCTAGAGGGGGCATCCTAAGAATGTTTAATTCCACTAGTGGCTCCTAACTTACTTAAGCCAGGCCCCAGTTGTTTTAACCTGATTAACTGCTGAAATCATAGTCTCTTGAGAATGTGGACACATGCAATAGGATTTAAATTTATATCACATCAGAAATCTTAGATATCTATACATATCATATAGTTTCAATATAAAAACACTAAGAACTTTTTCTTATAGCTCTGAATTTTAAGTCACCAACCCGAATGGATGGCTTTGCTTATATCCTACTTATTTGATTTCATTTCCTTTCGCTATTCTTTGTTGTTCTTTTTCAGATTCTCTGGGAGGTAATAGTCATACTCTTATGATAGCCTGTGTGAGTCCTGCTGACTCCAATCTAGAAGAAACATTAAACACCCTTCGCTATGCTGACAGAGCAAGAAAAATCAAGAACAAACCTATTGTTAATATTGATCCCCAGACAGCTGAACTTAATCATCTAAAGCAACAGGTATAAGGGACTTAAAATTTGATGGGAAAAATTATAAGTATGTGAGAGGAATGATAGAGTTTCTGTTTCTCAGTTTCTATCAGAAGTTTAGAGATGTTGGTTAGGCATTATGCTAGTTTGGGGACCTCTGAAAATAACTCCTATTAACATGTTTGCTGTCCATTTAAGATTGGGGGTAGCATTGGAGAGTTCACTGATAAAGAGGAAATGAGCACTGAGAGATGAGATGAGAGGTGTAGACAGGGGCCAAATCCTGAAGTTCCTTATATGACTTGTTAAAGAATTTGAAATTCAACCTGAAAGCTGTGAAGAACCATTGAAGAGTTTTAAGTAGGGAGGGTGAACTGTGATATGTGAAATATGTGAAACACATTTCATATGATGAAATGTGTGTTTTGGGGAGATCACTCTAGCAAGTATAGAGAAAACAGATTAGAGGTGGCCGTGGCTATAAGGAGGAAAATAAGTCAGGCTGTTATAATAACCCAAGTGAGAACTCTGGCTTGAACTAAAGAGAATAGCAGTAGAAATGAAGAGAAGGGGACAAATTAGAGAAAAAAAAACATGAAGGAGGTAGAATGTATAGGGCTTACATGGTAACAAATTTGATGTAGGAAAAGAAGGGTGGGTGCGGAGAGTCAAGGTTGGTTTCTCTTGCTTGGACAACTGAGTAAATAGTAGTGCTAATCACTGAGCCAGAGAATATAGGAGGAAAAATGGGATCAGGTAGGAAAATGGAAATGATGAGTTCAGTTTTGGGCATTTTGAATTTGAGGGGCTTAGGGGATATGTAAATAGAAATGTTTAAACATAGTTTGCTCTACAGGTTTAATGTAGAGAGGTCTCAGCTGAAGGTTTAGATTTGAGAGTCACCAGTATTTAGATGGTATCTGAAGTTATAGAGTGGATGAGATCAGAGGGCCGGGCACATTAAAAGCACGTTAAATAATTGCAGAACAAGCAAATGAAGAAGAGAAAAAGGCCAAAGACAGAATCCTAGGGAATACCAGCACTTAAGGAATAGAGAAAGAAGAGAAGACAACAAGAGAAACTAATAAGGAGTAGACAGGTAGAAAGAAAACCAGTGGTGTCGTGGAAGCCAAGGGAAGAACATTTCAAGGAGGGTTGTCAAAAGTATAAATCTATAGAAAGTGTAGAGTGAGATAAAGATTGAAAAGTGTCCACTGATTTTTATCAACAAGGAGGCTATTGGTGACCTCAGTGAGAAGAGCAGGGGAAAGATAAAAGCAAGATGCTGCAGGATAAATAGATAAATGTAGATAAGGAAGTAGAGGAAGCTGATAAGTTCTTTCAAGAAGACAAGGTGAGAAAAGGCAATAGCCAAGTAGTCAAGGGTCAAGGGATATAGGTTTATGTTTTTAAAATATGGAAGAGACTTAAACAAATGGAAGAACCAGTTGGGAGAGACCAAACCTTAGAATAGGGATTAGTTGAAAAAAGGCTGTCTCTAAGTAGTTGAGATCCTAAATACAAACAAAAAGGGATTCGCATGGAATACTATGCAGCTACAAAAAAGAACAAAATCATGTCCTTTGCAGCAACATGGATGGAGCTGGAGACCATTATTCTTGGCAAGCTAACACAGGATACCAAATACCTCATGTTCTCACTTACAAGTGGGAGCTAAATAATGAGACCACATACACACAAAGAGGGAAACATCAGCCACTGGGCACTATGCTTAGTACCTGGGTGGCAAAATAATCTGTATACCAATTCTATATGACACAAATTTACCTATATAACAAACCTGCACATGTACCCCTGGACCTAAAATAAAAGTTAAAGAGGGATTTGCTTTTGACAATAGAGGAGATACCTGCCCCCAAGACTAGAATAAAAGAGGTTAGGATAGGAAGAATACAGTGACACTACTTTAGAGGCAGGAGAAGGGAAATTGAGGGATTTTTAGCCTGATGGCCTTTATCTTCCCAGTGAAGTATGAGACAAAGTCATCTTCTAAGAGTAAGCAGTCAGATAATAGGGTAGAGGGCTTAAAGAAATCACACAAGGCTTGAAATCATTGTTACCAAAAATGGAAGAGGTACCTGGCTAGGAGCATGAATTGGTGGTATCAATATGACTGGTTGTGCAACAGTTTGGTAGCCCTGGTAGAGGAGCTGAGAAGGCAGGCAAATGGATTGATACAGGCTTGGAAGGGTCAAGTTTTCTTGCCTTCCAACGTCTAGTACTCTTCCCACTGGAAATCTAGTGTTTTCAAATGTCCAGTCTCTCCCTGTCTGGACTTTCTCCTCAATGATAACTGCTATTTAGTTAATCTCTTTGCTTCCTTCGGTCTTCTTTATCTCCTTTCCTCCTAGGGTTCACTGTAGAGAACATAAGTAATTTACCTGTCCATGGTATCATTTGAAGAATAAAATATACTGCTTCTGGCCCCTTATTTGCTTTCATGTTTATTCCTATTACAAAAAAATGCCTTTCTTCCTAATCATTTTTTGCTTATTCATTTCAACAATAAATATTTATTGAACACTATTATGTGTGAGGTACTGTTTTGGGATACAGTACTGAGCAAAGCAGACATAGTTTCTGCCTTCATGGAACTTGTTGCCTAGCATGAGAGACAAACACTAAATATATAATCACACATAATCATAATATATCATTATAAACTGGGATAATGTGCTATAGTGTGCTATGAAAGTATGAAACAGGGTCTTCTATTATAGTTATCCCTCTGTATCTCCAAGGATTGGTTCCAGGACCCCCCCACAGATACCAGACCATGGATGCTCAAGATCCTTGGATTAAATGGCATAGTATTTGCTTATAACCTATGTGTATCTTCTTGTATACTTTGAATCATCTTGGATTGCTTATAATACCTAATACAATGCAAATGTTATGTAAATAGTTGTTATACAGTATTTTTTAAATTTGTATTTTTTTATTTTTAATATTTTTGACCCATAGTTGGTTGAATGTGCAGATGTAGATCCCACAGATATGGAGGGCCGACTGTATATCTATTCTGGGAAGACTTCCCTAAGGTAACATTTGAGCTGAGCTGAGGGATTGAGTACGAAATAACTGTGCAAAAGAAAGAAGAGAGTTCTAGAGAGAAGAAACATAGGTAGCAAGTGCAGTTGATTCTTGAACCATAGTAGTTTAAACTGTGTGGGTCCAACCAAACACAGATCAAAAATACAGTATTTGCAGGATGAGAAATCCACATGTAGACTTTTCATATGTGTGGATTCTGCAGGGCTGACTGCAGGACTGAACTATGCATGTACATTTTTATATGTGCACGGGGCCTTGGAACCAATCCCCTGCATATACAGAGGGACAGCTGTATAGTGGCCAGGAGCACTGACACTGCAGCTAGCCTGCCCATGTTCAAATCTTAGCTCTATAACTCACTAGCTATGTACCTTGGGCAAGTTCTCTGTGCCTTGGTATCCCTATCTGTACAGTAGAAATAATAATAATAATACCTTCTTAGGGTTTTCGTGAGAGTTAAATGAGTTAATATATGTAAAGTGCTTAGAACAGTACTTGGAATATAGCAAGTGCTGGAAGGGTCTGAGATAGAACAGGAGTATAGTGTATTTGAAAAACTCAAAGGGAAAGCAGAGGCCTGATCCAGGACTCATGGACAATGTTAAAAATGATTATAAGCCAGGTAGTAACATTGATAGTTTGCATTTTTAAACAATGGCCTGGCTGCTATATAGAAATGGATTATAGTAGAGCAAGAGTAGATTCATGGAGACCATTTAAAAAGGTACTGCAGTAGTCCAAGCAAGAGATAATGATGGCTTGGACTTTGAGTGTTGGCAGTGGTGATAGAAAGAGGTAACCAATGAATTAGATAAAAGAATGATGCCCAGATTTCTGGCATGTGGAATTGGATATTCACTCACTTGGGGTGCACTGGAAAAGGACCAGGTTTGGGGATAGCAGACAACTAAGTGGAAATACCAGGTAGATAGTTGAATATAAAAGTCTAAAGCTCAGAAAGATCGGTGCTTGAGGTAAATTTGGAAGTCACCAGTTTCAGGTAATAGAAAACATAGGCAGAGATGATACATTCAGAGGAAAATGTAAGTAAGAAAACTCTCACTGAGCTTTGGGGGACTTTACCATTAAAAGGACAAGTGGAGCAAAGATGAACGAAGAAAGAGACTTAGAAGATCAGTTAGAAGAATAGAAGGAAAACCAGGAAAATGTGTCTGGTAAGCCAAATGCTACCAAACAATCAGTCAAGTAAAATGAATACTGAAAAATGCCCATTGGATTTGGGTGACATGGAGCTCTTTTGTAACTTGGGCAAGTTATTTCATTGGAATGATGTAGGCAGTCATATTGGAGTTAAGTCGAGGAGCAAGTGAATGGCAAGCAAAAGGAAATGAAGGCGATTGGTGTATTATTCTCTCAAAGTTTGTGAAAAAAGAGAAATAGACCAAGAGCGATAGTAAGTGGGGTTGGGAGGATGCTTTTGTTTAAGTTGGGAGAGACTTGAACATGTTTTAATCTTAATAGGAAGGATCTTATAGAAAGGGAGAAATTGAAAATATAGAAGAGAAAAGGGATAACAGAGTAAGATTCATAAGATTGCAAGAAGAGTGGAAATCCAAAGCACATGCAAGACCAGTCTTGTGAGGCAAATCAACTCCCCTTGTGTCATAGGAGGAAATGGGAAAGGATGCTTATACATGTGCTCTGGTTTAAGATCCATCTCTGGCTGGGCGCGGTGGCTCACGCCTGTAATCCCAGCACTTTGGGAGGCCGAGACGGGTGGATCACGAGGTCAAGAGATCGAGACCATCTTGGTCAACATGGTGAAACCCCGTCTCTACTAAAACTACAAAAAATTAGCTGGGCATGGTGGGGCGTGCCTGTAATCCCAGCTACTCGGGAGGCTGAGGCAGGAGAATTGCCTGAACCCAGGAGGCGGAGGTTGCGGTGAGCCGAGATCGCACCATTGCACTCCAGCCTGGGTAACAAGAGCGAAACTCCTTTTCCAAAAAAAAAAAAAAAAAAAAAGATCCATCTCCATGAAGCCTCCCTTTGACTATTTAGGTTTTTGTTGATTTGCTTATTCTGTTTTGTATTATTTCCTACTATTTTAGACTTTAGGCTTATCTTTCTTAACTAGATTATAAACTTGAGAGTAGGGATCATATTTTATTTTTATATGTCTGTACATTGTCTAGCCCAGTGCTGAGACTGATTTTGAAAAATAGATGTTCGAGGCCAGGAGTGGTGGCTTATGCCTGTAAGCCCAGCACTTTGGGAGGCTGAGGTGGGCAGATCACTTGAGGTCAGGAATTCAAGACCATCCTGGTCAACATGGTGAAACCCCATCTCTACCAAAAAATACAAAAAAAAGAAAAAAAAATAGATAGAGGTAGATAAAATGGACAACTCATTTTCTATGTAATAGTTCGTGTAATGCTGATTCTCCTGTTATCATTGAATCATCAACTATGTATGATGCCTTTGGTAGTATCTAAGATATACAATCTGCCTTAGATTTCATAGGCATTTGGTAAAATTACTCTATTGCTAATTGTGGTAATTTTACTGCCAAGGGGTAAGTAACATTTGGTTAATAACTAGTTGATTATTTTTCTTTGCTTCCCCCAGGTACAACAGCTACAGGTCTTGTTGCTACAAGCCCATGGAGGTACCCTGCCTGGATCTATAAAGTAAGAGTCATAGATAAATTTTAATTGTGTATCCCCCTACATCTTGGTTACTTTTGTTTGGTTACATTTTAGGTATGTGAGACATAATGCATCTAAGAATCAGAGTTATACAAAAAGATATACTCAGAGCAGAGGAATGCAAATTAAAACTCCAGTGAGATATTACCTCACACCCATTATGGGGGCTACTATAAGTGGATAGATAAATAACAGAAAATAACAGGTGTTGGCAAGGATGTGAAGATGTGGAGAAACTGAAACCCTTGTACACTGTTGGTGGGATTGTAAAATGATGTAACCACTATGGAAAACAACATGGAGGTTCCTGAAAAAATTAAAACTAGACTTACCATATGATCCAGCAATCCCACTTCTGTGTATATATCCAAAATAATTGAAGGCAAGGTCTCAAAGAGATATCTTCACGACCATGTTCATAGTGGCATTATTCACAAAGGTTAAGAGGTAGAAGTAACCCAAATGTTTGTCAACAGATGACTTGATAGACAAAATGTGGTATATACATGCAACAGAATATTATTCAGCCTTAAAAAGGAAGAGCATCCTGTCATTTGCTACAATATGGGTGGACATTGAAGATATGCTTAATGAAGTAAGCCAGTAACAAAAAGACAAATACTGTGTGATTCCACTTATGTGAGGTATCTAAAATAGTCAAATTCATAGAAACGGAAAGTAGAATGGTGGTTACTGGGGACTGAGGGGTAAGTGGAAAAGGGGAATTGTTTAATGGGTATAGAATTTTATTTTGCAAGATGAAAAAAATCTGGAGATCTGTTTCACAGCAAGCAATGTGAATATACTTAACACTAGCAAACAGCATACTTAAAAATGATTAAGATGGTAAGTTTTATGTTTATTATGTTTGCCATGGTTTTTTAAATTTGTGTTTATATAAATTTATGGGATACAAGTGCAATTTTGTTATATGGATATGTTGTGTAGTGGTGAAGTCTGGGCATTTAGTGTAACCATCACCTGAATAATATACATTGTGACAACTTAGAAACAGAAAGCTAAATACTGGATGTTCTCACTTATCAGTGGGAGCTAAATAATATGTACACATGGACCTACAGTGTGGAACAATAGACACTGGCAACTAGGAAGGATAGGAAGTTTGGGGGGAGTGGGAGTAGGTGATGAGAAGCTACTTAATGCACACATGTACCACAATTTTTTTCAAAAAGAATATACTCAGTGAGGTAAATGTCATTCCCTCTCCATCCCTGCAACTCTGTTCCCATTCCTATTTCCCACCCTTATTTCGAACTCTTTTCTACCATTATTCTCCCTCCCCCTGTATTTAACCCATCTCTTTAATTTTTGGTTTAGCCTTCTTGTATTTCTTTTGTAAAAATGAGTAGATACCTCTGTATTTTATTGTATCACCTTGTTTTCTCATATGAATGATAGCGTACTGTATGTAATGATTGTATATTCTTTGTGGCTTTGCATTATTCAGTATTTCCTGGAAATCATTTCTTACCAGTTCAGAGAAGTCTTCATTCTCTTTTGCAGCTGCATAGTACTTTTATTGTGTACATGTGCCATACATATCAATTGAACCCCTTTCCTATGTATGCACATTTAGGTTATTTCCAATGTTTTGCAATTACAAACATGCTACAGTGAATAATCTCTTTGTATATATTTTTGTATTGTCAGAGGTTTATCTTAAGGGTAGATTTCTAGAAGTGGGATTGCTGGGACAAAAGATAAGTACATTCGTACCTTTATAAGGTATTGCCAGACTTGCCTTCAGAAGAGATGTACCAGTTTGCATTTCTACCAGCAGTGTATGAGAAAGCCTGTTTCCCCACAGCCTCACCAATGGAATGTATTGTCATACTTTTTCAAATTTTGGCAGTCTGATAGGTGAGAAATGCAATCTCAGTGTTGTTTTACTTTGCATTTCTTGAATTATGAGTGAGTTTGAGCATTTTTTCATATGTTTCAGGGCCACTTTTTTTCTGTTTGCTGGTGAATTGTCCATGTCTTTTCTTATTTTTCTATTGGGTTTTTTGGTCCTTTGGCCTCTTTTTAAAAATAAATAGTGATAAAATATACATAACATAAAATTTACCATTTTAATTATTTTAAGTGTACAATTCAGTGGCTTTAAGTTCATTAACAATGTTGTGTAGCCATCACCACCATCTACCTCCAAAACTTATTTTCATCTTACAAAACTTAAACTCTATACCCACTAAACAGTAACCCCTCATTTCCTCTCCCTTCAGCCTCTGGCAACCACCATTCTACTTTCAGTCTATGAATTTGGCTACTCTAGGTACCTCATATGAATGGAATTATACAGTATTTGTCCTTTTGTGACTGGCTTGTTTCACTTAGCATGTCTTCAAGGTTCATCCATGTTGTAGCATGTGTCACAATTTCCTTTGATTTTAAGATTGAATAATATTGTGTATACATACACACACACACCATATTTTGTGTATCCATTCATTCATTGATGGACACTCGGGCTGCTTCCATCTTTTGGCTATTGTGAATGACGCTGCCATAAGCATAGGTGTGGGTGTACAGCTGGCTGTGGTGGTGCATGCCAAAGTCCCAGCTACTCAGTAGGATGAGGCAGGATGATTGCTTGAACCTAGCAGTTTAAGTCTGTAGTATGCTGAGATAGCACCTGTGAATAGCCACTGCACTTCAGCCTGTGCAACATAGCAGTATTCCGTCTCTTAAAAACAAACAAAACACACGGGCCAGGTGTAGTGGCTCATGCCTGTAATCCTAGCACTTTGGGAAGTGAAGGTGGGCAGATTGCTTGAGCCCAGGAGTTTGAGACCAACCTGGGCAACATGGTGAAACTCTGTCTCTACGAAAAATACAAAATTAGCAACATGTGGTGGTGTGCACCTGTAGTCACAGCTACTTGGGATGCTAAGGTGGGAGGATCACCTGAGCCCAGGGACTTTGAGCCTACAGTGAGCTGTGATCATGCCACTCACTGTAGCACAGGCAACAGAATGAGACCCTGTCTCAAAGCACACACACACACACACACACACACACACGCACACACACACACACACACACACACACACAAAACTAGCAACAAAAAAACCATAGGTGTACAAGTACCTGATATCCCTGCTTTCAATTCCTTTGGGTATATACCTAGAATTATGGTAGTTCTGTTTTTAATTTTTAAATCAAACCACCATACTGTTTTCCATAGTAGCTGTACCATTTTACATCTCCGTAAGCCATGCACAAAAGTTCCAATTTGTCCACATCCTCACCAATGTATCTTTTTATAATAGCAACCCTAAGTTTGGTCCTCATTTTTGACAGTTCTTTATATATTCCTGAAGTTAGTCTGTAGTGTATGTTACAAATAATTTCTCCCAGTTTGTCAGTTGTCTTTTACTTTATTTATAGTTTTTTGTCATACAAAAAAAAATTTAATTTTTATGTAGTAAAGCTTACGAATTTTTTATTGCCTCTGGATTTTTTCAGCAGCTTTCTTGAGCTAAAATTTTACATGCCATAAAAGTCAGTCATTTTATGTGTACCATTCAGTGATTTTTAGTAAATTTACAGAGTTGTACAATTGTCACCACAGTTCAGTTTTAGAACATGTCCATCACCCCAAAAGGTTCTCTCATGCCCATTTGCCATCACTCTCATTCCCACTTCCAGCCCAAGGCAACCACTAATCTCTTTTCTGTCTTTATAGATTTGCCTATTACAGACATTTCATGTACCTGGAATCATTGAGGTTGTAATCTTTTTGTGTGTGTGGCTTCTTTCACTTATGTTTTGTGGTTCATCCATGTTATAGTATGTGTTAGCGCTTCCCTTCTTTGGTGGAATAGTACTCCTTTGCCTAGATAGACCGTATTTGTCCATCCATTTGCAAGTTGATGGAGGTTTGGGTTGTTTCCACTTTTTGCCTATTATGAATACTGCTGCTGCAGTCACTTGCAAGTTTTTATATGGACATGTGTTTTCATGGGGTAAATGTCTGGGAATAGAGTTGTTGGGTCATATGTTTAACTTTTTAAGAAACTGCCAGACTGTTTTCCAAAGTGGCTATTCTGTTTATATTCTCTCCATGCTTCTGGATTCATAGTTAGAAAGGTTTCCCTACAGCAAGGTTTAAAGAGGAATTCACCCATGTTTTCTTCCGGTAATAATGTCGTTTTATTTTTTACACTTCATTTTTGCATTTGGTATTTATTCTTATATATGAAGTGAGCCTACTTTCAATATTTTTGTTTTCAATTATTCATTTTTTCTGATTATAAAAGTGGTTCATTGCTTCTAGTAGAACATTTAGAGAAGTATGGAGAATAAAACTTAAAGTTGGTATAATTTCATCAAACAGAGATGACTACCTCTTTCTTCATAATTTTCCCCCTGTAGATAATTTAGTCTGGGTTTCCTGATTACATTTTATTCTCACCATACTCATTTAGAAGCAATTGACCCATCTTCCTTTCCTTTCAATTTAGCACAAAAAAAAATCCAGACTTCTGATTGTCTATAATATACAGGAAATATAAAGGAAATAGTTTCAGCTGCAAAAGTAATGGATTCTAAGAAACAGTTGATGAATCAAACAATTAAACTTAATTGTTCGATGTTTTACAGAGAAATAAAGATGCTCCTTTGTTTCACAAAAATGTATTTGTATTTTTAAAGACATTTTATAAAGTTTGTTAACAAAAAGTATATTTTACTTATATGAATATTTTCACTTTTTAGATTATGTTCTTTTGTTTTTTAACATGTCATTGAAGGTTTTATATTTATTTTCTGTGCGTGTTTGTCAATTTCCACATGCTCAGCTTACTTGAATTCCTAGCCTTGGCAATTTCGTAGCATGTGAAAATATTGGTTTTCTGTTATATTTTCTTTTTCAGTCTGATCTTTGCCTGGCCCTAGTACTGTTTTTGCTTTACTTTAAAAAATTTTCCCCATTACATGGCTGTCCTATATCATGTGGTCCTATATCTATAATCTTGCCAAGAACTCTTTTTTTTCCCTATTACTGTGAGAGCTTTTTTGTTTTGTTTTGTTTTGTTTTGTTTTTGTTTTTGTTTTTGTTTTTGTTTTTGTTTTTGGAGACAGAGTTTCACTCTTGTTACCCAGGCTGGAGTGCAATGGCGCGATCTTGGCTCATCGCAACCTCCGCCTCCTGGGTTCAGGCAATTCTCCTGCCTCAGCCTCCTGAGTAGCTGGGATTACAGGCACGCGCCACCATGCCCAGCTAATTTTTTGTATTTTTAGTAGAGACAGGGTTTCACCATGTTGACCAGGATGGTCTCGATCTCTTGACCTCGTGATCCACCCCCTCGGCCTCCCAAAGTGCTGGGATTACAGGCTTGAGCCACCGTGCCCGACCTGTGAGAGCTTTTATATCCAGGATTCTCTGCATTCTTATAGTACCTATCTCTGCAGTCAGCATAGTAATTAAGAGCATGGACTCTGAAACGAGACTGCTGAGCTCAAATCTTTGCTTCATATTACCCACCAGCTGTGTGGCTATAGGTTATTTACTTATTTGTGCCTCCGTTTCCCCAGTTGTAAAATGGGGATAACTGTAGAACTTACCTCATAGGAGCTGTTGGGAGAATTTTTAAAAATTTAATGTATGTAAAGTATTTAGAATAGAGCCTAGCCCATAATGCCATAAAAGTGTTAATATTATTAATTATAGTAGTATTTAAATATTCAAGCATTTGCCACAAATTGCAATGAAGAACCTACATCTAAGTGCTAAATTTTCCTTGGAAAAATCAACAATTAAACTTAAATAAGGTTTTCCCATTTAGAGAAACCCTGGAAATTTTTTAGGGAAATAAAAAACTATTGAGTTAAAAGTATCATTACTTTGAAGCTTGTCAGTTTACGTGAATGACGCATGGAAGTTTTCAGTTTAATAAAGAAATAAGGAAATAACACTTAAATTTACTAACAGTTTATTTTTATAATCTGCATTTTAATTGAATATTCCTTCATAGCAGTCTTAGTAAATTCTCAACTTTCATATTACCCGTAGTAAGTGCAATATGAAACCTTATTGTATGGCCTTGCTATTAACTTTTGATAAAGTGCAGTCTAAGATCCTTTATAAAAATTGATGGAGGTCTTAAGATGGGTGAGAGGGCATCTACTCTATTCCTGAAGTTCTTTTCTGTCCTTTATTGAGATTGAGAACAGCTGTTCCCTGTCCTTTAGTTTTCTCTTTATCATAGTGTTGACAACTATTCATTTTTACCCTCAGTCTTCTTCCGATCAAATCTTCATATTTCTTCTGATCTTTTTTTAACCAGTCCAGTTTTCCAGTCTTTTGAACATTTCATCCCAGTGGATTAAAACAAAAACAGCCCTCCTTCTTATCAGTCTGCTTTACTAGTCTTGAACTGATGCCAAGTGATATGTGTACATTCCAAAGGTTCTTATCTATATGTATTCCTTCATGCTATTTCTGACCCTCCCTTCCCCTCATATTTGAAATGGACACCATTGTTGTCGTTACTCACTCCAAGCAATTTTAAATTGATAGACAAATGAACAAGAGGCTATGGGTCAGAAGTTTGAAGCAAAGCAAGCATTTAGAAGGGAACTCTTATTTATGAAGAGTTGTGAAATGTTTTCTTAGTGGCCGCTGGTCATCTTTTCAACTTTTTCACTTCTCAAATGCTATTACCCTAAACTTAACAGTAAATGGGAAATTTATGTTGATTTATGTTGATCAGGTTGAATTTTGACCCTGAGCAGCATCACTTCTACCTCCTATATCGCTCCCTTCTCTACTTCCCTAATCTTTAATGAGGGATTGAGGGTGGGAAGAAAAGGGAGAGAACATTTATTTTAGCTCCAGTTAGCCATCACTTCATACTTACAGGACACAAACAGAAAGATCCCAACCAAGAGCCAAGGTAGAGGTTAGTCAATCCTGTTGCAACCATATCTTACCTTTCTCCAAACCATTGAAGTACTTCAGAAATGTGTTTCTTGTACATCCAATATACTACCTGACTAGGATGACAGATTGGGTTGGACTTTTTTCCCAGACTTTTGTGGTATAATTTTAACCTAATCCCCCTACCTATCCAAAAGGCCTATGGGATATATATTTTTATCCACCTTTGATATAGGTGTTATCAGTCAGATATTTTTCTAATATGTTATTTACTTTGTTTTAGTATGGAACCATCAGAGAATCTACAGTCCCTGATGGAGAAGAATCAGTCCCTGGTAGAGGAGAATGAAAAATTAAGTCGTGGTCTGAGCGAGGCAGCTGGTCAGACAGCCCAGATGTTGGAGAGGATCATTTTGGTGAGGCCCCAAGAATAAAATACTAGCAATATGAACATTTACTAGGTTTAGTTTCCAAAATAGGTAACATACTTCTTCTTATGAGAGACAGTTTATGTTTAAAGAAATGTATTTGTACTACCATATCTTCCAGGGAGCCCCTCTGGGGTAAATATATGGGCTTATAATTGAACATACAGAAAAGTTAAAAGAATTATATAGTGAACATTTATGTATCTACCACAAAGAAGCTACATAAATTCCATTTTAAAATAGATTCATTTAAAAATACCAGGAAGGAAAGAACCAAGTACCTTTTTCACCTGCCTAATCTCTATCCGTAATACCTAATCTCTATCCATAATACCATTCCTTCACCAAGATTTTAGTTCTTTTCCATCTCTGTTCCCCTAATGTCACATTTCATATTCCATACTAACAGCTGCCGTGGTGAGATATAACAGCTGGGAAATTAATTTTAATTCATTTTCCATATGGTTGATTTCCAAATAGTGGATCACTAGATAACTGATTACACAAGTTCTGACCTGCCTGTCAGTAACCTCCTGGATCAGTGCATGCCGGCTCTATCACTGAGGTTTTTCTACTAGTCTAAATATAACTCAATCTTTGATAGCACGACTGTTGCCAGAAGCAAAAATGAGTTTCCACCAAAATATAATTGAAGCTCTGTAATGTATACACCTTCATGCATCAGTGTGCTCTCTAGTCAAGGAAAGATAAGCTGCTTAAAGATTTCTTTCAAGTAGGCTAAATCCTACGTCCATTGTATTGTCCATTACTAACAGAGGGTGAAAATAGGGTATAAGGGATTTTTATATAGTTTTCTGTCTCCAGTGCTGTATTTTATGCTTTGAAGTAACTCTAGAAACCATGTTTCACATGTATGTGAATGAGGCTGATGTAACAGAAACTACTTCTTATTCTAGCCACATACTCGTCCGACCTTTATAAGGTTGTTAAAGTGTCTGCCTGATAGGCTTATTGTTTGATATCCTGCCAGAATTTCATAACAAGCACAACATTTTTGTCCTATATAAACTATTCTTTCCAAATCTGTTATAGCATCCAGCATGTTACAGATAACTGTGATTGAAATAAAACTGAAAATATCAATCACCCTTCCTAAAACGTAAGCTGCCTTCTGCTGTTTCTTCTTTCTCTACCATCATACTTGTGCCATACCCTTTTTCTTGCTGTCTTTTGCTAAAACTAGCCTGCCATCAGATAGTGTAACTTAAAAAAAAAAAAATCTCAGCTCAAATTTAGTGTGAGGTCCTTTTATGTTTTAAATGCCCTTATGCTGGGGCTAGGGAACAGTATAGTGTAGGAGGAAGTTTAAAGTAAATGTGGGGTTTTTCTGTTTGTTTTTTGGGGTTTTTTGCAAACAGCAGGAACTAAAATGCCAGGAAGTATTGCTTTCTCCCCCCAGTTGCGAAGTTCCCTATGGAATTAAGGCTTCACACTCTACCCCATAGTCTGAGTTTCATGGCAGGCATAAAACCCAGCTGCTTGGATGCTATTTTTAGTAGCTTATATTGACTGAAGGACTAATTTCCATGACTTTTTTAAAAAACACATTTTTCACTAAATAACGAAAGCCCACTAAATCCTCTGTTACAGCAAAGAAGGCAGCCTCTCTACCTAGCTTCTAATTCATAGGAGTAGGAGAGAGCATAATTATGTGAGGCTGTCAGGCAGTGCCACTGATGATCTCCTGGGTCTTTGTTGCAGACAGAGCAAGCGAATGAAAAAATGAACGCCAAGCTAGAAGAGCTCAGGCAGCATGCGGCGTAAGTTTCCTACCAGATATTTGGTAGCAACCTATAGCACCTTAGCATATAATCATGAAGCCTCTGGCCTTTGTCATATTAATAACCCTTGGGTTCTTTTTGTTTGAATTTTCAGCTGCAGACTGAATCTTCAAAAGCTAGTGGAGACTTTGGAAGACAAGGAATTGAAAGAAAATGTAGAGATAATTTGTAACCTGCAGCAATTGATTACCCAGTTATCGGTAAGCCAAGTAGGGGTAGTATAAATAGGCATATCACTTTCATTTGTTTCTCTTGGCAGATACAAGCCTTTCTAACTCTGTGCCTTTAGCTGAAACAACTAGATTGTGAGCTGCTTGAGGACAGAGGTCATGGATCATTTGATATGATCTGAATATTTAGTTTGTTAAATCAAAACACTCATAGGTTACATATGCAACGCACATTAGTATTTCAGTATTCTAATCAAATACCAGAAGCAACAACATAGCAGTGCAAAATTGCCTAGGTAGCAAGAACAGCAGTCATTGATTTGCTGTCCTCACAGTGTATGCTAACTTAAAAAGAGACCTTGTACCATACCCCAATTGTAGAAAAGTTAAATTCTGACAGATAACTTGGAACCAGGGAATACCATAAGTCTCTTTTATAACCAATAATAAGTAAGTCTGAATGATTGTTCTACCATAAGTTCCCATTTTATAGTAGAGGCAGGTGTGTTTTGTGGATGAGGGTGGTTGTTTGTTGTTTCTCCCAGAAGAAAAATTCTCATAATCCCACTATCCCTAAAAATCTGTTTTTGTTTTGGTGTTCCATCTCTTTGTCCTTAGGCATACATGCTTTTTAAAAAAAATTTAACTTGGCCGAGCGCGGTGGCTCACACCTGTAATCCCAGCACTTTGGGAGGCCGAGGCGGGTGGATCACGAGGTCAAGAGATCGAGACCATCCCGGTCAACATGGTGAAACTCCGTCTCTACTAAAAATACAAAAATTAGCTGGGCATGGTGGCGCATGCCTGTAATCCCAGCTACTCGGGAGGCTGAGGCAGGAGAATTGCCTGAACCCAGGAGGCGGAGGTTGCGGTGAGCCGAGATTGCGCCATTGCACTCCAGCCTGGGTAACGAGTGAAACTCCGTCTCAAAAAAAAAAAAAAAAAAATTTAACTCATACTATAACATACTATGTTAAGGGTAATGGTTGGTTTTGTTCCATCTACACTGTGTTGTTTGTTATTCTGAAACAGTAATGTGTATGCAAGTGCCTGATGGTAATTCCTAACTCTTGGGCAGAGGTTTTAATTTTACCGGAACTGTGAGACTGTCATCCCTGGTCATGCCCAGTGTTTTCTAGAGTTGTCAGTAGTGTGTCACAAAATCATCTACACATAGATTTATTCTTGAAGAAGAAATTTAAAAAGTGCCATACAATATTGTCAGGATTCGTTATGATGGCCAGCTCTAAGAAATTAAATGAGTAAACTCCCAGAAGACTATCAGGCAGTGTTTTAGAATAAGGAGTACTATGAAGCTGTCATGAACAGTCCAAGATGACAGCTCATTTATCTAACAAACAGGGTACAGTAATTGAGAGCCTGGGCTCTAGAGCCACACAGACCCTGGTTTAAAGCCAGTTCTGCCACTTCCTAGCTATGTAATCTGACTAGCTGTATTACTGTTAAAAGGAGATGATGTAAGTGATTCAAATAGGGGTTAAAAGCATTATTCAGCCAGGAGCAGTAGCTCATGCCTGTAATCCCAGCACTTTGGGAGGCCAAGGTGGGTGGATCACCTGAGGTCTGGAGTTTGAGACTAGCCTAGCCAACATGGTGAAACACCCATCTCTACTAAAAATACAAAATTTAGCCAGGTGTGGTGGCATGCACCTGTAGTCCCAGGTACTTGGGAGGTTGAGGCAAGAGAATCGTCTGTGGAGGTTGCAATGAGCCGAGATTGTGCCACTGCACTCCAGCCTGGGTGACAGAGCAAGACTTCATCTTAAAAAAAAAAAAAAAAAAAAAAAAGTGCTTCTCACTTTAGACATTCTGCTTTTAGAAAAAAAAAAAAGAAGAAGCATTATTTAGCTGATACGCTCAGGGCATACCTGAACTCCAGGTAAATTCCCAAGTAAAGCAAGATTGGAGTTTTATAGAGTAAAGAGAAGAAAGGGGTTTGTGTCCTTGTGGTTTAGCTCAGGTAACAGTTTTTTTATGTTAATTGCTGTGAAACCTTTGGTTGAGATTGTTTCTTTTTTTTTTTTTTAATTGTAATTTAGGTTCTGGGGTACATGTGCAGATCATGCAGGATTGTTGCATAGATACATACATGGCAAGGTAGTTTGCTGCCTTCATCCCACCATTACCTGTATCTGGTATTTCTCCCCTCATTATCCCCCCACACCCTCTCCATCCCTGCTGTCCCTCCCCTAGCCCCCGCTCTACTGACCTCAGTATGTGATGCTCCCCTCCCTGTGTCCACGTGTTCTAATTGTTCAACACCCACCTATGAGTGATAGCATATGGTATTTGGTTTTCTGTTCTTGTGGCAGTTTGCTGAGAATGATGGTTTCATTTTTTTATACTTCTTCCTCAGAATATATTGGTGCAATCCTATCCTGATAACTGTTATTTTGAGAGTTGTTCTTACAAGCCTTGTAGTTTCTCAGTTTGTCAAGGTTCACAGGTGGAAGAGGTGGCAAAATAGGGGGAAAAGGGAAAGGAGGCAAGGGTTGAAGTCAAGGAAAACTGGGAACTCTCTGTCATGTCTGTTTTATATCAGCAATATGAGCAAAGTGCAGGGATCACAAAACAAAGAGTAATTAACTGTTAGTCCAGAAAATTCAGGAAGGCATCATAGAAGAAACTGGGTCATAAAAATGAATAGGAGTTTGCTATGCAGACAAAAGGGAAGGGACAGGCCAAGTCTGGATGCATTGCCTATGAGTTAGCCCTGCTCCACAAGGAAAAATTTTAAAGTTTTTACATAAAATAAATAAAGTTTTTTTAAAAGGGACTAAACTATATGTAGAGGAAAAGATATATATAAAAGCAAAGAGGTATGAAAGTTTAAAAAATGGTAAGAACTTCAATGTGGATGAAGTATAGAGTACATGCTGGAGAACGGCTATCACACGGTTAAATTTCACCATTTATAATGCCACGCAAATACAGCTGAAACATCTGATACATGAAAACTTTGTGTGAGCTTCCTCACAATTAAGATAATCTAGGCTGCAGAAGCCCACTGGAGCAAAAACTTACAAGCTCAGACATAGTGACCCAGGGCACCCACCATTGTTCGTGGCCATCACACCAATCTTAGAGAATTCATACCACCGTATTTCTGGGGCTTTGAGTCACATGGGAAAGATGAAAGAAACCCATGGAACCAAATAATTAAAATAAGATATAGCATCCTCAGTGAGAATCTGGCAATATGACTGATGCTTGGTGTGCCCTTAGAGGGAGTTCCTAGTGGTGGCTGGCTCAGAGGAACTCTAGAATCACTGTGTCTGCCACTAAAATGCACTTGGCTCACACACAGTAGGAGGGTGCTAAAGATTGCCGCAAACTGATGAAGTTCCTGGCCTCCATCCACTGTCACAGTTAGGCAGAGTAAGCCCTTTCATCCAGGAGTCCTACTGGACTCCTGAATCAGAGTTCTCCACATCTGTTGTTTGGAGACCCTCCCAGTTATATATTTTTTTTGGAAATACACAACAATGTATCCCGTGGCTTTTATTAAGACTCACTACAGTGAAAGCAAAACGTTTCAAAAGTAAGTGCTCGTGCCCTTCATTCTGGATTAAAACTAATTTTATTTTAAGTGACTAGTGAACACCCCCTCTTCCATTATAAAGGCCACCATTGTTCCTAGATATTCTTCCTGGGGCTTTAAGCGCTAAACTGTACCATTTCTTCCTTTAAAATATAATTTAAGCAAACCTCCTTGCTGCAGTTTTCTGTGAGAAAATTCAAGCAGTCCTTTCAGTTCCCACAAAATCAAATAATCTTTTTTGTTTATATCCACTCCTCCAAGACCAGTTCCATAAAAAGCATTTTGCATGCCCAGTAATGGTACAACCTTCAAGCACAAACTTCCTCTTGGAGGATATTGCTGGTTAATGTAACACAGTGTACACTGGCCTTGTTCCCCAACCATCACCTTTATGAAGTCACATTTTATTTTTAAGAGGTTCTTGGTTATAGTCTTAGAATCGGGAGAAAGAGGGCTGTGAGACTGAAATAAATCTTACTGTCATATATTTACATTCAGGATTATAGAGGCAGAATTGTGCCATGTTCTTGCAGAACATGTCACCATAGCCCTAAGCTTATACCTTAGTATTATAAAATTTCACTGGGCCAAAAGCCAAAGATAAACCCATAGTAACAACATATCTTTAAGGATTAGCCCATCTACTTTTGATCCTAACTCTCTAGAAGGTACTAGAGAATCTCCAAAGGCCAGTGTTATAGGCCCTAATATTCTAGGATAGGCCTCTGATTAGTCCTTATATTGAAAATTGAAAGATGGGAGGGAGGAAAGGGTAACCATTATAGATTTTTAAAATCCTTTTAAAGATTGATTTAGTATGTCCTGCACTAGGAGAATCACCAGTACTATAATTCATGATGAGAAAGGATGTGAGACTACTGAAGTTTCCTTTAAGTTTTCTTTGAGCCTCACTGGTTGGGAGTTTCTGAGAAGAATAAGGGAAATGTTTTACAGATAGCACTTATTAAGGATCCCTTCAGGCCAGGTATAGTGGCTCACACCTGTAATCCCAACACTTTAGGAGGCCAAGGCAGGTGGATCACTGGAGCCCAAGAGCTTGAGATGAGCCCCGGCAATACAGTGAGATCTTGTCCCTACAAAAAAATAAAATAAAATTAGATCATCCTACACAACATAGTGAGACCCTGTCTAAAAAAAGTTTTAAAATGAGCTGGGTGTGGTGGTGCACACTTGTGGTCCTAGCTACTTGGGAGGCTGAGGTGGGAGGATCGCTTGAGCTCGGGAGGCGGAGGTTGCAGTGAGCTGAGATGGTGCCACTGCACTCCAGCCTAGATGACAGAGCAAGACTATGTCTCCAAAAAACAAGTGAGAGGAGAGTGGTTTCTTCACTCTTCACATTGAAGGTACTAAAAGTTAAGTTTCAACAACTATATAATGTTTCATAGGGCTGATGTAAAGACTCCATGTGCTAACCCTAAATTCTTAGCTGTTGCGCTAATAGCTCTTTCGCCCATGACCTCCTTAATCACATGACTTCCTGGAAATAATTCTTTTTTTCCCAGAGCTTTGAAGAATAATCACTTACACAGAAGTGGTAATCCATGTCTTACAATGCCAAATAAAGCCTAAATTCCAGTGCTGAGAACAGAGCTTGCTAATATGGTAGCCTATAAACATAGGTTTTAGGTTTCCCTTCTAGGTGGCAGTTGTTTGAATGACCCCCAAAAAAAATTTGCCAAAGAATTAGTGCTTACGCTTTTCCTCCTAGTAACCACTACCTGAGTAGCTCCATATGATCTGTTCTTTTTTCCCTTTTTTCTTTTTTTAAATTTAGGAGGGGTGCAAGGGCAGTTTTGTTACATAGATATATTGGGTAGTACTGAAGTATGGGTTTTTACTGTAGTCGTCACCTGAGTAGTGTACTTTGTACCCATTAAGTAATCTCTCATCCCTCACCGACCCCCAACCCTTCCACTCTTCCAAGTCTCCAATGTCTGTTATTCCACTATGTCCATGTGTGCACATTATTTAGTTCCCACTTATAAGTAAGAACATGCAGTATTTGGCTTTCTGAGTTATTTCACTTAAGATAATGGCCTCTAGTTTCATTCACATTGCTGCAAAAGACATGATTTCACTCTTAATGTTTGAGTAGTATTCCATGGTGTGAATACTATTCCAGTAGTAGTTCAAAGCATATCAATGGATGACTGGATAAAGAAAATGTGGTATGGTATACACATACCACATTTTCTTTATCCAGTCATCCATTGATACACACTTAGATTGATTCCATATCTTTATTATCAGGTCTTATTTACATGAGGGACAGAAGCTGCAATACCTTTATCTAACTTCATGAGCGCATTTTTCTGGGGGTACCCATCTAAGGCATTTATTTCTTTCTGTTTTTTTTTTTCCCCTAAGACAGAGTCTTGCTCTGTCACCCAGGCTGGAGTGCAGTGGCTCAATCTCAGCTCATTGCAACCTTTGCCCCCTGGGTTTAAGCAATTCTCCTGCCTCAGCCTCCAGAGTAGCTGTCATTACAGGTGCTTGCCACCACACCTGGCTATTTTTTTTTTTTTTTTTTGTATTTTTAGTAGAGATGGGGTTTCACCATTTTGGCCAGGCTGCTCTCAAACTCCTGACCTCGTGATCCACCCGCCTTGGCCTTCCAAAGCACTGGGATTACAGGCATGAGCCACTGTGCCTGGCCAGGCATTTATTTCTTTATAGAGGAAGATTGTGCTACCTTGACTAACTATAAAATAAAAATAAAAAATAACCATTCTATTTACTTTTCTGATGCATTGCCATTATTTGATATGTCTGTTCTTAGAATGGTATGCCCCCATAGGAACTGGCTAGGCTTGTACATTAATAGAGGTAGACTTAGTGGTAGATGCATAAAAAGAAATGGCAGAGTCCATAAAATGGGTTAAACTTTGGCCTGTTGGAATGGCTAAATGTTTCACTCTGGCCCAACAATCTCTGGCAGGGCAGGAGAAGTGTAAGAAATATGTAAGTTGCCACAGGACCTTATTTTCTATAAAAACTACACAGTTGTCCTTTATGAAGAAGAAAGACTCTTGAGAGATGGGAAATGGAAACATGTGGCTATTGGGGTTTCTGTGACTATAAAACGGTCTCTGTATACACTTGAAAAAAAAATTAAATAACCAATATAAAATCCACTAGTAAGCTTTACTTTGGGCTCTTTCCCTAAACCAAAACATTTGTTACTGCAGGATGAAACTGTTGCTTGCATGGCTGCAGCCATCGACACTGCAGTGGAACAAGAAGCCGTAAGTAATTGGCCCCTTTGCGTAGAACCAGGAGCTCTAACTGCCATTTCCTGTAATTTATCAGTCAACTCTAAAAGAGAACCTGGGATTGTTACCATTCTCCATAGAACGCCTGGGAAATCCAGAAATCTTTAGTGTAAATTTCAGCTTCATAAAATCCCTACCTTGGATAGGCTCTACCTCTAATAGTATAACTGGTAATGGGGGGCAGGACTTCTGAGGGATTAATGTTCCGTATTTGCAATCCAGCTTACTGATTTCTTGTTAGAGGCTAGTGTTGTGCATCAACTGTCCAGCAAGTTAAAAATGAAGAGAGGAAAAAATGAAGAGATTATGGCCAAGTCAAAAAAGCACTAGAGGAAAAAATGAAAGAGAATTTTTTCTCAGCATGATTTTCTATGGATGAGATATTAGGGGCTAAAAGAACCAAGGAAAATAATTTCAGTGTTCAGATCACAAGGATAGATAAAATGTATTAGATGTTGACTGAAGGTTAATAAAGACAGAATGAAAGGCTGGACGACGGGTTGCTTGAGACAGCCTTTTCTCCTTAAAATGAATCTATGTCAGTAGTTTTCACATTCTGAAAGAAGGAAAGTACTAGATCAGGTACTAGAGGTCAGCTGTGTGAGAACAAATGAACCCTTTTCTCCATTTCCACTATTCCTGAAGTGCCATTTCCAGGACCTTCTCTCCTGTAAGAATCCCTTAGAATGAGGTAAACATAAGAAATGCTGTCCAGATCAGTAAAGGAAAGAGCAAAGAAACTTAGCTGATACTAAGAGAGTCTATTAAACTGTATAAGAAATAAGATGCTTGAGAAAGCAGGGAAATAGGCTAGCTTAGTTTATTACATCAGATACTTAAAACAAATGTATATGGAGCCAGCATTGTAAAGAAACAGGGATATTGTTAATGGAGAAGTGCCTGTGAGACTTGATGAAATAGTGCTTAAGGAACTCCATTTGCTTGTTTCTCTTATAAATTATTATCCTGATTTTTTTTCCCCAGCAAGTGGAAACCAGTCCAGAGATGAGCAGGTCTTCTGACGCTTTTACCACTCAGCATGCTCTCCGTCAAGCACAGATGTCTAAGGAGCTGATTGAGCTGAATAAAGCCCTTGCACTGAAAGAGGCCCTGGCTAGGAAGATGACTCAGAACGACAGCCAACTACAGCCCATTCAATTCCAATACCAGGTAAACAATTTTCTAGGGCAGTGTTTGTTATGTCTACCACCTCTTAAACTGAGTGGGAAGAAAACAAGCATATCATTTTTAATGACGAAAACACAACAAAATGTGCACAGTATAATGGGAGTTGTACTGTTGGTTTAAAAAGAGAATACATTCAGGATATGGAACCTGTAATTTATTCCATTTAACTTATCTAATGCCTTACCTTATGCTGCAGGTATTTAATAAATAGTTTTTTAACATTATAATAAATGTCCCTACTTATAGAGAAATTATATTCTAAGAACTATGCTTGGATTCTGAGAAAAACACATCTTTTGGTAAATAGTCTGGGTGATAGTATGAATTCTGAAGAGACTAGTGGATGTCACATGACTTGACAAATGGCTAAACTTTTTTTCTAATAATAGTTCTAAGTGACCTTTGCCAATTAATAATCGGGTCTTTACTTAAAGGCAAATCCTTGGCTTTCAGGTTACCCACAAGAAATGGCCCTTGCTCCAGACTTATTTTCCCTTGTAGTCCAGTTTCTCACTGTTTGTGATTATAGACAAAGGGATATTAGAATGAGTGGTCGGAGAAAGAGTGGGTTGTTTTTCCATCCAGCTATATCCTACTACTCCGAAAGTATTATATGCTTATATTGAGGAATAGCTTTAGTACCCATGCTTTCTTTTTCCCCTCATGGCAACTGTTCATATGACATATTTTATTTCCAATCTACAACCATTAAAAACACTTTATAAGTTTACACTGTACAGTTATTCTCACATCTGAAATAAGACACAGGGGCAGGAGAGCTTGTGAATTGGACCGCAGTTGTCCTAACACCTGATTCCTCCTGGGAAGGAGCCTTTTGAAGATAGAAGTGGGAAGGAGAGAACAGTGGACAAGAGATGTAGACAGTTAGCCCAAGGATGCCCTTGGTCCCTTCCCTCCCGAGGGCCTTTTCCTGGGGGTCCCCCAGGGCCCATGACTACAGGACCCTCACCAGGAAACCAGACTGAGTGGGAAGTGTTGGCAGGGGCTGGGAAGGGAGGCCAGGAGGAGGAGGAAAGACAGCTTCTGGCTCTCTTCCCAGCTGCTGGAGGTTTGGAGCTGTTTTTTAGCACCGTCTACAAGGTCTCCCTGGGGTTGGAAGGAGGAGAAACTGGGGGTTTAGGATTCCTTCCTTGTGGAGTTAGGTTTCTTTCCATTTGAAGAGGGGCCATCTGGCCTATGGTAAGGTTCCCAAGGGTCTTCTGCCTTCTGCCTCCCCAGGACTTCCATCCCCTGCCTGACTGACACCATCTACACAGCCTTTTGTAAAACCAAGACAAGTGGGAGAGGTGGGCAGAGCTGGGACCAAGCCAGGAACAGGGAAAGAAAAAAATGTATGCTTTCTCCAGGCCCTTCAACTTATCTTTCTCTTTCAAGAGGAGAGACTATAGGGTTGGTTTTTACTGGTGATAGTTCCCAATCTCAGGAGTTCAGATGAGGCTAGTATTTTCTACCTATTCTTGGCCTAGACAGCCCCAGTCCCTCCCCAGGCTATACTAATGGCTGGCCTACATCAGCAGTTGGCAGATTCTCATGCATGTCAGAATCATCTGGAGGGCTCCTTAAAACCCCAGCGTATAGGACCCCACTCTATAAGCTCTAATTCAGAGGGTATTAGGTGAGGCCAATAATTGGCACTTCTATCAAGTTCCCATGTGACATTCCTGCTGCTGGAATGCAATATGAGAACTGCTGGCCTAGAATGGTGCCTGCAATCACATCCTCAACAACCTGGTGCCCCCTGGGCATACTAAGGAGCTGGACCATAGCTGGCAAAGCCGAGCCTTAGGGGTACCACATCACCTGGGAAGCTGCTGGGAATGGTCTTGGGGTGAGCCCCCGGTACAGAGAAGTAAACTAAGGCACTGAGTTCAGTGGCAGAGCTGAGAGTGGAGCATGATACCAGGGCCCGTTAGAGAAAGGATGGGGCTGCAGGACCCTGTAGCAAGTACTCATGCTTTTTTTAAATTATCAGCTCTCATGTATTTTCAGAGTAAAGACCAAAAAAAAGTGTTTCTGCTAATTGATTTTCACCATGTTTTGCCCTAGGTTAGAGGTTGCTTCCAACCTTTTGTTATCATGGTTGTTTTTAACTTTCAAAAAATTTAGTTTTTTATAATCCCAGCACTTTGTGAGGCTGCAGTTGACAGATCACTTGAGTCCACGAGTTTGAGACCAGCCTGAACAGCATGATGAAACCCTGTCTCTACAAAAAATACAAAAATTAGCCGGGCCTGGTGGTATGAGCCTATAGTCTCAGCTACTTGGGAGGCTGAAGTGGGAGTATCGCTTGAACACAGGGAAGTCAAAGCTGCAGTGAGCTGAGATCACACCACTGCACTCCAGCCTGAGTGACAGAGTGAGACTCTCTCAAAAAAAAAAAAAAAAACTTTGGCTGGCATGGTGGCTCACACCTGTAATCCTATCACTTTGGGAGGCCAAGGCAGGCAGATCACTTGAGGCCAGGAGTTCAAGACCAGCCTGGCCAACATGGTAAAACCCTCTCTCTACTAAAATTTTAAAAATTAGCTGCATGCCTTTAATCCCAGCTACTTAGAAGGCTGAGGCAGGAGAATTGCTTAAACTCAGAGATGGAGGTTGCAGTGAGCTAATATTGTACCACTGCACTCCAGCCTGGGTGACAGAGTGAGACCCTGTCTCAAAAACAAACAAAAACTGAATTTGTAATCTATGTCAAACAAATGCATATATGTCATTTTTTAAAGTCAAATACTATAATACTTCGAAAAATCAAAGCAGTCCTCTATTCCTATTTCTTCTGACATTTACCTCCATATTTCTAGATAAGAATTGGCAGTATAATTATGTTAAATTTTAGATAAATATCTGTTGGCCTCCCACAATGGACGTCAAGAATATAGCTCTCTTACCCCACCACCTGTGCACACTGCCTCACCTTTATCTTCCAAAATGGTTATATCACCCTTTTTGTTTAAATGAATATTTAGTGTTTAAATGTTTCTGATTATGTAAATATGTTTAAAATTGAGCCACATAGTATGATTCCATTTCCTTTCTTGCATAGCTCTTTGTATTTTCTAGAGTTAATATGTCTCATTTTTTCCATTTATTAGTTTTCTATATACCTGTCAATCCAAACTTCTTGACGAAACTGTAAAACTCTTCACTGTGATCAGACATACCAAATAATTTATCAATCCATTTCTTTCCTGAAAACAACCCTTCTGGCATCTTCTGTCCTGGTTTGCTTTCTGTAGGGCTGTTGCCCAGCCACCAACTTGGGACCATCATCCTGGGGATTTGCTTCACTTCTTTCTCATCTCTGTGTTGACACGGATTTCATGTCTTCCTCCTCTTTGATATGCCCCTTTGTTTTGGTGGAGTAAAACCCCAATAGCTTTCTGCGAATGCATACATGAAAGGGAAATACCTTAAAGCTTTGCATGTCTGAAAATAGCTTTTTTAAAATTCTTTTTTTTTTTTTTTTTTTTGAGACGGAGTTTCACTCTTGTTACCCAGGCTGGAGTGCAATGGCGCTATCTTGGCTCACCGCAACCTCCGCCTCCCGGTTTCAGGCAATTCTCCTGCCTCAACCTCCTGAGTAGCTGGGATTACAGGCACGCGCCACCATGCCCAGCTAATTTTTTTTGTATTTCTAGTAGAGACGGGGTTTCACCATGTTGACCAGGATGGTCTCGATCTTTTGACCTCGTGATCCACCCGCCTCAGCCTCTCAAAGTGCTGGGATTACAGGCTTGAGCCACCGCGCCCGGCTTTTTAAAAATTCTTAAACTTGTTGGTTGGGTTTACAATTTTATAGAAATTTTTTCTTCAGAATTTTGAAGGCCTTGCTCCATTTTCTTCTATTTCTAGTATTGCTATTGAGCAGTCCATTATGATTTTGGATTATTTGTATTAGACCTGTATTTTTTTTACTCTGGAAAGTTTCAGGATTATTTCATTGTCCCCAGGAGTTATTTAACTTCACAATGATGGGTCTTGGTATGGTTTCCTGTTTTTTTTGTTGTTGTTGTTTTTATAGAGACAGGGTCTTGCTCTGTTGCCCGGGCTGGAGTGCAGTGGTGCCATCACAGCTCACTGCACCCTCGACTTCTTGGGTGTTAAAAACGTGAGCGTTGAATGAAGAGACTCCCCAAACAGGCTTTGTGTGAGCAACATGGCTGTTTATTCACCTGAGTGCAGGTGGGCTAAGCCCGAAAAGGGCGTGGGATAGGAGTTGGTTTTATAGGTTGGGGCAAATCTTTTGGGGAGGGGGCAGGGATGTTATAGAGTAAGATTAGTTACAGTGGTGGGGATAGGGGCAAGGAGTATGCATTACCATAAGTTCAGTTACAATGGCAGGTGCGTAAGGCTTAAGAAAAGTTAAGATGGCAGGGTGGGGTAAGGAGTATTTACATTATTATAATAACAGTTAAGATGGCAGGGTGGGTTGATGTCTGGGGGGAAGCTCCACGGGGGGATCAGGGAGAATGGTGAATGCAGGTGGGGGATGGGGTAATCAGCCAAGGCAGGCAGGACTTTAGACTTTCTGGGTCCGGGCTTGCACATGGAGGCCTGACATACCTGTCTTTTTATAGAGAAAGAATTAGAGAAGAGAGGGTGGTAACAGGTTTCAGGGGGTGGCGAAGTTTCTCAAGGCTTCTTTGAGCAGGATTGGGGGCGGCATGGAAACCTAAAAATGGGAAAGAATTTAGACTGCTGGCAGATCTCGGGGAAAGGGGTGATATTGTGGGGTTATTCAAAGGAGCATTTGTTGTATTGCCTAATTGGTTATTGCTTATATACGATTTTGTAGGAATTGAGAGATTAGTTGGAAAAACACAGGGTCCAAATAAGAGAAGGAGAAAGATAGTATTAGAGGACTAAGGATTGGAAGAAGCCATGACTCCCAGTTAGAGAGTGCCCAGACAGTCCAGCCAGGTCCAGAATAACCATTTGCCTGATTAGTGAGCTTTTGTGCTCTTTCTTTTAATTTATTGATGGCATTTTATACAAGACCAGGCTGGTTTACATAAAAACATTCTTTATTTAGGAATAGGCAAAAACGTTTTTTAGCAGTTAGTAAATTAAGACCTTTGCAGTTTTAGAGGACAACTGCAGCTAGGGAATTTACTTGAGCTCGAAGAATGGATAATGAATGACTTAATTTTCCAGTGCTAGCAGAGAAATCATTAGAGAGGCTACGGAAGGTGCCGACTGAAGTGGTAAGGCGTGTGCTGAGTGCAGTAGTAATTTCTAACCCTACAAGTAAGGGGATTAATGGAATGACCTGCTTGTGTTGTGTTGGGACCACAAGGGAAACAGGGAGGCTTTTGTCCCATTGGCAAACTGGATTTTGGGAGTAAGGAAAACTAGGATACAAGTGCCTGTCCAGTTGGTAGGAAGGCAGATGTAAGAAGAAGAACCACAGAGGAAAAAAGTCCTTGGCTTAGACAGAACTGGAAGTGTAAACTGAAAAGGTGAGAAAGTGGTTTGAGGATCCTGGGGCTTTGGACCTGAATGCCAAGGGAACCAGCAAGGGCTGCAGCTGTTAAAGGTTGTAGCCAGGTTTGGTAGGGTAAATGTGTGGAGGGAGAGCTTTTGTTTTCATGGTGTATGAAGAAACATGTGGTATTTATAAGTAACCATTCACTTTTATTAACAAGATTGGGTATGAGCAGAGAATGGAAACCATATTAAGAGTGAAATATTAGCTGTAATTGCCTGGAGGAAAAGTGTAAACAGGCAACTTAAACAAAAGCAGGGCATGTAAAAGTAAATGAGTACAGTGAATTTGAGCACAGTTAGACAATAATAGAAACAGACTTTTTGAGGTGTGGTTTAAGTAGTAGGGGTGGCTGCATAAAACTGGAGAAGGCGAGGGACTGAAAGTAAGTTTGTGAGGTGTAAAGAGAAAACATTGGAGGTTGTGAGAGCTATAGAGGGTAAATGGGGCATAGCCTGTGATTTTGAGGGATTTTAAGAGTATCAGGGCGGCAGTTGCTGCCGTGCGTAGTCATGAGGGCCAGCTCAGGACTGTGAGGTTAAGTTGTTTGGATAAAAAGGCTATAGGCCGTGGGCCTGGCTCCTGTGTAAGAATCCTGACCGCGCAGCCCTGGATTTTAGCAGTATATAATGAAAAGGGTTGAGACAAGTTGGGGAGAGCTAGGGAGGGAACAGTTTTTAGAGCTGTCTTTAAGGAGCAAAAGGAGGAGCAAGGAAAGGATTTAGGATTAATAGGGCTGGATAAGTTTCCTTTAGTGAGTTTATACCATGGCTTAGTTAGAATAGCAAAACCTGGTATCCAGAAATGAAAGCGGCCAACCACACCCAGGAAGTAGAGAAGCTGTTGTTTGATAGATGGGGTTGGGGTTTGGAAATTAACCGTATACAGTTGGCAGGGAGAGCGTGTGTATGCTGGCGAAAGATTATAACAGATGGGGAAGAAATTTGGGCTTTGGAAAGGGATACACGATACCCCTTTGAGTATAGATGCTGAAGAAGCAGGAGGGTGAATTAAAAGGCCATATTGCAATAGGCGGGTGATAACAAGCTTTATGACTTTTAAAGCCTGTTGTGGGATGGGATACTGGTGCTGGGCAGGGTAAGGGTGGTTAGGTTTTAAGGGGATGATGAGGGGTGAGTGACTTAGAAACAGATGGGAAGATGGTGTCCTACACCCTAGGGTTAAGGTAGGGGGACAATAAGGGGAGCTATTGAGGGAGGTATGGGTTTGGGGAAGAGGGCAACAATGAGGTGTGGCTGTAGCCCAGGAATAGTTAAGGAGGCAGATAATTTTGCTAGGATATTTTGGCCTAACAGGGGAACTGGACAAGTCAGGATGATTAGGAAAGAATATGGAAAGGAATGCCAGCCTAATTGACGCCAGACTTGGGAAGTTTTCAGAGGCCTGGAGGCCTTGCCGTCAATTCCCATAACAGTTATGGAGGCCAAGGAGACAGGTCCTTGAAAAGAAGGCAGTGTGGGGTGGGTGGCCTGGTGTTGATTAAGAAGGGGATGGACTTACCCCTCACCATAAGAGTTACTCGAAGTTTGGCATTCGTGATGGTCCAGGGGGCTTCCAAGATGCTCGGGCAGCATTGGTCTTTAGCCGCCAAGCCAAGGAATGGAACTTCAGGAGCTCTGGGATCAGCGATGTGAGTTAGACAGTTGAGTTTTTGTGGGGGTCTGGCACTGACAGGGCACGGCTTAGGAGGAATTCTGGGCTGTGGGCATTCCTTGGCCCAGTGACCAGGTTTCCGACACTTGAAGCAAGGTCCAGGAGGAGTGCCTGGACGCTGCAGTCTGGGCGCTTTCAAGTTTTCGTCAGCTGGTGCTGTGGCTGGGATTTGTTTTACAGAAGAGGCAAGCATTTGTAGTTGTGAGATGCGCTGCCGCCAGGCAGATTTTTCCCTGGTATTAAACACCTTGAAGGTGAACTTGCTTAATTCCTGTTGTGGGGTTTGAGGGCCAGATTTTAATTTTTGTACCTTTTTGTAATGTTGGGGTTGATTGGGTGATAAAATGCATATTAAGCATTTTTTAGGGGTGAGAGTAGAAGGATGACATTTATGTCACTTTAGGTGAGATTATAGGACTAGGTTAAGTATTAGAGGATTTGATGAAAAGGAGCCTAACCATTGGCCAATTTGGGAAAGGTTGGACAAAGAGAAAGGAACGTGCACCCTAACTATGACTATTGCTCCAGCCACCTCTGGAAGGGGGAATTGTTGGGCAGGGACAGAGGAGGTATCCAAGGGACTAAACTGTAAGCCTGGCCGCATATGAGGTGGGGAGGTGACAGGAGGGGCATAAGAAGGTGGGTTGTGGGCATAGGAAGAGGAGGGAAGCTCTGGGGGGTGGGGTTAGGTCCTGGATTAGGGCCTGGTTCGGACAGGCGGGGAAGAGAAAGGTTGGAAGGGTTAATGGACAAGGAGGATTCTGGGTTACTGGCGGAGGAAGGAGGGGCAGAGAGAACGGAAGAGAAGGAGTAGAGATTAGGGAGGGATTGGTATGTTAAAAAAATGCCTGGATATAGGGAATTTTAGACCATTTGCCTGTGTTGTGACAAAAATTGTCTAACTCTTGTAAAATAGAGAGGTTAAAGGTGCCATTTTTTGGCCAATTGGAGCCGTTGTTTAACTTGTATTGTGGCCATGAAGTGTTACAGAAGAAGATGAGACATTTGGGTTTTAGGTTAGGAGACAATTGAAGAGGCTTGAGGTTCTTTAGAACACAGGCCAGCGGAGAGGACGGAGGGATAGAAGACAGACGATTGCCCACACATGGTTCTGGAAAGGCAGCAGAGACAAGGAAAATAGGCACACAACCCAGCTGCTCAAAAGGCGTCCCTAGTTGAGCCTGGGTTGAACCTCTTCATTAGTGAGTGGCCAAAGAGAGCATCCTTTACATTGACCTGCCACCAATATCGGCCATGAGCCTGGTGGGCGAGTGACTGGGGTGAATGTCTCCACAGTAGTCAAACCCCTGGGGAAAACCGGGTCCCTGGATCTGTGACCTATGTAGGATTTTTCTGGTCCTGAACCACACGGAAGAACCTGGTTTACCTGATTTTCCTTATCTTTGTGGTGGAAAAAGGACGAAACCAAAAGGGGGAGGAAGTGGAAAGGAAAAGACAAAAGAAAGGTGGGAAAGCAAAAAAGAGAAACGGCTTACCAAAATAGCCGGTGGTGTGTGTCTGTGGGCTGGTCTGATGACCCCAGGTCGGTAGGTAGAGCTCTTCATGGAGGGAGCACAAGAACAGGGACGGGGGTTTGGTCTCCCGTAGAAGTTCCCCCGTCCTGGGTTTCCAGCACCAAATGTTCAAAACACACATGTTGAATGAAGAGACCCCCTTGCCAAACAAGCTTTGTGTGAGCAACATGGCTGTTTATTCACCTGGGTGAGGTGAGCTAAGGCTGAAAAGGGCATTAGTGAAGGGCGGTGGGATAGGAGTTGGTTTTACAGGTTGAGGCAGATTTCTAGGGGAGGGGCAAGGGTGTTACAGAGTAAGACTAGTTACAGTGGTGGGGGTAGGAGCAAGCAGTAGCATTACCATAAGTTCAGTTACAATGGCTGGTGGGGGTAGGGGCAAGGAGTAGCATTACCATAAGTTCAGTTACAATGGCTGGTGGGGTAAGGCGTAAGAACAGTTAAGATGACAGGGTGGGATGAGTAGTATTCACATTATTATAATAACAGTTTAGATGGCAGGGTGGGTTGATGTCCAGGGGAAGCTCCACTGGGTGATCAGGGATGATGGCGAACACGGGCCGGGGATGGGGTGATCAGCCAAGGCAGGCAGGACTTTAGACTTTCTGGGTCCAGGCTTGCACATGGAGGCCTGACACTGGGCTCAGGTGGTCCTCCTGCCTCAGCTTCCCAAGTCACAGGGACTACAGGGACTTATCACCGTGCCTAGCTAATTTTTTATTGTTTGTAGAGATGGAGGTCTCACTATGTTGCTGAAGCTGATCTCAAATTCCTGGCCTTTAGTAATCCTCCCAGCCTCCCAATCCCAAAGTGCTGGGATTACAGGCATCACACCCAGCCTTCTTTTCTCATTCATTATGCTTGATGCTTGACTGGTCCTTTCAATCTAGAAATTTGCACTCTTTTCTGGGCAGTTTTTTTTCCATGTCATTTTTTTAAATAATGTCATCTCTACATTTTCTCTGTTTTCTCTTTCTTGCACTTCTCTTAGTCAGATATTGGATCTCTTACAATTAGTGTCTGCTTTTCTAGTCTCTTCTTATTTTCTATTTCTTTGCCTTTTTAGTCCACTCTCTAGGAGATTTCCCTTCATTCTTAGTGAATTATTTCATTTCCCTATTAATTTCCAAGGTCTCCTTTTGATCTTGTAATTGTTCCTTGTTATAGCCTTTTATTCTTTTTGCATGGATACATGGCCCATCTCTAAGAATAGGAATTAAATTTTATCAAGGTTTTCTTCTTCTCCCTGCCTTACCTTTGTTTCCTTCAGATTTCCTTTCTCTACCATGTTTGTTTCGATGTGTCTGTCACATAGGGATATGTGTTCCTGCATTGTATTTATTATTTTTTTTTCTTTAACCAGAGAGGGGTATATTTATTTTCTATCATTTAAAAAAAAAGCTGAACATAAGTAGTCTGGGGCGGGTACAGCAGCAACAGCCCAGGATCCTTCCTGCTTTCTGCTTCCCTGGCCTTAGGTTGTGAATCTTGTCCTCATGCTCTCAAGACAGCTGTCTGAGCACCAGCCATCACATCCACATTCCGGGCAGGAAGAAGGCAAAGGTGAAGGGTACTGCACATGTCAGCCCAGCTCCCTTTACAGAGTCTTTCCTGCAAGTCTCTCCCAACACCATCCACTTGCATGTCACAACTGCCCACCCTCGGCTGTGAGGAAGGGTAGGACATGGCTTTTGTCTGCCCACTTGTCAGAATTGGGCAAAAGCACTGGGATTCTGTTAGTAGGGAAGACGGAGAATAGATGCTAGGTTAGCAACTTGCAGTCCCCACCACAGCCAGGCCTTAAGCAGGAGTGATCCCCACTAAAAGCTAAAGGTTTCATGCCTGGGGTCCTGCCTCGTCTTAACAAATATGAGGCTCTTGTTAAAGGTTTAACCCTATGAGTGTGGCTTGTGGCCTACAGCTGCCTGGCATGCCTCAGCCCATTCCAGGGCTTCCAGTTCACCCTGGGGCAGGGGAGTCCTGGGGCATGTGGTTTTCACATACACACACTCCTAGTTAATTTCTTTTTCTTCTGTAATTTATAAAATTAACACTGTGCTTATTGGAAGACATGAAAATCCAAAGATGTGTAGAGAAAAAGTTCACCACCCTGTGCCCCACTACTGACTAACCCACGTTAATAGCCTTACCTGCTCCCAGGGTACTCTGGGGTCCTGAAAGGTCCTTGAGTATACCAGTACTGGGGGGTGGAGGGACTAACTGGGGAGGGAAGGGGGCTCCTCAGCAGGCTGAGCCTTGGTTGTTCAACGCCACCGGCACTGACTACAACATGGAGCCAGGAATGTGCCGGGGGCTCAGCCATGTGAGTGGACCTTGTGGCCTCTGCCACTGCTTTGTGCGGTCATCACGTAGCCACATCATCAAGCGACATGTGGGAGGCAGGCCCAGGCTGCCTGAACTGTCACCTCAGCCCTGGTTGACACCTCAGGCCTGGTCTTTATCTGAACTTTGGCTGCAGGGCTTCTGGGCAGAAAGGGCAGATCCAATTGGCTTGTCCTCAGTATGTGCTCTCGGAGCAGCCTGCCCAGGGGTCTGGAGAGCAAGAGCCAAATCCTAACTTACTCTAACCAACAGGCAGGAAAGGGTGCCTTGAGTCTGCCACTCCAGTGTTTCGGAAGCAGGCTGCCCTGAGGCTTTCCAAATTTCACAGGGGCTCCTTCTAAGGCCTGGGCTGTGTCCAGATGTTGGACCACATTGCAAAGAATGGAAGCCGAGTCCAGAAAGAGGAGGGCCCTCCCCCATGGGAATGCACACTTGGGAAGGGCTCCCCCTTTGCCCCTCGATCCTAGGCTGGATCTGGGCTCAGGAGGCTGACCCCTATGGACTAGCCCACCTGTTCAGCCGATGGGCAGCCACAGCAAGGGCAGAGGGAGCTATAAAGGCAACCCATGTGATCACAGGTCCTGTGGGCTCCAGAGCTCTCAGCTCCAGGCACCTCTACCTCCCAGCTTTGAGCCTATTGGGGGCACCCTTCCTGTGGTGTCTGGTCGCTGACCTCTGCCCACACCACTAAATGTCCATAGCTGAACTCTCCTTAGTTAAATCCTCTGCTAACACAAAAGGAGACAGCCAAATCTCATCTCACAGACCTTTATTTGAGGTACACCAAGTATGGGGCCTTGCCCCAAATGCCATGGGCATGACATTCAGGAAGAGGCAGACATCCCCACAACAGTCATGTGCAGAAGCTTCTGTCTGCAATGTCTGGCAGCAGAGTTCTCACTCAGCAGACCTGTATCTTCATAGACGTCACCATGTTATCAAAGACCCTGGCCTGGATGCTGTCCCCGGGTTAAAGAAGGGGTTACACATCACATCCATGTAAGAGTTGTGCAACTTCCAGAACATGCTACCCATTACATTGTTGCGAAGAGCTGTGTTGGAGGAATCCACCACCATGACCTTGGAGTTGGTAGGTGAAGTGAGGACCCTCTGTGTGTCCTCACTTTGAAGAAACGTGGCAACCTTGAATCACAGGAAGTGCCCAAGCTGGGCTGGTTCTGCAGTGACCATGCTAGATTCATGCCTAGATACTTTGTCAGGGCAGTGACTGGTGTTTTCTGGAGAAGCAAAGGGCAAACAGCTAAGCCTTACCCAATTCAGGCTTCAGGAGCCAAGCCAGTCAGACTCCGAGTCTGTGTGTGCACCTGGGACGTCTCACCCTCTTTATGAATCAATGCCTGGTACAGAAAATTAACTGCAAAACCAGAGACTTCATGAATAAGGCAGATCTCCTCTGTAGAGGCCATGTTGTTTTATAAAATAGTGATTACTGGCAAATGTCACTGTGGACAAGCTACATTACTTCTTTTGGAACGTCTTTGAACTCCATGGTCTCAAGTGATTTGTCTGAAGGGACTGACCAAGTTTCTAATGACTTATGAGGCAAGACCTTGTAGTCCTCTGTGGGGTAGAGAAGGTTCCCTCTAGTATACCAGGGCTTTCCCCATTGAGGAGATCTTCTCATCCACCACATCCAGAGATGTGTACACCATGTACTGGAACCTCAGCTCGTTCTCCGTGGGGGTGCTGCGGATGTAGAGAGGGTAATTCTCCTTGGCAATCACCACGATGCTCATCGCCGTCTTGGGAGGCCCTATGCCAGGTGCCCCACCCATTGTATTTCTAACTCTACAGGGAGGTGCTAGTAAGGAGCTATAGCTGTGGTAAGAGATCTAGTTCTTTTACCCTTGGCATCAAATATGTTTGAGTTCCCAAACCTAAAAGTTAAGAAGAAATCATTTTTTTTGAGATGGAGTCTCACTCTGTCACCCAGGCTGGAGTGCATTGGTGCAATCTTGGCTCACTGCAACCTCCACCTCTTGAGTTCAACTGATTCTCCTGCCTCAGCCTCCAAGTAGCTTGGATTACAGGCCTGCACCACCACGCCCAGCTAATTTTTGTATTTTTATTAGTGACGGAGTTTCACCATTTTGGCCAGGCTGGTCTTGAACTCCTGACCACAGGTTATCTGCCCGCCTTGGCCTCCCAAAGGCATTACGTTACCGCATATGGCCTGAAATAAATTATTTATGTAATCAATACCTTTTAATCATGTGTGAATCTCCACCTTTTTTCTCTCTGAGAAATAAAGACCGTTTTAAATTCAATCATTTATTCATTTCAAGACAAAATTTCACTCTCTTGCCCAGGCTGGAGTGCAGTGGCATGATCATAGCTCACTGCAGCCTTGACTTCCTGGGCTCAAGTGATCCTCCCACCTCAGCCTCCTAAGTAGCGTGCTATTTTTCCTATCACTGTAAAGAATTGCCATGGAAAAATTGGAGGAGGCACAGTTTCTGATTAATGAAGATCACCATGAGTTGTAGTAAACCAGGACTCAAATATTTGAATAATTCCCCCTTGTGGAGTTGGTAAGACAATTAGGGACTAAATGTGGTCTATATAATGAATAGATACTATTTTTCTTTCTTTTTTTTTTTTTAATTAATTTATTTATTTTTTATTTTTCGTTTGAATAGATACTATTTTTCACCTATCAGATTGGTAACAGTTTTTAAGTGTAGCAATATCAAATGTTGACAAGGGTGCAAGCAAAGTACTCTTCATATATAGCTGACAAGAGTGGAATAGCCACTTTGGATGACAATGTGGCAGTATCTAAAAAAATTGAAAATGTATGCCCTCATGACTCCGTAACTCCCACTTTTCTCTACCCTAGTAAAACCTTGCACATGTGCACAGAAGGCATGGACAAGAATATTTTCATTATGACAAAAAAATGAGGCAGACCTATATATGCTGATATAAATAAATCTCCATGACTAATTAAGTAAAAAAAGGCAAGTTACAGAATAACATATATATATAAAATTCTATGTTTAACACATTTTAATTGGTATAAACACACACATGTATGTGTGTGTATGTACTATATATTTACTTATATTAATTACTTATATTAATATATTAACATGTTACTTATATTAATAACTTATATTGATATCCATATTCTAGAAATGGATATTATGTGATATGTAATATATAATACATTTATTTAATATATAATCATGCACCAAATAATGACATTTCAGTCAACAACAGACTATGGATATGATGTTGGTTCCATAAGATTATAATACTCTATTTTTACTGTACAATTTTTATGTTTAGCTACAAAATATTTAACCATTATGTTATAATCGGCCCACAGTATTCAGTACAGTCGCATGATATACAGTTCTACAGTATAAGTGCACGCTGTCATGTTCACACAATGATGAAATTGCTTAACAATGCATTTCTCAGAACATATTCCTGTTATTAAGTTACATATAACTGTGTATGTAAACATCTAGATATGTAATATTTGCGTATGTAAATGTCTAGAAAAAATGTCTAGAAGATCTGCATCAAACTGATAACAGTGCTTCTGGAGGAGAACTGGAATTTTGGCAGGGGTGAGGCAGTCAAGGGGACTTGTGACCTTTATATTTATTATCTAGATTTTTTTATATAAATGTATTTATATGTTACTTCTATAAGTAAAAATATACAGTATAGTTTTCTATATTATAAATGTAGATAAATATCAAATATATTTTTCTATATTATAAATATAGAATATATTTATCATATAAAGAATATATGAATATACACATACATACATATATACATACATACACACCCATGTTATTAGTGATTTTAAATATGGAGGGTAGGCCGGGCGTAGTGGCTCATGCCTGTAATCCCAGTACTTTGGGAGGCCGAGGCAGGTGGATCACTTAAGCTCAGGAGTTCGAGAGCAGCCTGGCCAACATGGTGAAACCTCATCTCTACTAAAAATAAAAAAATTAGCCAAGCGTGGTGGCGGATGCCTATAATCCCAGCTACTTGGGAGACTGATGCATGAGAATCTTTTGAACCCAGGAGACAGAGGTTGTAGTGAGCTGAGATCACACCACTGCACTCCAGCCTAGGTGACAGAGTGAGACTCTGTCTCAAAAAAAAAAAAAAAAAGTAACTATAAAGATTGATTTTCACTGGTTATACTGAAGTAACTGAGTGCATTCTTGGAAAACAGCTCTAACCTATTTAGAAAGCTTCTCTGATAATGTAGCCCCACCTAATCTGCCTCTGCTTCTTTGTGTCAATCTAATGCTGGTAGGGCCTGTATATAATCTTCTTGGCTGCCAACTAATCCAGTCAGTTTTCTCTAATCTTTTTTGGTTATGAGAATAGGATGGAATTTGTTTATTGGATTTTCCACTGTCAAGCTTCAGTTTCTAGACTCCATTTTCTAAATGCATGTAGAATTACAGTTGTTAGTGAGTAGATAAGTTTGAAAGCTCTGGATATAAGAATCTTTGTGCAGCTTTTTACGAAGTGTCTACCTTATCTTATTTGATCTTCCCAATGACCCTGTGATATAGGTGTTATTGTTAATTATTGACATAGATAGGGAAACCTTTGGGAGTCTCCAAGAGCTCCCCTCAATCTAATGATTGATTCACTAGGAGGATTCACAGGACTCAGCATATAGTCATACTCACAGTTAAGACTTATGGGGCCCGGTGCTGTGGCTCATGCCTATAATCCTAGCACTTTAAGGAGGCCAAGGTGGGAGGATTGCTTGAACCCAGGAGTTCAAGACCAGCCTGGACAACATAGTGAAATCCCATCACTACAAAAAAAAAAATACAAAAATTAGCCAAGGTGGCGGCACACACCTGTAGTCCTAGCTACCCAGGAGGCTAAGGTGGGAGGATCACTGGAGCCCGGGAGGTAAAGACTGCAGTGAACCATGATCATGCCACTGCACTCTAGCCTGGGTGAGAGTGAGACTGTTTCAAAAGAAAGAAAGAGACAGAGAAGGAAGGAGAGAAGGGGGAGGGAGAAAGAAAGAAGGAGGGGGAAAAGGGAGGGAGGGAAGGGAAAGGGAAAGGAAAGAGGGGGAGGAGGGGGAGGAGAGGGAGAAGGAGAGGAGAGGAGAGGAGAGGGAAAATAAATAAGCAAATGAAGGGCCAGATGTGGTGGCTCACACCTATAATCCTAGCACTTTGGGAGGCAGAGGCAGGAGGCAGGAGGATCACTTGAGCCCAGGAATTGTCAGCCTGGGCAACATAGCGAAACCTTGTCTCTACTTAAATATATGTGTGTGTGTGTGTGTGTGTGTGTGTGTGTGTGTGTGTATGTGTATGTGTGTATATATATGTGTGTGTATATGTATATATGTGTGTGTGTGTGTGTGTGTGTATATATATATATATATATATATATATATGCTGAGCATGGCGACACGCACCTGTAGTTCCAGCTACGCAGGAGGCTGCGGTGGGAGGATTGCTTTAGCCTGGGAGGTGGAGATTGCAGTGAGTTGAATGGGGCCATTGCACTCCAGCCTGGGTGACAGAGTGAGACTCTATCTCAAAATAAACAAAATAAAAAAGATTTATTACAGCAAAAGGATACGAGGAAAAATCAGCAAAGAGAATGGCACATGGGAAGTGTGGAGGAAACCAGGTACAAGCTTCCAAGAATTTTTTCCAAGTCAAGTCTCAGGAAGCACTTTATTCTTCCAGCAGTGGGTTTAACATGTATGGAATACTGCTTACCAGGGAAGCTCCCTTGAGCCTAAGAGTCCAGGACTTTTACCAGAACTCAGGCACAGGTAGGCGTTCCGTGCCTTATAAATACCAAAATTCTAGACTCCCAGAAAGAAGAAAAGTGTTCAGGATAAATGATATTGTTTGTACAGTTTAGGCATAGAGTGAACCACTCTTATCAGCTAGGGAATGGTGGCAACCTTATCAAAATCTAAGTTGCCAGACATGAGCCTAGGGACATCCTTGTAAGTAGGCCTTTTTAAGAATAGCACTCTCAGGCCTGCTATATTAACTCTTTTCTGAACAGAAACCAAACTAAAAGATGAAGTGACTTTCCTTAAAGATACTTAGATAGTAAGTGTGGCAGTCAAAATTAAAACCTAGACCCTCAGATTCCAAACATTTCCTACTACATAACTTTAATTTCCATCAAATCAAGGATAAATGTTTTCAACATGCAACTGAAGTGGTAAAATTTAATGCATAGTTCATTGAGACATGGAATACTGAAGTGGTTTTTCTTCCTGTGCCATGTAATGTCTTCTTTCTCTTTGACCTATAACCTTTCTAGGATAACATAAAAGGTCTAGAATTAGAAGTCATCAATCTGCAAAAGGAAAAGGAAGAATTGGTTCTTGAACTTCAGACAGCAAAGAAGGATGTCAACCAAGCCAAGTAAGAATAAAATTAATAAATGTTATTTAAGTCCCTACTATGTGTGAGGAGCTTTGCAAGAAACAGAGAAGTAGAAGTCCCATTTACTGCCTCCAAAAGATTTAAACCTGGTTGTGAAGAGGAGACCTAAACACAAAAATGGTTAAATAATTGCAATTTTAAATAGCATCTGAAGTTGACAGTAAAAGAATGTTATAACACAGCATATGATTAGTAGCCAAATAAATTTCTTAGGCAGTAATTGTGTTAAGAGTTCAGAGGTGAGAAATAATCAATTCAGACTACCATGATCAAGGAAGGCTTTGTAAAAAGTTAGCATTTGAGCTGGCTTTTAAAAGATTATCAGACTTACTAGATAACAGCAGTTTCTTTGTCCCTGTACTAATGGTAAATTAGTTTGTGAATGGAATTAATATACACGCTAGTGATTAAAAAATCAATCTAGCCATCTCTTACCAGTTAGAAGTAAAACCAAAGCAGATAACCATAACATTCTACTCTCCTTCAGACCTCTGCAATATGGGCTATTCTACCTTCTTTTTACTTAGTGACTCCATTTCATCTCTCGTTTGTGTACTGAAGCTCATGTTTGTAAAAGTTATGCTGAATGTTTATTTTCTATCTCAGACTTGTATAATAGTAAGAATTATTCTTTATAGCTAAAGTAAAGTGAAATGCCTTCAAAAAACCATTTTGACACAAAAAGGGTGGCGTATATTGAGGCAGTTGCATTGCTGTATACTAAAATTTGTCTTAGTCTTTGTATTAAGCTCCTATTATTGAGACAGGTTTGGGTGCTATTCTTTTTTTAAAATGGCTATGTGACTAGTCACCTATTTTATATATGTCAGGGTTGTAACTCTGGGAGTCTAGTATTATGTTTTTTGAAGTCAGGCTTTGCTGCTGGTAGTCTTCACTTCTACAGCACCTGTGTTTAGGTTGAGTGAGCGCCGCCGCAAACGTCTCCAGGAGCTGGAGGGTCAAATCGCTGATCTGAAGAAGAAACTGAATGAGCAGTCCAAACTTCTGAAACTAAAGGAATCCACAGAGCATACTGTCTCCAAACTGAACCAGGAGATACGGGTAATAAATTCTCATCCTTGCATTTACCCCCATTGGAATTTACAAACATAGGTATTCCCTTTAGAAATATACTAGAAGTGTTTTCAGGTGAGAAAATAGCAGGCAGGGCAATCATTTCAAGTATGTGAATCTCCACAAATGTCCCTTTTGCAGCACATTGTGCTAGTAGTCATCTAGAATCTGCTTAATAAAACCTTGCTTTGACATTCAAAATTTAATGTTAGAGTCTCTGAAACCAAAGAACAAAGACGTCTCCATAGTTAATGGTTACATCCTGATCACCTTCCATGATCACGTAGCATAATTTCCTAAAGTAGTAACAATATGACAGACACCTAGAGAAAATTCTCAGTTATTGAATGTTCAACTTGTGACACCAACAAAGTGGTGGTTACAGGCTACTTGTACTGAAACCTTTAGAACACAGTGGTTGCTAGGTGGATTTGTCCTGGAGGCTTAGTAGATGTTTCCTTGAAATTTCATTTGTATACAGTGAATTTAGGGTTAGATTTAGCTTGTAGGTACATTTTTCTTTAATTTCTTCTCAGTGTTCACTTGTGTAGTCTATACTTGGAAACCCTGTGCAAGCATAGCAAGGGGTATTATAAGCCTAATCAGAAAATCTGTTGGTGGCTTTCCCAGCCTAGTTCTGGGTTTTCTCTCTTCTTGATGGTAAGTCTGTCCATCCACACCAGCCTAGAATAAAGTACAGATGACTAATACTTGTGCTTGTTTTTGTTTTTATAGATGATGAAAAACCAGCGGGTACAGTTAATGCGTCAAATGAAAGAGGATGCTGAGAAGTTCAGACAGTGGAAGCAGAAAAAAGACAAAGAAGTAATACAGTTAAAAGAACGAGTAAGTAACTAAAATTTCTTGAAGGCCTAGCTAATAAACCCTTCTCTGAGCTAACTAACAATTTTAATGCTTCTTTTCAAACACCTTGTATCTCCAAAAATGTGACATATTCATGAATTTAACAACTTTTTTTTAAATGTCTACTATGTCTGTTATGTGCAAGGTACTATCTACTAGGCACTATGGGAAATAGAAAAATTAGTAGTATATAAGCTCTGCCCTTGAAGAATGTCTTGTTTAAAGGAGACAGTAAGACATAAGCATGGATTTCTCAAATAGAAGGAAGAAAGAGATTTGAGCTTTAAGAATAAAATACCAAAATCACTAAGAGAAAGGAAAGCACATTTCCAGTTGGAGTGAAAAGATGATGGCTGAATAGGCCCTGAATAATAGGAAGGGTTTTGATAGAGGTAAGTACAAGCATTCCACATATATAGACCAGAGACATAGAGATGACAACTTTGTAGACCTATTCAAGGAATGGCAAGTGGTCCAACTGGGGTGAAGTATAGTAGTGAACGATTGGAAAGACAAGTTGAAGCTGGAATATTAAAGATCCAAGAAGTTTGAACCTCATTTTGTTAGTAGCATAAAGATTTTAAGGGTTTTTAGAAAGTGCTATCAACAAAACACTGCTTTAGAAAGATATATCTGGGAATAATGTATAGAGCAAACTAATATTGAGAAACAGAGGTCAGAACACAAGAAGATATTGTATAATCCAGAAGAAGTATAAGAGCCTGAATATGCACCTGACAACAGAGCCCCCAAAATATATGAAGCAAACACTGACAGAAATGGAGAGAAAAATAGACAAATCAACAGTAATAAATATTTGCAGACTTCAATCTACCTCTTTATTTTCTTTCTTTTTTAGAGATGAGGTCTTGCTCTGTTGCCCAGGCTGGAGTGCAGTGGTATAATCATTGCTTACTGTAGCCTCCAACTCCTGGTCTCAAGCAATCCTCCCACCTCAGCCTCCTGAGTAGCTAGAACTACAGGCATACACCATCACACCTGGATAATTTTTTATTTTTAGTAGAGATGGAATTTCACTATGCTGTCTCGAACTCCTGGGCTCAAGCAATCCTCTCACCTCAGTCTCTTAAAGTGCTGGTATTACAGGCATGAGCCATTGCACCCAGTCCCTATTTAATAATGAATAGAACAGTAGGCATAAGAGCAGCAAGGATATTGAGCACTTCAACAATATTATACCCAGCATTTTCATGTCTACATTCATAAGAGATATTGGTTTATAGTTTATGTATAATGCTAGATTATAAACTATACCTAACAGACATCTATAGACTATTCAAACCAACACCACCAGAATATTCAGTCTTCCTAAGTACACGTGAAACATTCTCCAGGATAGACCATATGCTATGCCTTTTATGCCTCAATAAATTTGAAAGTATTGAAACAGGCAAGGCATGGTGGCTCACGCCTATAATCCCAACACTTTGAGAGGCCGAGGTGGACAGATCACCTGAGGTCAGGGGTTTGAGACCAGTCTGGCCAACATGGTAAAACCCTGTGTCTACTAAAAATACAAAAAGTAGCTGGATGTGGTGACATGCCTGTGATCCCCAGTACTCGGGAGGCTGAGGCAGGAGAATCACTTAAACCTGGGAGGTTGAGGTTGCAGTGAGCTGAGATTGCACCACTGCACTCCAGCCTGGGCAACAGAGTAAGACTCCATCTCAAAGAAAAGTGGTGAAATAATAGAAAATCTATTCTCTAACCACAATGGAATGAAATTAAAAATCAATAACAAATAAATTTGGGAAATTCACAAACATGAAGAAATTAACACAGTCCTAAATAAATAATGAATCAAAAAGGAAGTCATAGGGAAATTTAAAAATTCTTTGAGATTAATAAAAACAAAAATACAACGTACCAAAACTTGTGGGATGCAGGTAAAACAGTGTTTGGAGGGAATTGTATAGTTGTAAATGCCTATATTAAAAAATGAAGAAAGTCTCCTGTAGTTCCAGCTACTTGCGAGGCTGAGGTGGAAGGAACACTCAAGCTCAGGAGTTCAAGACCAGCCTGGGCAAAACAGTGAGACCGCATCTCAATTTTTTTAAACTTTAAGAAAGATTTTAAACCAATAACCTAGCCTTTCACTTTAAAACACTGAAAAAAAAGTAGAGCAAACTAAACCCAAAGCTAGTAGATGAAAGAAAACATTAAAAGATTAGAGTAGAAATTAATGAAATACAAAATAGAAAAAAAATAGAGAAAATCATTGAAACCAAAAGTTGGTCTTTTGAAATGATTAACAAATGCTGACAAACCTTCAGATAGCCTTAACAAGAAAAAACAGAAAGAAAATTTAAATTACTAAAGTTAGGAATGAAAGAGGGAATATTACTACCAATCTTGCCAGAAGGAAAGAATTATAAGGAATTACTATTAACAACTGTACACCAACAAATTAGATAGCCTAGATGAAGTAGACAAATGCCTGGAAAGACAAAAACTACCAAAACTGACTCAAGAAGAAATACAAAATCTGTATAAACCTGTGACAAGAAGTTAAATTAGTATTTTAAAAACTTCTCACAAAGAAAAGCCCAGGCACAGATGGCTTTGCTGGTGAGTTCTATCAAACATTTTAAGAAGAAATACCCATTTCTTTCTTTTCTTTTTTCTTTTTTTTTTTTTTTAATTTTTTTAGACAGAGTTTTGCTCTTGTTGCCCAGGGTGGAGTGCAATGGCGTGATCTTGGCTCACCAAAACCTCCACCTCCCGGGTTCAAGTGATTCTCCTGCCTCAGCCTCCCAAGTAGCTGGGATTATAGACATGCACCATCATGCCTGGCTAATTTTTTGTATTTTTAGTAGAGACAAGGTTTCACCTATGTTGGTCAGGCTGGTCTCGATCTCCTGACCTCATGATCCGCCTGCCTCAGCCTCCCAAAGTGCTAGGATTATAGATGTGAGCCACCGCGCCTGGCAGAAATACCCACTTCTTGGCCAGGTGCTGTGGCTCACGCCTGTAATCTCAGCACTTTGGAAGGCCGAGGCGGGCAGATCACCTGAGGTCAGGAGTTCGAGACCAGTCTGGCCAACATGGTAAAACACCATCTCTACTAAAAATACAAAAATTGTTTGGATATGGTGACACACACTTGTAATTCCAGCTACTTGCGAAGCTGAACAAGAATTGCTTGAATCCAGGTGGCAAAGGTTGCAGTGAGTCAAAATTGCACCACTGCATTCCAGCCTGGGCGATAGAGTGAGACTCTGTCTCAGAAAAAAAAAAAAAAAAAAAAAAAAGACAGAAATACCCATTTCTCAGAAACTCTTCTGAAAACCAGAAGCAGAGGAAACACTTCCTAACTCATTCCATGAGGCTTGTGTTCCCTGATATCAAAACCAAAGACAAAAGACATCACAAGAAAAGAATACTACAGACCAATATCTCTTATTAATATAGGCATGAAAATCCTCAACAAAATTCCAGCAAACTGAATCCATCAACATTTAAAAAGAATGATAGGCTGGGTGCGGTGACTCACACCTATAATCCCAGCACTTTGGGAAGCCGAGGCGGACAGATCACTTGAGGTCAGAAGTTTGAGACCAGCCTGGCCAACATGGTGAAACCCTGTCTCTACTAAAAATAAAAAATTTAAAAAAAATTAGCTGGGCATTGTGGCGTGCACCTGTAATCCCAGCTACTTGGGAGGCTGAGGCATAAGAATTGATTGAAACCAAGAGGCAGAGGCTGCAGTGAGCTGAGATTATACCACTGTACTCCAGCCTGGGCAACAGAGTGAGAACCTGTCTCAAAAAAAAAAAAAAAAAAAAAAAAGGATGATACACTTATGACCAAGTGAGGTTTATCTGAAAAATGCAAAGTTTGTTTATAGAAATCAATTATGTAATATACTATATCAGTAGGAAAAAGAACAAGAACCGTATGATCATCTCAATAGACACAGAAAAAGCATTTGACAAAAATCTAACAGTCTTTCACGATAAAAACACTCAAGAAACTAGGAATAGAAGAGAACTTCCACAGCATGATGAAGGACATAAATGAAAAACCCACAGCTAACATAATATTTAATGGTGAAAAAGAGCATACTTTTCCCCTAAGATCAGGAACAAGACAAGGATGTCCACTCTTGCCATATGTATTCAGCATTGTCCTGGAGATTCTAACCAGGACATTTAGGGAAGAAAAATATATAAATGACACCTAAACTGGAAAGGATGAAGCAAGATCTCTGTTTATAGATGACATGATTTTATATGTGGAAAATGCTAGAGAATCCACTAAAAGTCTATTAGAATTAATATGAGTTCAGCAAGTTTGCAGAATATAAGATCAATATAAGAAAATCAGTTGTGGCCAGATGTGGTGGCTCACGCCTGTAACCCTAGCACTTTGGGAGGCCGAGGCAGGCAGATCATTTGAAGTCAGGAGTTTGAGACCAGCCTGGCCAACAGGGTGAAACCCCGTCTCTACTAAAAATGCAAACATTTGCCAGGCATGGTAGCACACACCTGTAGTCTCAGCTACTTGAGAGGCTAAGGCACAAGAATCACTTGAACCCAGGAGGCAGTGGTTGCAGTGAGCTGAAATCAGGCCACTGCACTTCAGCCTGGGCTACAGAGCAAGACTCTTGTCTCAAAAACAAAATTAAAAAAAAAAAGAAAAGAAAATCAGTAGTATATTTATATACTAGCAATTAACAATTTGAAAATGAGATTAAGAAAACAATTCCAGGGCCAGGCATGGCAGCTCACACGTGTGATCCCAGCACTTTGGGAGGCCAAGGCAGGTGGATCACAAAGTCAGGAGTTCGAGACCAGCCTGGCCAATGTAGTGAAACCCTGTCTCTACTAAAAATACAAAATATTAGCCAGGCGTGGTGGCAGGCGCCTGTAATCCCAGCTACTCGGAAGGCTAAGGCAGGAGAATCACTGGAACCCAGGAAGTGGAGGTTGTAGTGAGCCGAGATCGCACTCCACTGCACTCCAACCCTGGAGACTCCATCTAAGAAAAAAAGAAAAGAAAAGAAAACAATTCCATTTATAATAGCATCAATACAAATTGGAATAAAGTTAGCAAAAGAAGTGTAAGACTTATATCCTTGAAAACTACTAAATATCATTGAATTTAATTAAGGAAGACTTAAATAAATAGAAGGATATCCCATGTTCATGGGCGGGAAGACTTGATATTCTAAAGATGGAATACCCTTCAGATTGCCTTACAGATTCAACACAATTTCAATCAAATTCCATCTGGTTTCTTCACAGAAAACAAGCTGATTCTAAAATACGTATGGAAATGCAAAGGACCCAGAATATTCAAAACAAGGAGAACGAATTTGTAAATGTCACTTTTCCTGATTTTAAAACTTTCTACAAAGCTACAGTAATCAAGACTATGTGGTACTGTGTAAAGATAGACATATAGGTCAATGGAATAAGATTGAGAATCCATAAATAAACTTATACACTTACGGTTAGTTGATTTTCAACAGTACTGCCAAGACAATTAAATGAGGAAAACAGTTGTCTTTTCAACAAATGGCCCTAGAACAACTGGATAGTCACATGCAAAATAAAGAAGTTGAAACTTGTAGCCGGGAGCAGTGGCTCCTGCCTGTAGTCTTAGCACTTTTTGGGATGCCGAGGCAGGTGGGTCACTTGAGATCAGGAGTTTGAGACCAGCCTAGCCAACATGGTGAAACCCTGTCTCTACTAAAATTACAAAAAAATTAGACCGCATGGTGGCACGTGCCTGTAATCCCAGCTACTCAGAAGGCTGAGGCAGGAGAGTCACTTGAGCCTGGGAGGTGGAGGTTGCAGTGAGCTGAGTCACACCATTGCACTCCAGCCTGGGCAACAGTGAGACTTTATCTCAAAAAAAAAGAAACTTGCTCTCATACCATATATAACAATTAAATCAAAACAGATCAAAAACCTAAATGTAAGAGCTAAAACCATTAATCTCTTAGAAGAAAACATGGGTGTTAATCTTTGTGACTTTGGATTAGACAATGATTTCTTAGATGTAATACCTAAAGCACAAACAGCTAGCCAAAAAAGAGTTAAATTAGACAAAATTAAAAGCTTTTTAATTTTCATATCAAGAAAGTGGATATGACTGGACATGGTGGCTCACACCTGAAATCTCAACGCTTTGGGAGGCCGATGTGGGAGGATTGCTTGAGCCCAGGAGTTTGACCCCACTCTGGTCAACAGAGCAAGACCCCATCTCTAACCAAATAAAGAAAGTTAACAGCCATAAATCAGAAGGAAAATATTTACAAATTATATAGCTGATAAGAGTATTATATCCAAGATAGATAAAGAACTCTTACCAATCGGCCGGGCACGGTGGCTCAAGCCTGTAATCCCAGCACTTTGGGAGGCTGAGGCGGGTGGATCATGAGGTCAAGAGATCGAGACCATCCTGGTCAACATGGTGAAACCCCGTCTCTACTAAAAATACAAAAATTAGCTGGGCATGGTGGCGCGTGCCTGTAATCCCAGCAACACAGGAGGCTGAGGCAGGAGAATTGCCTGAACCCAGGAGGCGGAGGTTGCGGTGATCCGAGATCGCGCCATTGCACTCCAGCCTGGGCAACAAGAGCGAAACTCCGTCTCAAAAAAAAAAAAAAGAACTCTTACCAATCAATAATAAAAATATAACCCAGTTTTAAAATGGGCAAAGCAATAAGTACCTGAAAAGGTGCTCAGTGTATATTGCCATCAGAGAAATGCAAATCAAAACCACAATGAGATGTAATTTCACATCTACTAGGATGGCTATAAACAAAAAGATAAATGATAATAAATCTTAGCAAGAATGTAGAGACATTGAAAGCCTCAGACATTATTAGTAGGATGGGAAAATGGTATAGCTGCTTTGGCAAACAGTTTAGCAGTTTATCAAGAGGCTAAATAAAAACCTAGAGGTGCCATATGATCCAGCAATTCCACTCTTAGTTTTGTCTACCCAGGAGATATGAAAACATGTCATATGCAAAAACTTGTACCCAGATGTTCGTGTAACAGTACTCATAATAGCCAAAAAGTGGAAAAACCCAACATGTCCATCAACTGATGAATGGGTACATAAAATGTGGCCTATCCATACAATGGAGTATTATTCAGCCATACAAAGGAATGAAGTACTGATACATACTACAACATGGATGAGGCTTGAAAACATTTTGCTTAGTGAAAGAAGCCAATCACAAAAGACCATATATGATAGGATTACATTTATGTGAAATATCCAGAGTAGGACATTAAAATCTGTAGAGACAAAAATAGATTAGTGGTTGTCTAGGGCTTTGGGGTGGGGTGATAGGGTTATAGAGTGATGGCTAAACAGTATGCTATTTCTTTTTGTGGTAATGAAAATGTTCTAAAATTAAGTGTGGTGATGTTTACATCAACTGTGTGAATGTGCCAAAAGCCACTGAATCATGTACTTTAAATGAGTGAATTGTATGGTATGTTGATTATATCTCAATAAAACTGTTAAGAAAAACAAAAGAAGAAAGGAGACACCTCTGTAAAGTGATAACTTTACATTCTACAGGAATATATATTCCACGTTGACAAGGATCTTTGTTTTGCTCACTTCTGTATTTCCAGTGGCTAAAGCAGTGACTGGCAAGTAGTGGGTACTAAATAATGTTTAGTCAATGATTTTAATCATAATTAATATAAAATCTACCTTTCAAAAAATGAAGGAATTAGGGCATCAAAGAGCATTTCAGGCTTTTCAGTGACTGGAAAGTCAGAGGAAACAGCTAGTTTGAAGAGACAAAGTTGGTTTTAGGACAATAACCTTTGGGATGGAGAGACCTGGAAAATGTTAGATAATATTCAAGGACTGGACTTTGCAATTAAGGAGTTGTCTGCATAGAGGTGAAAAATGAAACTTTGGGAGTAGTGAGATAATGGAGACAGAATATATAGAAAAAGAAGGCTAAGAAGAGAATCTCTCTCTTTTTTTGTCTCACTCTGTCATCTAGGCTGGAGTGCAGTGGCACCATCTTGGCTCACTGCAACCTCAGCCTCCTAGGTTCAAGTGATTCTCCTGTCTCAGCTTCCTGATTAGCTGGGACTACAGGCACATGCCACCATGCCTGGGGAATTTTCTTTGTATTTTTAGTAGAGGCAGGGTTTTGCCATGTTGGCCAGGCTGGTCTTGAACTCCTGACCTCAGGTGATCCACCCACCTCAGTCTCCCAAAGTTCTGGGATTACAGGCATAAGCCACTGCGCCCAGTTGAGAATCTCTTTATTTCATGTATAAGAAAATGAAAAGAAGACAATGAAACTTGTAGGCTAGAAAAAGAATTAAGGTCGTATGGGAAAGCTATTGGTAGTGCTAACGATGCTGAGAGAGAAGCCAAAGAAGATAGTGACTATAAAAAGAACATTAAATTTAATAAGTAGGAAATTCCAGGACAATTGGTAGAAACTACTTACAAAGAGATTCTGGAGTGACCAGTAATGACAAGTGGAAGTACTAAACATAGACTTCTCTTTCAAGAAGTCTGGTGCTAAGAAGACTGCTGGATTTTCTCTTTTCACTGGACTAGCTTAGTCCCCTGGCTGTGTTTCTTTCTTTTTTTTTTTTTTGAGATGGAGTTTCGCTCTTGTTACCCAGGCTGGAGTGCAATGGCGCGATCTCGGCTCACCGCAACCTCCGCCTCCCGGGTTCAGGCAATTCTCCTGCCTCAGCCTCCTGAGTAGCAGGGATAACAGGCACGCGCCACCATGCCCAGCTAATTTGTTGTATTTTTAGCAGAGACGGGGTTTCACCATGTTGACCAGGATGATCTCGATCTCTTGACCTCGTGATCCACCCGCCTCGGCCTCCCAAAGTGCTGGGATTACAGGCTTGAGCCACCGCGCCCGGCCCATGTTTCTTTAATTATCATGACTTCTCATTTCAATACACATCATTTTTTTTTTTTTTTTTTTTTTTTAGACGGAGTTCCGCTCTTGTTACCCAGGCTGGAGTGCAATGGCGCTATCTCGGCTCACTGCAACCTCTGCCTCCTGGGTTCAGGCAATTCTCCTGCCTCAGCCTCCTGAGTAGCTGGGATTACAGGCACGCGCCACCATGCCCAGCTAATTTTTTGCACCTTTAGTAGAGACGGGGTTTCACCATGTTGACCAGGATGGTCTCGATCTCTTGACCTCGTGATCCACCCGCCTCAGCCTCCCAAAGTGCTGGGATTACAGGCTTGAGCCACCGTGCCCGGCCCGGCACATCATATTTTATTAAAATTGTATTGCAGGTTATTTGTATTCCCTGGTAATCTCTGTAAGAGTAGTAACCATGTCATGTTTATCTCTGTATCCTAGACATCTAGCACAGTGCCTAGTGTGTAGTTGATGGTCCAGTAAATATTATACTGTTGAGTGAAATGAATTGTTCTAGTATGCTGGCAAAGACATGACAAAAATGGCTTGACCATTCCATCCAAATTGGATAGGAACAAGTGAGACCAGAAGGAGCTTAATGGATGTATTAGAATAGGGAAAGGGCCAAGAAATCAAAGCAGTTAAATGTTGTGTGCTCAGCTGAAGCAGATGATATCCCATAACATTTCTTGTTATTCTTTATCTCCAATCTCTGGGAAGAAAAAGTACATTCAGCCAGGCGCGGTGGCTCAAGCCTGTAATCCCAGCACTTTGGGAGGCCGAGGCGGGTGGATCACGAGGTCAAGAGATTGAGACCATCCTGGTCAACATGGTGAAACCCCGTCTCTGCTTAAAATACAAAAAATTAGCTGGGTATGGTGGCGCGTGCCTATAATCCCAGCTACTCAGGAGGCTGAGGCAGGAGAATTGCCTGAACCCAGGAGGCGGAGGTTGCGGTGAGCCGAGATCGCGCCATTGCACTCCAGCCTGGGTAACAAGAGCGAAACTCCGTCTCAAAAAAAAAAAAAAAAAAAGTACATTCAGTAAAACCTGTTTTTATTTTTATTTTAGCTTCAGGGGTACATGAGCAGATTTGTTACAAGGGTATACTATGTGATGCTGAGCTTTGAGCTTCTACTGATCCCATCACCCAGATAGTGAACATAGTACCCAATAGGAAGTTTTGCAGCTCTTACCCCACTTTCTCCTTCCCTCCCCTTCTTTTAGAGCTCCCAGTATCTGTTGTTCCCATCTTTATGTCTGTGTGCACCCAAGTTAAACTCGTTTTGTTCAGAAGTGAAAAACCTCTTCTTTAGCTGCAGTTTACCTTAATTTTATAGGTGGTTGGCTATGTGATAGGCTTTCTTCTCTTTTTTGCCACCCACCCGGGTTTTATAATGGATGGACTAGTAGGGTTGATGGGAAAAGAATACTGGTCTATTTATCAGGAGACCTGAATCCCACCTCTGTCAATAACTACCGGTGTGGAAAGGACTGTTCATTAGATGATCTTAAGCTTCCTTCCAGGCCTCACATTCTATAATATTATTTCTAGTAATTGACTTATGACTGAGACATCAAGAATTTGGCCACACAGCAATAAGCCAAAGGGAAAAACCACTTCCCCTCTACACACAAACACGTTTTCTAGAACTACAAGTTTTTGACTCATAGGAGAAGATGAAGGCAGGTCGCTGTATTGTAGTTAACCTTCCAAATCAAGGATATTTTGAGAGACACCTTAGTTATAGTATAAGGTTTTGTTTTAGCTAGCTGAACAGTAATTAATATCTGACTTTTTTCTTGTCAGGACCGTAAGAGGCAATATGAGCTGCTGAAACTTGAAAGAAACTTCCAGAAACAATCCAATGTGCTCAGACGTAAAACAGAGGAGGTAAGAAAATTCAGTCTACTAACGTTAAGTGTATTGTCATTGTCAGGCTTAAATGCTTGCATAGTAATATCGTTTTCTTTTTTTTTTTTTTTTTTTTTTTGAGACGGGGTTTTGCTCTTGTTGCCCAGGCTGGAGTGCAATGGCACAGATCTTGGGTCACCGCAACCTCTGCCTCCCAGGTTCAAGCGATTCTCCTGCCTCAGCCTTCCAAGAAGCTGGAATTAGAGGCGTGCACCACCATGCCCAGCTAATTTTGTATTTTTAGAGAGATAGGGTTTCTCCATGTTGGTCAGGCTGGTCTTGAATTCCTGACCACAGGTGATGCACCTGCCTCAGCATCCCAAAGTGCTGGGATTACAGGCGTGAGCCACCACGTCCGGCCGCAAGATAATATCCTTTAAATGAGCAGGTGTCCTGAGAAACCAGGGATGCCAATCTTCACAAGCAATTCCTAAATCTTTTTTTTTTTAATTGCATTTTAGGTTTTGGGGTACATGTGAAGAACATGCAAGATTGTTGCATAGCTACACATGTGGCAGTGTGATTTGCTGCCTTCCTCCCCTTCACCTGCAATTCCTAAATCTTGATCCCTGTTTATATTCCATGACCTGTGAGCAGATAAAAACGTGATGAAAAATGGTACTATTCAAATTTTTCCTAACTGGACTTGAGACTTTGCCAAAAAAAACAAAGAGATAGTGATATGTGACATTTCTAGATACTTTTAGTCTGCAGAACTTCCTTGAGGTGTATTCCTCCCCTAGCCTCCAAAGCAGTAGCTATTCACCAGTGTTATGTCCATGGAGATTTATAAACCTGGTTCCTATAGGAACTCAAATCCATAGAATTTTTATTTTTCTTTACTAATGTTCTACAAATTGGGTTTTTTGTTTATTTGTTTTACCTTTCATTCAATATTACTATTTGCCAATTTTATTTAGGCAGCAGCTGCCAATAAGCGTCTCAAGGATGCTCTCCAGAAACAACAGGAGGTTGCAGATAAGCGGAAAGAGACTCAGAGCCGTGGAATGGAAAGCACTGCAGCTCGAGTGAAGGTATGAACAACTTAAACTGCCATTTCTCTTATGTATGCTTGGAACAGGAGAAAAAGAAGAGATAGCTTTTTTTTTCTTTTGGTTTAGAAGTAAGCACTGCAAAATCTGAAGTTCTACTTGAAAGTCTTGGTTAAAGACCAGGAATATAGAACTCTTTCTATCCTTGCCCCTGTTGAGGTTCAGTTACTTTTTTTTTTTTTTTGATACGGAGTTTCGCTCTTGTTACCCAGGCTGGAGTACAATGGCGCGATCTTGGCTCACCGCAACCTCCGCCTCCTGGGTTCAGGCAATTCTCCTTCCTCAGCCTCCTGAGTAGCTGGGATTATAGGCACGTGCCACCATGCCCAGCTAATTTTTTGTATTTTTAATAGAGACGGGGTTTCACCATGTTGACCAGGTTGTTCTCAATCTCTCGACCTTGTGATCCACCACCTCGGCCTCCCAAAGTGCTGGGATTACAGGCTTGAGCCACCGCGCCCGGCCGGTTCAGTTACTTTTTTAAACAGCTTCATTGAAGAAGAATTGACATGTTATAAATTGTATATATTTAAAGTGTACAATTTGGCCGGGCACAGTGGCTCACACCTATAATCCCAGCAGGTCGGGAGGCTAAGGTGAGCGGATCACTGGAGGTCAGGAGTTTGAGACCAACCTGGCCAACATGGTAAAACCTTGTCTCTACTAAAAACACAAAAATTAGCTGGGCATGGTGACAGGCACCTGTAATCCCAGCTACTCGGGAGGCTGAGGGAGAATTGTTTGAATCCGGGAGGCAGATGTTGCAGTGAGCCAAGATCCCATCATCGTACTCCAAGCTAGATGTGACGGAGTGAAACTCTGTCTCAAAAAGAAAAAATAAAGTGTATAATTTGATGAGTTTGGACACATGTATACACCCATGAAATCATCACCACAATCAAGATAATGACATTGTGCTTCATTGCCTAAAGCTTCTTTTTATTCTTCTGTAATCCCTCCTTCTCCTTTCTGGTTTATCCCTCTACTCCCCATTTCATATATATTTCTTTTATATCCTCACAATGGTTCCAGGCAACCATTAACCTTCTTTCTGTCACTATGGATTTTTCATCTGGAATCATACAGTATGTATTTTTTTTTCTGGCTTTTATTCAGCACAATTATTTTGAGATTCATCCATGTGGTTGCATAAATCATATACAACTTCTTTCCTTTTTATTGCTGAGTAGCATCCCATTCATTGTATGGCTAGACCATAATTTGTTTTTATATTCACCTGTTGATGTAGAGTTGAGTGGTTTCTAGTCTTTGGCTATTACATATTGCACTGAACATTTGTGTACAAGTCTGTGTGGATTTTTTTTTAATTTCTTTTGAGTAGATAGCTAGGAGTAAAATGGCTTTCTTGTATGATTGGTGTATGTTTTAACTTTTCAGTGACTGCCATACTGTTTTCCAAAGCAGTTGTACCATTTTATATTCCTACTAGCAATGTATAAGGGTTCTAGTTGCTGCACATTCTTGCCAATACTTAGTATGGTCAGTCTTTTGAATTTTAGCTATTCTGTGTGGGTGGGTAGTAGAGCCTCACTGTGGTTCTAATTTTCATTTCTGTAATGACTAATGTTATTGAACATCCTTTCATGTGCTTATTTGCCATATGTATGTTTTCTTTTGTGAAATATCTATCCAAATCTGTCCCCATTTTTAAATTGGGTTATCTTTTTATTATCGAATGAAAATTCTTTTTTTTTCTTTTTTTTTTCCCTTTTTTTCTTTTGAGATGGAGTCTCACTCTGTCACCCAGGCTGGAGTGCAGTGAGTGGTGCTGTCTCGGCTCACTGCAACCTCCGCCTCCTGGGTTCAAGCAATTCTCGTGCCTCAGCCTCCCAAGTAGCTGGGATTACAGACACTTGCCACCACACTCATCTAATTTTTGTACTTTTTTTAATAGAGATGGGGTTTCACCATGTTGTCCAGGATGGTCTCGATCTCGTGATCTACTTGCCTCTGCCTCCCACTGTGCCCAGCCGAATTAAAATTCTTAATATATTCTAGATATATTTAACAGAGGACTTCTGTGTTTTACAAATATTTTCTCCCTGGCTTTGGCTTGCCCTTTTCAATTTGTAACAATGTCTTTTGAAGAGCAAACCTCTATTATGTTAATGCCATCCAATTTATTGATATATTTTCTTTTATACTTAAACAGTTTCCATATCTTATTTAAGAAATCTTGGCTGGGTGTAGTGGCTCACACCTATAATCCCAACACTTTGGGAGGCTGAGGCAGGAGAATTACTTGAGGCCAGGAGTTTAAGACCAGCCCGGGCAACAAAGTGAGATTCTGTCTGTACAAAACAAAATTTTTAAAAAATTAACCAGACATGGTAGCACCCACCTGTAGTCCGAGCTACTAGGGAGACTGACATGGGAGATCACTTGAGCCTGGGAGGTCAAGGCTACAGTGAGCCATGATTGCACCACTGCAATCCACCCTGGGTGACAGAGCAAGATCCTGTCTCAAAAAAAATTTTTTAATAGAAATATTTGGCCAGGCGTAGTGGCTCACACCTGTAATCCCAGTACTCTGGGAGACCAAGGTGGATGAATTACCTGAGGTCAGGAGTTTGAGACCAGCCTGGCCAACATGGCAAAACCCCGTCTCTACTAAAAATACAAAAATTAGCTAGGCACAGTGGTATGAGCCTGTAGTCCCAACTACTCAGGAGGCTGAGGTGGAAGAATCACTTGAACCTGTGAGGCAGAGGTTGCAGTGAGCCAAGATTGTGCTATTGCACTCCAGCCTGGGTGATAGAGTGAGACTCCATCTCCCAAAAAAAAAAATGCTCACTAAGATCTCCTCCTAAGTTTTCTTTTAGAAGTTGTATATTTTTAAGCTTTACATTTAAGTCTGTGATTCATTTTGACTGGACACCTTTGTCAAAATCAAATATCCATACATCTGTTTCAGATTCTGTTTCATTGATCTATATGTCTATTTTTATGCCAATACCAAAAAGTCTTGAATACAGTTACTTTTTAAGAAATCCTGAAATCGGGTAGTGTAAGTCCTCCAAAGTTGTTGTTCTTTGTCAAAATTATTTTGGGAAAACTGGGTCCTTTGCATTTCCATATAAATTTTAGAATTATCTTGTCAGTTTCTACAAAGCAGTTTGCTGGGAGTTGGATTAAGATTGCATAGAATTTATAAATCTATTTGAGGAGAATTAACATGTTAATATTTAGATACATGAATACAGTACATCTCTTTAGGTTTTTAATTTCTCTCAGCAGCATTTTGGTTTTTAATGTACAAGTGTACATCTTTTGTCAAACATATCTCTGAATATTTCATATTTTCCCGATCTTGGAAATGGCATTTTTATTTCCATTTCCAACTGTTTAGATATTCTTTTTGGTTCTCAAAGCTTTTTTACAGTTCTCAGGATTTTCTTCCTAGGCAATCGTGTCATCTGCAAATATGGACAATTTTGTTTCTTTTCTATTTAGTGCTTTTTTATTTTTTTAACCTTTGTCTTGCCTTATTGCACTTACTAGAACCTCCAGTACAATGGTGAGAGGCTACAGCCTTGCTTTGTTCCCAGTATTGGGCAGAATGCGTTCAGTTTTTCACCATAAAGTATGATAATAGCTATAGATTTTTTGGTATATGTCTTTTATAAGGTTGAAGAAGTTCCTTTTTTTAGATTGCAAAAGTTTTTATTACAAATTGATGTTAGGTTTTTTTCAGGAGCTTTTTTTTTCTTTTTCTGTTGAGATAATCTGATGGTTGATTGGTCAGTTTTTATTCTGTTATATGGCAAATGACATTGATTTTTCCCTAATTTATTCTATCAAGGCATAACTGACATACAATAAAATTTACCATTTTATTGTACAGTTCTATGTGTTTTGACAACATAAACAGTTGTGTGACCACTACAACAATCAAGTTACAGAATAGTTCTCTTATTCCCAGAAATTCCCCTATACCTCTCTGTAGCCAATTCCTCCCACACCCCTGGCCCTTGGCAAACACTACTGTGTACTTTGTCGTGATTATTTTCCCTTTCCATCAGGGTCATAGAAATAGAAACAGAAGGAAGTGTGACTTCCTTCACTTAGCATAATGTATTTGAGATTCATTTGTGTTGTTGTGTATATCTGTAGTTTGCATGTTTTTGTTGTTGTTAATGTTGTTGTTGAGTAGTATTTCATTGTATGAATGTACCACAGTTTGTTTATCCATTCACCTGTTGAAGGATATCTTAGGGTTTTTTTTCCATCAGGTTTTGGCAATGATAAATAAAGCTGCTGTTAAAAACACATACACATTTCTATGTAAACTAATTATTTCACTTGGGTAAATACCTAAGAGAGGGACTACTGGGTCATATGAAAAGAATATGCTTAACTTTATAAGAAACTGCCAAATTGTTTATCCAGCTAGTTGTTTATGCTGGTATATAGAAATACAATTTATTTTTGTATATTGACTCTTATCTCATACCTTTATTATTCTAGCTTTTTTATAGTTTTTTAGGATTTTCTATGTAGACTATCATACTGTCTGTAAATACAATTTTATTCCTTCCTTTCTAATCTCTGTGTCTGTCATTTCTCTTACTTGCCCTATTGTATTGGTGAGAACCTTCAGGATGATGATTAATAGGAGTGGTGAGAGTAGACATCCTTCTGTTCTTCCTGATCTTAGGGGGAAAGCATTCAGTCTTTCACCATTAAGTATGTTAACTGTAGTTAAATTTTTTTAAATGCTTTTTGTCTCTAGTTAGTTGATTTGTTGAATTATTTTGATTGATGTTCAAATATGGACATTTCTTGCATTTCTGTTTCTTTTCTTTCCAAATTTTACTTTAGGTTCAAGGGTTACATGAGAAGGTTTGTTACATGGGTAAATTGCATGTTGCAGGGGTTTCATGTACAGATAATTTTGTCACCCAGATAATCAGCATAATACCCAACAGGTAGTTTCTCAATCCTCACCTTCCTCCTACCCTCCACCCTGAAGTAGGCCCGAGTGTCTATTGTTCCCTTCTTTCTGTCCATGTGTATTCAATGTTTAGCTCCCACTTAGAAGTGAGAACATGTGGTATTTGATTTTTCTGTTCCTACATTAATTCTCTTAGGATAATAGCCTCCTGCTGCATTCATGTTACCACAAAGGATGTGACTTTGTTCTTTTTAATGGCTCTGTAATATTCCATTCCCATCTTGCATTTCTTGGATAAACTCCATTTAATTGTGATCTAACATCCTTTTTATGTATTGTTAAATTCAGTAATACATAAAATAAAAATTTTGTTTAAATTTTTTCATCTATGTTCATGAGGGATATTGGTCTGTAGTTTTTTATAATACCTTGGTCTGGTTTTGGTATCAAGGTAATACTGGCCTCAGAATGAGCTGAGAAGTAGTAGTTTCTCTTCAAATGTCTGGAAGATTTTGAGTAGAATTAATATTGTTTCTTTCTTAAAAATTTGATAGAATTTACCAGGAAAGCCATCTGTGGCTGGAGAGATTTATGTTTCTTGCATATTTTTGGTTTTTGGGGAGAGGGATGTTAACAGTAATTATCCCTGAGAATATTTATCAGGGATAATTACTGTTTTAAAAAGTGAATTTTGGCTGGGCATGGTGGCTCACACCTGTAATCCCAGCACTTTTGGAGACCAAGGTAGGCAGATTACGTGAGGTCAGCAGTTCAAGACCAGCCTGGCCAACATTGGTGAAACCCCATCTCTACTAAAAATACAAAATTTAGCTGAGCATGGTGGTGTGCACCTGTAATCCCAGCTACTTGGGTGGCTGAGGCACGAGAATCGCTTGAACCCGGGAGGTGGAGATTGCAGTGAGCTGAGAACATGCCACTGCACTCCAGCCTGGGCAACAGAGCAACACCCTGTCTAAATAAATAAATAAAAAATGGATTTAGTGAATTTTGTTTCCTTTTTTAAAAATCCCATTCGTCTACTTTAAAAATTAAAAATGAATATTTATTAAATAGAATAGATCATAAAATATTCAATTTTATATTAAGGGCAATGGAGATAATAAAGAACAGGGCACATAGAAATACTAGAAATCTAGAGAAAGATTTTCTGGAGAAGGCTTCTTTCTTATGACCTTTTGGGATATTGCTGTTAAAGGCTTTTCTAGAGGTACTGACATTTTTGTTAAGTGTAGGTATGAATGGATATCACACTTGTAGTTACTTGGGCTCTGGTCCAAATGAAATTAAGTCTGTAACTGAATCTAGCTCATGAACCAGTGATTCCTCATCCCTAACCCAGATATCACTGATTTTTCTTCCAGAATTGGCTTGGAAATGAAATTGAGGTTATGGTTAGTACTGAGGAAGCCAAACGCCATCTGAATGACCTCCTTGAAGACAGAAAGATCCTGGCTCAAGATGTGGCTCAACTCAAAGAAAAAAAGGAATCTGGGGAGAATCCACCTCCTAAACTCCGGGTAAGTGCCCTTATGAAAAAATGTTGCCAGTAATCAGACTTTACATTCCCCAGAAATCCTCATAGCTTTGGAGGATTACTTTCCTTTTAGCAGTTCACCCTTATTCCCACTGTTGTTCTTTACAGAGGCGTACATTCTCCCTTACTGAAGTGCGTGGTCAAGTTTCAGAGTCAGAAGATTCTATTACAAAGCAGATTGAAAGCCTAGAGACTGAAATGGAATTCAGGTAATAGGGACTATCTCTAAGCCATTATAAAAATTTATGCCTGTAATCAAAAATAGAACCTATTAATCCAGTGATTCAAAAGCTTTGTGATGATAGAAAAACAAGAGAAAATAACGATTTTTTTGGATCAGACACTGTACTAGGTATCTTAGATACATTTTCTTATTTAATCCCTTTGATGCCTTATGAGGTAAGTATCATTCTTCTCACTTTAGAGATCAAAAATGAACTTGGTTGTATGGAAGTGGATTATCAGAACTTAATAACATTAGTGTCTCTAAAGTTGGTATACAACCCCTCACTGCTAAATTTGACTGGCTTTTTAATAAACTAGTTAATTAGTTAATTTTTACGAAGAAGTTCAGCAATCTTAAGAAATTTGCCAAAGGTAATTAACTGGCTAACAAACAACAGAACTGAGAATCAAAACCCACTCTAATTCCAAAGCCCATGCTTTTTACAATATGGCATAATTTTTTCTCTTTATTATTTATTTCTTTTTAACTGATAATCGGAGAGTCAGATACCATACTTTTTGATGCAGTAGTATCTCTAAGATGTAGAACCAATAACAGAATTTTAGAGGAACCAAAGAAATGATAATAAAAGAGCAACAACACATAAGGAGAACTTTAGAGATCATCAAGAAAATAGATGTAAGTAAAGTTGTCATGAGCATTACATAAAATTAGTAAGTAAAGTGCATAACAGTACTTGGCATATTAGAAATGCTCAATGGGCTGGGCATGGTGGCTCATGCCTGTAATCCTAGCACTTTGGGAGGCTGAGGTGGGTGGATCACCTGAGGCCAGGAGTTCAAGACCAGCCTGGCCAACATGGTGAAATCCTGTCTCTACTAAAAATACAAAAAATTAGCTGGGTGTGGTGGCAGACACCTGTAATCTCAGCTACGTAGGAGACTGAGGTAGGAGAATCAGTTAAACCCAGGAGGCAGAGGTTGCAGTGAGCTGAGATTATGCCATTGAACTCCAACCTGGGTGACACAGCAAGACTTTGTCTCAAAAAAAAAAAAAAAAAAAAATAGAAGTACTCAATGAAGACTGCACTTTCTCAGGAACTCTTGAGACTGTGTTCCCTGCGCCATGGTCACTCGTATTGTCTCTAAAAAGAAAAGAAGTGGTCGATGAATGTTCTTCTCTCCCTCTTCTCCTGGCCCTAGACCAGAAATTATGTAACACAGCCTCTTCTAATCATGATTATTTTAAGCAGTTATGAAATCTAGAAGGAACAGAACCTTGACAGAGATTTTAGCGTGTGTTAGGATAATAGAATTTTATTGCCCAGAAGACCTTGGGATCATTTAATCTGGTTTTAGCAATACATACTAACTCTATCTTTGGATACATCTATAAATCACTCAAGCTTTGAGTTCCTGCTTTGTGCTACAGTGGATGCAGTTGGGATATACAGATAAAATAGATGGCATTGCCCTTGCTCTCGCTGCCCACAGTGGTGTCCTGGAATCATTTGTTAAAATTTCAAGAATGTTGTAAACCATTGATAGCTTACAATTGATTATGGTGAGACTATTTACACCATAGAAACTAGCAAAAGCTACAAATCAGGTCTGGGGTTTTTGTTTGTGTTTTGTATATTTGTTTTGAGACAGAGTCTCACTCTGTTGCCCAGGCTGGAGCTCAGTGGCTGGAGCTCATTGCAACCTCTGCCTCCTGGGTTCAAATTATTCTCATGCCTTGGCCTCCCAAGTAGCTGGAATTACAGGCACATGCCACCATGCCTAGCTAATTTTTGTATTTTTAGTAGAGATGGGGTTTCACCATGTTGGCCAGGATGGTCTCGAACTCTTGGCCTCAAGTGATCTGCTCACCTTCACCTCCCAAAGTGCCAGGATTACAGGCATGAGCCATTGTGCCCAGCTGAGAGCTGTTTTTTTAAGTGCTAGTTGTTAAACATTTACCTGCATACCAAGTGGGTAAGTAAATGATTATGTAAATGTAGGGCAGGTTCCAAGTAGAAGGAATTAGAGGTAAGTTAAATTAGGAGAATTTTTCTAGAACTGATGAGACTTAAACTAAATTTTGGAATAAATAAGGGACATGAATTGTCAGAGAAGACAGGAAAAGGTCAGTGATAGATGGCGACTCTGAAGTGTTCTGCCCCACCTCTTCCAGAAGCCTTCCCTGACTTTTTAATCCCTCACTAATCTTCCTTGTTCTCTAAACTCTTTCAGAACTTACGATACAAATTATGAGATACAGCTGACATGTTATCTTTATATTTATTGCTTTATATTTATTTATTTTGTCATTCTAAAGACAGACTATAATAAGCTTGTTGAAGGAAAGGACTCTACATTAGACCAGGGTTGTCAAAGTGTGGTACACAGATTCCTGGGGAGCTCCATGGCCCTGTCAGGGAGTCAAAGTGATCAAAACTATTTTCATAATAACATTAAGGCATTATTTGCCCTTTTTGCTACATTGGTATTTGCACTGAAAATGCAAAAGCCGTAGTGGGCTAAAGTGCTGAAACCCTAGGCTGAGTGAAAGCAGTGGCACCACCCTGAACTAGTAGTCATTGTATGCTTCACCACTACATACTCTCAGGTTTTAAAAAACCAAGCCAGTCTTCATTAAGAGTGGCATTGAAAAATTAGTGAAAGTTGTTTGTTTTACTAAATCCGGACCCTGGAGTTCATGTCTGTTACATCCTTTCTGACGAAACAACACAGAAAGCACGTCAGCTGCATACTGAATATGATGGTCATCTCAAGGAAAGCACTGTACGATTGTCTGAGGTGTGAGCTCAATAGGCCTCTTTTTTCATGGGACATCATTTTTACTTAAATGAACAACTGACAGACAAACTGTGGTTATTAAGACTTGGTTACTTGGCAGACATTTTCTCAAAAAGAAGAGAGCAAGCCTGTTGCTTTCAGGAAAACAGCTGACAGTATTTGTTACCTAAGATAAAATGTGAGCTTTCAAGCAAAATTTGGATTTGGAAAACTTGTATCTGCCACTGTGAACTTGACAGTTTTTAACAACTTTTCTGATAACACTAGTAGTGATGTTAACAAGTGTGATTTTTAAAAAATATACATTATAGAATGAAATGTGTTAACATTTGGAAGATCTGCATGACTCTGGATTAATATTGTCCAAATGGCATTTTATAGAATCATGTACTGGTAAATGATCCATTCAGATTGCAAGACAGACTGATGAATTTTAACATGAGAGAACACAATAAAAGTTTATCATTAAGTTTCAGATTCGCCGGGCGCGATGGCTCACGCCTGTAATCCGAGCACTTTGGGAGGCCGAGGTGGGTGGATCACCTGAGGTCAGGAGTTCAAGACCAGCCTGGCCATCATGGTGAAACCCCATCTTTAAAAAGAAGTAAAAAATAAAAATTAAAAAAAGTTTCAGATTCAACATTGCAATAATTCTTAAGGAGGTACCGCTTGTGGAGTTTTAGTGTAGTCTCGAAGACTATTTGCAGCTATCTGAAAGGTTATTAAAATACCCCTTTCTATCTGCATATTCATGTGAGGCGAGATTTTCTTCATTTATATCAACTAGAACATGTCACAAAAGATTGTATACAGAGGGAGACATGAAAATCCAGCTGTCTTTAAGCCAGACATTACAGAGATTTGCAAAAATGTAAAATAATCCCTTTTCTTACTAAACTATTTATATCAGAAAATGCTACTTTTCAGATAATATGTAATGTGTAATAGGTTTATGATTTTTTTTTTTTTTTTTTTACAAAGTCTGGCTCTGTCACCTAGGCTGGAGTGCAATGGCGCGATCTCAGCTCACTGCAATCCTCTGCCTCCCGGGTTCAAGCAATTCTCCTGCCTCAGTAGCTGAGATTACAGGTGCCTGCCACCATGCCCAGCTGATTTTTTTGTATTTTTAGTAGAGACAGGGTTTGACTAGGTTGGCCAGGCTAGTCTTAAATGCCTGACCTCAGGTGATCCACCTCAGCCTCCCAAAGTGCTAGGATTACAGATGTGAGCCACCATGTACAGCCAATAGGTTTATGATTCTTAAGTGAATTAAGTTTTGTTTGTTTGTTTGTTTGTTTGAGATGGAGTCTTGCTCTGTTGCCCAGGCTGAAATGCAATGGCACGATCTTGGCTCACTGCAACTTTCCGCCTCCTGGGTTCCAGTGATTCTCCTGCCTCAGCCTCCCAAGTTGCTGGGATTACAGGCACCCGCCACCACGCCCAAGTAATTTTTGTATTTTTAGTAGAGACAGGGTTTAACCAGGTTGGCCAGGCTGGTCTTGAACGCCTGACCTCAGGTGATCCACCTGCCTCAGCACCCCCAAAGTGCTGGGATTACAGGCGTGAGCCACTGTGCCCAGCTAAAATTTTTTTCAGTTATACTTTCAAATACTATAAATCTCTGTAAGTATAACACATGTGAACAGAATATCTTAGAGGTCTTCAATAATTTTTAAGACTGTGAAGGGGTCTGGAGACCCCAAAATTTGAGAACTACAGTCTTAGATTATTTTCATACCCATCTTCCTTATAGTACCAAACTTATCACTGCACATGAGGCACATGCCGGTATCCTCTTTCTCACTAGACACAGAACAAATTTGAGAAGAAAGCTATTAGTGAAACTGAAATACTGTGTAGACCTTGGTCTAGGACATATATACTTGATCAGAAAGTACCCAGAAGCTATAACCAGGGTCAGAATATCTAGCCTTCTTAGAAACTTCTCAGTCTTGGGGCAGGCACATCAAGATAACCTCTCACAACACTAGCCATGGGTATCATTTTGGTACTTGATTGTAGTAAAGAGCATATCTACCTGTTTGTTCTTTTGAGATTTTTCCTTCAGGTCTCCAACCTGAATCTTACCCTTGCATGGGTGGACTACCATGTCACAGTCTGAGCTTATATGGCCTCAAGACAAAATAACATTATATTCAATCCACTACAACAGAAGCCTTGCTATGATACATCTTTCCAAGTCCCACTTTATGACCCATTTATTTCAACCAATATTTAATAGAATCAAACTATTTAGGTAGTTTCTTAGAGTCCCTTTGTAACAGGATTTGAGATACTATGTAAAATCCTAACTAGATGACTCAAACATTATTTAAATGATACTTAACTGATAGCTCCGTTCGTAACATTATTTGAAGTTCTCCTTAGAGTTCTTCCCCCTTCTCCTTGATGTTCAGGCTACTTGCAGTAAGACTCACTGTTTCTTTCCCTGAAGGAGTGCTCAGATTGCTGACCTACAGCAGAAGCTGCTAGATGCAGAAAGTGAGGACAGACCAAAACAACGCTGGGAGAATATTGCCACCATTGTGGAAGCCAAGTGTGCCCTGAAATACTTGATTGGAGAGGTAAACATCACTCTAACAAGCAGTTAGGAGGCTGGCTGTGTAGGCTGAAATGAAATGTTAGCCTTGAAATATTTTCATAGTGTAATTGCCACTTTTCATGGTAGAAACCCCAATAACACTAACATTAGAGAGTTTAGTAGATAGGCTGGGGGCAGTGGCTCACGCCTGTAATCCCAGCACTTTGGGAGGCCAAGGCAGGCAGATCACGAGGTCAGGAGTTCGAGACCAGCCTGACCAACATGGTGAAACCCTGTCTCTACTAAAAATACAAAAATTAGCTGGGCATGGTGGTGGGCACCTGTAATCCCAGCTACTCAGGAGACTGAGGCAGGAGAATGGCTTGAATCCAGGAGGTGGAGGTTGCAGTGAGCCAAGATCGAGCCATTGCACTCCAGCCTGGGCAACAAGAGCGAAACTCAAAAAAAAAAAAAAAAAGTTTAGTAGATAAAGGTTGGTGTAAGCAAGTACAGGCCAGTCACTTACAAAAATACATGACTCACAAATTGACGCCCGTCATAACTGGCCTATATCAAGTGCTGATTACATGTTAGCTGTTGTTATTAGGAAGGGCCAGAATGCCATGTGGGTCACTGGCTAAACGTCAACTGTTAAACTGTACTACTTTTTAAAACCCCTATGAGATGTATATTCAAAAATTTAAGATCCAGTGTAGAAAAGGGAAAATAAGCATCTTTTGACATATAAAGATTCATTTTAAGGAAAAGCCATCTTTGCTGACCTTAAAATGATATGTCACCTTACATTGTCACAGGAGTAATGAAAATTGATCACCTCTCTTGACTGAAGCATTTTCACTCAAGACAAACATACAAACTCCAAACCCACAAGTGTAAACAATGCTACCCTTTATATATTTTGTGTTAGCTTAGCAGATTTGTTCTACTAAGGAAATCCTGATCAGTCTTGTGAACACTGGTACTTATGGTATTCACCATCTGGGCTAGTAGTGAATGTAAAACTAGGCCAGTATAGGATATCATGTAGCCTGAAGAGCCAGATCTTCAGTCTCAGTCTACGAGTTCTAACATGTGAATATAGACATTCTGAAATGGGACATAATTGGCCTTAAGGGTGTGTCCTGTATATTTTGCTTTAAAATTAAGGAAGAACTTCATAAATATCAGAATTTGTAATTGTCAGGTACTGTTCAGATTAGGTTTATTCTTGCCTTGAGGCAGAGCAAGGACTACTATGACCTTAGCGGTGGCTTCTAGCCCCAAGATACATGTCTCAGCAGAAATGTGGACTCTTGGCCTGGCAGGAGAACAGTAGTATATTTCCTATTCAATGTTGGAATCCATATGACGTGAAAAAAATAAGAATAGACTTGGACATGGAAGAATTTTTCTCAGACCCTTTCAAGAAAGCTGACATCCTGTCTATTGAATGGGGGAAAGAAAGGTGGTCATTCTTCAAATAAACTGATCTTCTTTTATTCCTTCCAGCTGGTCTCCTCCAAAATACAGGTCAGCAAACTTGAAAGCAGCCTGAAACAGAGCAAGGCCAGCTGTGCTGACACGCAGAAGATGCTGTTTGAGGAACGAAATCATTTTGCCGAGATAGAGACAGAGTTACAAGCTGAGCTGGTCAGAATGGAGCAACAGCACCAGGAGAAGGTAAACTCTAGCAAGCCAAGAAGCTATACTGTGAAACCGTCATTGCCTTGTATTGTTAGTTTTAAAAAAAAAAAAAAGTGGAAATATGAAGTTTCCTTCAAAAGGCCATGTGGCATTTCCAAATTTTGCAAATAAGGAGAAATCTGAAGCAGAGATGTGACTTATCTAAATTTACACATACCAGTGACAATGGCTCTTAGCCTCCAACTTAAATATGAATATTAGCATGCTGAGAAATAGGCCAGGCACAGTGGCTCGTGCCTGTAATCCCAGCACTTTGGGAAGTCAAGGCAGGCAGATTGCTTGAGTCCAGGAGAGTGAAACCCCATTTCTACAAAAAATACAGAAAATTAGCCAAGTGTGGTGGCGTGCACCTGTGATCCCAACTACTCATAAGGCTGAAGTGGGAGAATCGCTTGAACCCATGAAGCAGAGGTTACTATGAGCCATGATCGCGCCACTGCACTCCAGCCTGGGCGACAGGAAGAAAAAAATATATATATGCTGAGAAACATCCATGCTGTACTTACTACATCATGCCATGAGAGCAAAAGACAACAGTTTACTTCTAAATTACAAGGGAGCAATCACCTGGATCACTGCTTGAACTAAGTCAAAATTTATTTTTCCCTTTAGTACCTTTGTTACCACCCATTGGGCTGTGTCTTTCTCTAGGTACTGTACCTTCTCAGCCAGCTGCAGCAAAGCCAAGTGTCAGAGAAACAGTTGGAGGAATCAATCAGTGAAAAGGAACAGCAGCTGCTGAGCACACTGAAGTGTCAGGTATGATCACGAGGGAGAGGTCTCCAGAAATAAGTTTCACAGGACTGACTGAGAATCTTGTCTCATTTAGACCCTTGTACTTGCAGCAGAGAGTAATTAACTTCCGGAAAAAAGGTTTACAATGGTAGCCTCTACTGCCTTTTGGCCCTATTTGATCAGATTAGGGATACTTAGAGTGTAGCCACATGTAGGAATAACCTCATTTTTGGTACCAAAATGGCAGCACATGCTCCAAACCAGACTCTGAGGCTTTGTGGTTCTTGGCCTCAACCCTGAGCTCTAAAGAGTTGAAGAAGTGAAATCATTCAGTAGTTACTTAGAATCCTAGGGACATTCAAACGGTTTGAAGAGCTTGTTCTTCTGTGCTAAGACCTGACATGTTTGTAAAATGCCTGGGGTTTGAATTTATTCTAGAGGCTAGGAACACCACACCCTTTAGTAGCGTGTGATAGCACTATTTAAGTCTAACTTAGAGTCTTTTTCCTGAACCACCAGTCTGTAGGGTTTCCTTGGCACCTTCCATCTAAGACATAAGCAAACTAGTTAAGGTTGTATGCATGAATCTGGTTGTCTTAGGTGCCAGGAAGTTCAGTCGGGCTTATTAGAGTAGCAAGTAACCTGCCTAGTCTGTGCTGAAAAGGGTAAAGAGAAGCATCTATAGACTTCGAGAAAATAGAGCTAAGTTTCTGTGGGTTTCTTAACCAGCATCCCAATATGAATAAGGGATATGAAGCTAAGGAATGGAAAAGAATAAGGAAGGCTTGTCAGGCAGAGTCCATGATTCCTATGAGTGTGGTCAGAGCTGCTGGGGAGCACTGGAATAGAAGTGGCATTCAGGGCACCTAGGAACTGGGAATCAGACATTTTTCTGGGTGCCAATGCCTGCTGTGTGAAAACCATCTGCTGCCAGCAACTTGGCAGCAGTATGTTTTCATCTATGTGAGTTGTTTGGTAACCCACATGTAGTGCCCAAAATAACCCCACATATCACTGCACTATCTGGAAATAGGACGAAGAACTTGAGAAGATGCGAGAAGTGTGCGAGCAAAATCAGCAGCTTCTCCGAGAGAATGAAATCATCAAGCAGGTACAGTTTCCCACCCACTCAGTAAGCCCTAAGAGACCCTGTTGCTACTAAGGCCAGCTCTTGGTAACAACTCTCATTGTGGTGACTTGGCTCTATTTCATGAGGTCTACATTTAGTTTCCATGTGACATATGCATTTCAAATTGGAATAAACATAAGTTTTTAAATTTGCCATTTTCTGAATCTAATATTGTTGATATTGGAAAGTGGGAGTCAACCTACTCTACTATCATCCTACCTCACTTTATTATGGTTTAACATTGAGCTAGCCTACATCTGGTATCTGTTTTAGCCATGAATACTCCCAGAAGGTGCCCTGCATAATATACTTTGTCTCTTCTTTTCAAATAGAAACTGATCCTCCTCCAGGTCGCCAGCAGACAGAAACCTCTTCCTAAGGATGCCCTTCTATCTCCAGACTCTTCTTTTGAATATATCCCACCTAAGGTAAAATGATCAGTGCCTTTGATACCTTTGCACAGCTTAGGTTTGGGGTGAGTGTGCTAAAACTGGCCTTTGTAAGAGGCTGACAGTTAAAATTCCCAAATTCTAGCATCTCACTTTTCTCTGGAGTCCCAGATAAAACTAGAGTTCAATCCCAAGGAAAGTAGGCATTCTCATGCCTCTGAAGGCTGACTTTGGGCCATGGACAGGCATTACCTAACACAACTGAGGAGGAGGAACAGGAGAAAAAAGCAATAATGTTCAGCTGTCCATCCAAAGACACTTATCTCATCATATCATGAGTTTCCCTTTCCTCCCTCAGATTGGTCAGCCTCCAATTTCAGTGCCTTCAAAGACTCTGCAAAGCCAAAGGTTAAAGCAGAATTTCTTCTGATTGGTAAAGCCAAGTAGGGTGGATTTGAGGGAGTCTGAAATCTTTGCTCTGAGAATATAGCTGGCAACAGTTACTTGGAAGATATGATGCATATGTATTTTTTAATTTTTATTAAATAACTAACTACTCAGAACCCTTTTTCTTAGCCAAAACCTTCTCGTGTTAAAGAAAAGTTCCTGGAGCAAAGCATGGACGTCGAGGATCTAAAACATTGTTCAGAGCATTCTGTCAGTGAGCATGAGGATGGTGATGGTGACGGTGATGAGGGGGATGATGAGGAATGGAAGCCAACAAAAGTAGTTAAGGTGTCCAGGAAGAACATCCAAGGGGTAGGAGCCAGCTCTTCAACTTTGTTTTTGTGTTTTATTGTTGTTGTGATTTTACTCTCTAGGCTAAGGAACCAAAGGAATTACAGAAAAAGCTAATAATTAAGGTCAAACAAGTTGTCTAGTTAGGAACAATCTGACTCAGGCATGCTTAGTTTACTTACACAATGATAGTCCTACATAATTATCAAACCTAGTTGTTTTATGTTGAAACATTAACTTCCCAGGCATTTCAGTTCAGCACCACTACCCCCAACTGTGCCCTGCAGCCACATTCACTTAAAAAGGACAGTTCACAAGTTACTTTAGCTGGCTTCCTAATTATTTGATTTGATTAGCCAAAAGCTCATCACCTGGGTAACTGAGCCTTCTAAAGCCACACCACCAGGATGAAGCAAATCATAAGGTATAGACAGCCAATGGTGGTAAGTCATTTGGTCAGTCATAATCTTCGAGAATGCAACATATCATGTGCTCATAGTAAACCCAAGAGCTCATCCTTAGCTTCAGAGAATTTATAATCTAATAGGAAAACAAGGTAAAGAAATAGAAGCATACCATAGAACCTCAGCATATTCATGTCAGGGAGGTAGACAGAGGAGTCTTTTTTTGGTTTTTGGTGTTTTTATTTTTTTTATGGAGTTTCACTCTTATTGCCCAGGCTGAAATACAATGGCACGATCTCAGCTCACCACAACCTCGCCCTGGGATCAAGTGATTCTCCTGCCTCAGCCTTCTGAGTAGCTAGGATTACAGGCATGTGCTACCACGCCTGGCTAATTTTGTATTTTTAGTAGAGATGGGGTTTCTCCATGTTGGTCAGACTGGTCTCGAACTCGCAGCCTCAGGTGATCTGCCTGCCTCAGCCTCCCAAAGTGCTGGGACTACAGGGATTAGCCACCACACAAGTTTTTAAGAGTGACTATAAAGCCAAACCAAGGAGGCGTAATTTAGGAAAATGCCATGAAGGAGGTAACTAGTGCTGCATTGTAAGATGGATAGGGAAATATGGTCTTGGGAGCAACTGGGAGGCATTTCTGGCACAATGAATAGCATATTCCTAAGACTTGAAGATTGTAGAGGAACAGAGGGTTGGGACACTTAGAGAAAATGGAACAGAGCATTTCTGTCTTTCATTTATTTATTCAACAAACATTTATGGAAGTTTTACTAGAAGTAGGAGAGCATGAACTGAATGTAGATTAAAAGGTCAGCTAAGTAATAGGAGGCAGAGTTGAGACGCAGACACAGAAAAATGGTAAAGGCCAGGCACGGTGGCTTATACCTGTAATCTCAGCACTTCCAGAGGCTGAGGCGGGTGGATCACCTGAGGTCAGGAGTTTGAGAACAGACTGGCCAACATGGCGAAATCCCGTCTCTACTAAAAATACAAAAACTAGCAGGTGTGGTGGCTTGCACCTGTAGTCCCAGCTACTTGGGAGGCTGAGGCAGGAGAATCTCTTGAACGCAGGAAGTGGAGGTTGCAGTGAGCTGAGATCACACCACTGTACTCCAGCCTGGGAGACAGAGCAAGACTGTCTCAAAAAAAAAAAAAAAAAGAAAAATGGTAGAGGGGGTCTAAAGCTCTGGAAAGGAGTTTCCAAATGTGAGGCAAATATGGGTATACTTGTCCTCAAGGAAAGCTTCATATATTTATTATAGCACTGTTGCTGTAAGCGTAAAGGGGCAACATAGAAGTATAGCAAATATTGCAAGTAAATGATATTTGCTATTAGGGATAAATCCTATGTCTAAAACAATGAGGAATTTTTCTAGGCTTTTCCCTTGATTTTATAATTTGGAAAGTGAATATAACTGGGCTTGAAAGGGAGCAAGTTAACATAAAATCTAGTTTCTCTAAAGTTACCTTTTGACAATCTCAGAGTACCTGGATACTATGACTGCTCTTTTATCAGACTGCTTGCAGTCATATTACCTGTAGACCTTGATGCTTCACAGAGAGGATCTTTATTATTGCTTCAACCCAGCTGAAACTGGCTGGGACTATCATTAGATTACTGAAAAGGAGATTGAAGCAAGCACCAAAATGATGACTTGTCCAGAGTTAATGGCTTCCTCACTCAGTCACATTTCCTATATGTACTAAGGAGATGATGGAGGGTAGGTCATGTGCTATCATAGAGAAAATAGTAACTTAGAAGCCAGATAGACATGGGTTCTAGTCTTGACTTTGCCACTGGTTCATTGAGTGATCTTGAGCAAGTCAGTCTCCCTGGGCCTCAGATTCCTTATCTATGCAATGCAGTGGTCCCTAACCTTTTTGGCATCAAGGACTGGTTTTGTGGAAGACAGTTTTTCCACAGACTGTTTGACGGGGTGGTTTTGGGATGAAACTGTTCCATCTCAGATATCAGGCATTAGTTAGAGTCTCATAAGGAGTGCGCAACATATGCAATTCACAATAAGATTCTTGCTTCTATGAGAATCTAATGCTGCCACTGATCTGACAGGAGGTGGAGCCCAGGCTGTAATGTTTGCTCGCTTGCAGCTTACCTCCTGCTGTGCGGCCCAATTCCTAACAGGTCGACGACCACTACTGGTCCCCAGCCTGGAGGTTGTGGACCCCCTGGTCTAGAATAGATTATGTATAAGGTTCCTTCTAGGACTAATATCCTGAGTCAAACTAATAGTCCAAGTTGTGTAGATGAGTTGTCTTTTTATTATTATTATTATTTTTTAATTTTTTATTGCATTTTAGGTTTTGGGGTACATGTGAAGAACATCCAAGATTGTTGCATAGGTACACACATGGCAATGTGATTTACTACCTTCCTCCCCTTCACCTATATCTGGCATTTCTCCCCATGCTATCTCTCCCCAACTCCCCACCCACCACTGTCCCTCCCCTATTTCCCCCCAACAGACCCCAGTGTGTGATGCTCCCCTCCCTGTGTCCATGTGTTGTCATTGTTCAACACCCACCTACAAGTGAGAACATGCGGTGTTTGATTTTCTGTTCTTGTGTCAGTTTGCTGCGAATGTTGGTTTCCAGGTTCATCCATGTCCCTACAAAGGACATGAACTCATCATTTTTGATGGCTGCATAATATTCCATGGTGTATATGTGCCACATTTACCCTATCCAGTCTATCATTGATGGGCATTTGGGTTGGTTCCAGGTCTTTGCTATTGTAAACAGTGCTGCAATGAACATTCATGTGCATATGTCCTTATAGTAGAACGATTTATAATCCTTTGGATATATACCCAGTAATGGGATTTCATGTAAACAAGTTTTAATAATAATGCTTTTATATGGTGTTATATGGTATCTGAGAAGTTAGGAGGAATATATGCAAAAGCACCTTGTGAAGGATATATTATTATGCGGGTATTGTTGTTAAAGCACTGTAAGCATTTTACAAATATTCTCATTTGTCATGTTTGGCAGAAAAGAGGGAGAGCAGTATTCTTGCCTCTACCTTACTGATGAAGGAATGGCCTGGGCACAGTGGCCCATACCTGTAATCCTAATACTTTGGGAAGCCAAGGTGGGAGGATCACTTGAGCCTAGAGTTTGAGGCTGCCGTGAACTATGATTGTGCCCCTGCACTCCAGCCTCAGTGACAGAGCGAGACCCCATCTCTAAATTAAAAAATTAAAAAAAAAAAAAAGAATGGATGTGAACTTGGAAAAGTGACTTGTCCAAGGTCATGCCAAGCATTAAATATAGGACTAGAGCCTGAGTCTCCCAATTCCTAGTCTTTGTTTTTTTTTGTTTTTGCCACAGCATTGCTTACCAATCCTAGTTTTTATTTGTTTTTTTGGTTTTTTTTTGTTTGTTTGTTTTTTTTTTGACCAGATCTTATCTTTCTGAGTTATGAGGTACAGTGTAACACTGAATTCGGTGCTAGAGGAATTTTGGACTCTTAGCCACACATTGGAACCCCCAAGGGACCTTTAAAACATGGAGCCTGGGACCCCACCCCCAGATATTCTGATTTAATCAATCTGAGCTGGGCATGACCTTTTTCAAAAGCTCCCCAGAGATTTCTTATGTGCAGCCAGAGTTGAGAACAACTAGCTTAAGGGAAAGCCAGAGGTCTTTCAGCTCTGCTTTCTACTCTCTGTAAAGAATCCCTTAGCCAAGTGTGGTTGCTCATGCCTGTCATCCCAGCACTTTGAGAGGTCAAGGTGGGAGGATTGCTTGATGCCAGGAGTTAGAGACCAGCCTTGACAACATAGCAAGATCCCATCTCTACAAAAAAAGAAAAAGAAAAAAAAGAGTCCCCCTATTAGGTCTCAACTATGGTGCTGGGACATACAGGTGCATTGCCAACAGTTGTGACACACACACATACACTGCCCCACATACATGTATTAAATACATTTGTAGTTACGTCTGTGGTAAGGGCACTTTCTATCTTTGACATTCTAATCTGCTTCCTAGTGTGAGAGAGAATAGGGTGACGTTACAGCTCATGTACCTGGCATTCATGTGACTACATCTGTCATGTATGTCATGACTGTTCTACAATACCACTGCCAGGTGTCTATCTAACTTCTTCTTGCTTGAAGACTTCTAGTAGGGGGAGGCTCACAGTCTTACAGGAAAATTCATTGGATTCCACTAATTGTTAGAAAGTTACTTCTTGTTTAGCTGAAACGTGCTGTCCTATACATCCTCTTAATGAGCCTTGGCTATATAAGAGCCTAATCATTCTTTATGATAGCCCTTCAGATACTGCTCTCATGATATTATCCCTTTGGATAAAATAGAGAAACATAGACAAGGTAACAGCATTTTTGAAGCATTTAGATGAATTTATAAATGGCCAAAGGACCATACCCCGGCTGTAGCAATCAATGGATCACTGTTATCCTGGTGAGGTATCTCCAGGACACGTCATAGAACTCCATCTTTCATCCTGTCTTAAAGCAGGGAATATTTTTTGTTATTAGAATGTTTAGCATTGGCAAGGGTGACCAAGAAGGGCACTTCTGGGTGGGCCCCATGGCTCATACCTATAATTCCAACACTTTGGGAGGCTGAGGTGGGCAGATTGCTTGAGCCTAGTAGTTTGAGACCAGCCTGGGCAACATGGCAAAACCCTGTCTCTACTAAAAATGCAAAAGCTTTGTTTGGCGTGGCGACACACATCTGTAGTCCCAGCTACTTGGTGGGGACTGAGGCCAGAGGATCGCTTGAGTCCTGGAGGTTGAGGCTGCAGTGAGCTCTGATCATGCCACTGCACTGCATCCTGGATGACAGAGTGAGACCATCTAAAAAAAAAAAGAAGGACATTTCTGTATTGCTATTAAGAATATAAATTGGTATACCTTTCAGGAAGGCAACTTGAAAATACGTATCAATAGCCTTTAAAATGTTCCTATCCTTTGACCTAGTAATTATACACATAGGAATTTATACTAAGGAAATAGACATTGGTATGTAAATGTGTTAATTCATTCAACAAATTTTTTTCTGAGCACCTATGTGCCAGGCACTGTTTCTAGATGCTGAGAAGACAAGAAACAAGATAGGTGAGATTCTTTGCCCTCATGAAACTGATATTCTTGTGGCAAAGACGCACAGTAACCAGAAAAATAAAATAATTTTAGATAGTGATGAGTGAAAAAGAAAAGAAAATACAGTGAAGTCATAGAGAATGTGGGATGGGAAAGAGAACTTTAGAAGAGTGCTTGCGGCCAGGCGCGGTGGCTCATGTCTGTTATCCTAGCACTTTGGGAGGCCGAGGCAGGTGGATCACTTGAGGCCAGGATTTCAATACCAGCCTGGCCAATGTGGCGAAACCCCATTTCTACAAAAAATATAAGCCAGGCATCATGGTGCATGCCTGTAATCCCAACTACTCGGGAGGCTGAGGCACAAGAATTACTTAAATCTGGGAGGCAGAGGTTCCAGTGAGCCAAGATGGTACCACTGCACTCCAGCCTGGGAGACAGAGCAAGACTCTCTTAGAGAGAGAGAGAGAGAGAGAGAGAGAGAGAGAGTGTGTACTTGGGGAGGCCAGGCATGGTGGCTTGTGCCTGTAATCCCAATACTTTGGGAGGCTGAGGTGGGAGGATTGCTTGATGTCAGGAGTTAAATACTAGCCTGGGCAACATAGTGAGACCCCATCTCATTTTTTAAAAAATTAAAGAAGAGTGCTTGGGGAGGTCTCTCTGAGAAGGAAATATCTAAGCTGAAGGTCTGAACAGTGAAGAGCAAGTTAGGAAAAGAATCAGAACATTTCAGGAAAGGGGAACAAAAAATGCAAAACCTCAGGGCAGGAATGAGCTTAGTATTTCAAGGAACAACTAAAATGGCCAGTGTGGCTAGAATGTATTGAAAAGTGAGAAAGTGTAGCATAAGCTACAGACAGGGGATGGGTAGTCAAGGGCCAGATCATGGAGGGCCTCGTCAGTTACGGTACAGTTTAGATTGTATTTCTATACAAGGATATCTACTGCAACATGATTTATAATAGTGAACCATTTCTTTCAAAACAATCTTAATATTTAACATTAGGGGACTGGTTAAATAAATCAACGTTATCCCCATGATGAACTATTATACACAACTATTAAAAGTCAAGTTTTTTTATTTTTTTCAGATTTTGTAAAGGGATATATATTATTCTGCTAATCAGGAAAAAAACATTGTGGTTTCTACAGAGCAAAGGTGATGGTTCTCATATGAAAAAAACTTAAGGGCTTGAATTTGACTACAAGCTCAGTATGCATCCACAAATATGTAACAAGAAAAAAAAGCAACTGTGATTTTAGGCCTCATTAGCAGGACTGTTGGGTCCATAACAAGGGAGGTGTTTGTCACAGTCCACTTCACAGTGGTCACACCACATTCAGAAAGTTGTGCTCATTTCTGGATCTCACAATTAAAGATAACTTTGACAAATTGGTGTATAGTCAAGGTGGTGAGGATACGTGAGAACCATGTCATGTGGTGAATCATTGAGAGAACTAGGTATATTTAACTTTAAGAGAATTTGGGCAGAAGGGGACTAGGGAGTAAAAATTACGTTCGGGGTTTGAACAATTATTCTATAAAAGTGGGGTTAGGCCGGGCGCGGTGGCTCAAGCCTGTAATCCCAGCACTTTGGGAGGCCGAGGCGGGTGGATCACGAGGTCAAGAGATCGAGACCATCCTGGTCAACATGGTGAAACCCCGTCTCTACCAAAAATACAAAAAAATTAGCTGGGCATGGTGGCACGTGCCTGTAATCTCAGCTACTCAGGAGGCTGAGGCAGGGGAATTGCCTGAACCCAGGAGGCGGAGGTTGCGGTGAGCCGAGATCGCGCCATTGCACTCCAGCCTGGGTAACGAGAGTGAAACTCCGTCTCAAAAAAAAAAAAGGTGGGGTTAAACTGATTCCATGTCATTTTAGATGACAGAATTGGGTCCTATGGTTAGAAGTTATATAGAAACTATTATCACCTCAGGATAAATAGAACTTCAGATCATTAGACCAGGGATGTTAAGAGGGCTTCATACATCAAATCAGTCTTTAGATGGTTGCTGAGGTCTCTTCCTACTCTTCCTTTATCCTGTGAGCTCAGCCACTTCTGTCTTTTCCAAGCCAAACTATCCTACTTTCTTCTACCATTTTTCTTATAGCATGGCTTCCTATAATTCTGGTCACCCACCTCTTTTTTGTTTAACATCCTCTTTACACTCTGAATTCCTGAATGTGTATACAAGAAAACATGCTTATTGATTATATTGATTTAATAAATGGTAAGTCCTTATAACAGTGCCTGGCACACATTAATGTTAGCTGTCACTATTGCAGCCTTATTTGTAAGAGTGGAAAATGGCACTATGAGGAGAATGGGCAAATTGTGGCAAGTTCATAGAGTGAAAACAAATGGAATTGAAGCTGTTTGTATCAACATATAATAAGATGGGCCGGGCGCGGTGGCTCAAGCCTGTAATCCCAGCACTTTGGGAGGCCGAGGCGGGTGGATCACGAGGTCGAGAGATCGAGACCAACCTGGTCAACATGGTGAAACCCCGTCTCTACTAAAAATACAAAAAATTAGCTGGGCATGGTGGCGTGTGCCTATAATCCCAGCTACTCAGGAGGCTGAGGCAGGAGAATTGCCTGAACCCAGGAGGCGGAGGTTGCGGTGAGCCGAGATCGCGCCATTGCACTCCAGCCTGGGTAACAAGAGCGAAACTCCGTCTCAAAAAAAAAAAAAAAAAAAAAAAACATATAATAAGATGTCATTTATACAAAGTTTAAAAATGTTTAAGACAATTTCTTGTCTGTTTTTGTTTTTTGTTTTTTGTTTTTACAAAAACTCATATGTGTGGCCGGGCACTGTTCCTCACACCTGTAATCTCAGCACTTCAGGAGGCTGAGGCAAGAGGATTGCTTGAGGCCAGGAGTTCAAGACCAGCCTCAGCAACATGGCGAGACCCTGTCTCTACAAAAACAAAAACAAAAAATTACCCAGGCATGGTGGCATGTGCCTGTGGTCCCAGCTACTCTGGAGGCTGAGGCAGGAGGATCACTTGTCCAAGAGGCTGAGGCTGCAATGAGCTATGATTGTGCCACTGCACTCCAGCCTGGGTAATAGAGCAAGACCCTGTCTCAAAAAAAAAAAAAAAAAAAAAAAAAAAAAAAAAAAAAAAACCTCATGTAATAAGATACATACACAGGAATGGCAAATACCTAATTCAGGAAACTGTCTGTCCCTGGAAAGGGGGAGGCAAATGAGATCAGGAAGGAGTACATAGGAGACCTCGGTTATATCTGCATTTTACTTATTAAGGGGGGCTAGTGGGGGCATGAGTGAAGTTTTTTTATTACTACTGTCTATGCCTTTGTATGCATGAACAAAATTATGGTACCCTAAAATAGGATATATTATTTCAAATGGGATCCAACCGAGCTGGGGTACAGTGAAGTAATTACTCCCCATCTTTTCTGAGCTCCAAATTTCTACCTGACTGCATTTGCTTTGGGACAGCCATTTCATGCTGTTGACTCACAGAGCTTGCTTACACCTCAAATCCCTAGGCCCTTTTCTGCACAGTCTTTTTTAAATTTTTTCTTTTGAGACAAGGTCTCACTCTGTCACCCAGGCTGGAGTGCAGTGGCGTGATCTCAGCTCACTGCAGCCTCTGCCTCCCGGGCTCAAGTGATCCTCCCACCTCAGCCTCCCAAGTAGCTGGAACCACAGGCACACACCACGAGGCCCAGCTAATTTTTGGTATTTTTGGTGGAGACAGGGTTTCACCATGTTGCCCAAGCTAGTCTCAAACTCCTGAGCTCAAGCACCACCCACGTTGACCTCCCAAAGTACTGGGATTACTGGCATGAGCTACCTCACAGTCTACTTTTAAGCTAGGTCACTCTCCATGTTATATTTATATGGCTGATTTGGGGAGAACCTAAATACCAACCTTACAAACTTTCTTTCTACTTTCAGCCCTTAAGTCCAGCCTGTCAAAATATTTTTGAATTGTGATTCTTTTATCTTACATTTTACTCATCCTTCTAACTAGAGCTGATAAATATGCCTGCCTTATAGACTAGTTATGAGATTCAAATGAGATTTTGTATTTATGTACATGAAAGTAATCTGAAAAATGTAAAGTGCTGTCAAATGTAAATGATTTTATTTCATATCATCAGTGATTTATCAAAATGTGGTAAGGACAAAGCCCAGGCTAACACTGGACAAAATGTAGAAATGTGAGCTGGATGAAAGTACAGTTTGGTAATTATAAAAATACTGAGCAACTACACTCAGTTTTTAAATATACCTAACTATACCACCATCTAACTCACAGTTCTTGACTTTGCCCATAAAATGTTCATAACATTCTTCATCAGTTGCCTTGCATTATCATGCTAGCCCTCTGAGCTGTTCTTCAAGTATACCATCCAAAAGAAAATGGATTTTTCAGCCAGGCACAGTGTGGCTCATGCTTGTAATCCTAGCACTTTGGGAAGCTGAGGCGGGCAGATCACCTGAGGTCAGGAGTTTAAGACCAGCCTGGGCAACATGGTGAAAACCTATCTCTACTAAAAATACAAAAATTAGCTGGGCGTGGTGGCAGGCACCTGTAATCCCAGCTACTTGGGAAGCTGAGGCAGGAGAATCGCTTGAACCTAGAAGGCAGAGGTTGCAGTGAGCCGAGATCACGCCATTGTATTCCAGCCTGTACAACAGAGCAAGACTGCATCTGAAAAAAAAAAAAAAAAAATTAGCCAGGTATGGTGGCATGCACCAGTAATCCCAGCTACTTGGGAGGCTGAGGCAGGAGTATCACTTGAACCTGGGAGGTGGAGGTTGCAGTGAACTGAGATCGCACCAGTACACTCCAGCCTGGGCGACATAATATGACTCCATCTCAAAAAGAAAAAGAAAATGAATTTGTCTGGCAAGACTTGTTCTCAGTCAACCTATGATGGCTCTTGGTGATTACTGTTTCACTAAAGAAGAGAGGACTAAGGAGATTGAAGCTTGGTAGATAATAGTACTTTCTATTTTTTCTAGAAAAGCTTGCGAATGAAGGGAAGTCATTGTAAACTAGTCTTCTAACCCTTTCAGTAATGTGTCTTTCTGCAAACCTGTTTTGCAGTGTAACTGCAAGGGCTGGTGTGGAAACAAGCAGTGTGGGTGCCGGAAGCAAAAGTCAGACTGTAGTGTGGACTGTAGCTGTGACCCCGCAAAGTGTCGGAACCGCCAGCAAGGCAAGGTAGAATCAGTGCTGTTTCCTCTCCCCATCCTTTCAGACCTCCACGAGTTTCCACCCGCTTTTTCTGCCTTCTGTCCTGAAACCTGGAGTCTGCTGCACAGTTCTTCCTACCCTTCTCCTTCCCTCCTCACCCAGAAAAAGAGACAGTTCACTTCTCAATCCTTTTTCCTTGCTGCTTGCCTGTTCACATACCCCTTTCAGAAACCACTGTACTTCCCAGGAGATTCCCAGGTATATAGCTCCCTACCCCAAGCCTTGGCTGTAAAGTTTCTGTACTGTTGATGAGACAACAAGGACAAGAAAGCAGTCATTCACAGGCATATAGACATGTAGGATCAAACTAGTCCAGAGGTTTAACTGGAACTGTAAGAGCCATGTACTGAGGTAGCAGCTTCCAAGAAGTTAATCCTTCCGACATCTTGAGACATTCGTTACTTAGACTCTCTCCATGGGAACCAGCTAGCTATTTCTTAGCTCTAGGAAAAGATCCACAGGAACCAGGCCTTTCTAATAGTCACTGTTGTAAACTAAGTTAACCTGAATGTCCTCTTATTATTGTTCCCAGGAATGGCAAACTCAGGAAAATCAAATGTGCCCTGAGAAAAGCAGCACCAAGCAAGTCAGATCCCTATACCTGCCTTACACCTACCTGTGCCATAGCAAAAATGCATTACTCCAGCTCTCTATGTGATATACAGTAATTCTAGCGAGCACGATCTAATGATGATGAATCATGCATTTCTTGAACATCTACATGTGAAGAGTTTCATCCTGCGTGTTCTATTACAAAGTCTTCTAACATAGATAGGCAAGCCAGAGGTCAGGCTAAGAACTATAAAAGTAGCAGAGACCTGAAGTATTCTCTATCCCTGTGGTTTTTCAATTTGGGTTCAAGAGTCATGTAGTAGCTCCATGAAAGGGCCTCCAGGCAGAGAGGCAGTCCTTCCCTCCTCCCCTCTCTCTCTCTCGGACTCAGTTTCCTTAACTGAAAGGAATACCAATACAGGCAACACCCTGTATGGATGCCAAAAGGGATATTGCAAATTGTAGAGAGGGGGAGTTTAGTCAAACAAACGGCCAAGGCTTGTCTTTGCTTTAAACCTGGCCTTGTGAGATGTCCCATGCCACTGCCTATTCTTTGCCTTCAGAGGCTACCTACAAGCATTGCTCCATTCCTTCAGGGACAGAGCATGTCAAATACTAAGACCTCCCCAAGCAGGGCCTCCCTAAGGCTTGTTTCGACTGACTAATCAGGCACTTACTTCTTTGGTTGAATGGAAACAGACTGATTTTGTAACCTCGGTAGCCAAATTTATAATATGCCTGTATTTTCAGGATAGCTTGAGCACAACTGAACGGACCCAGGATTCCGAAGGCTCCTTCAAACTGGAGGATCCTACCGAGGTGACTCCAGGATTGAGCTTCTTTAACCCTGTCTGTGCCACCCCCAATAGCAAGGTAGGTGGGCTAAAAGGCAGGCATTGGAAAACTGGATTAGCATCCTTCTCTGCATTATTTATGATAGACCAGTAGGAGAGAGGCAGATGGAGTAAAGGTATAATCAGCTTGCTGAGACTAGGGATTGCACATAAACTAGAGTCTAGTTTTTCCACAGAACAATCTTAAAGAACACCTCATACCACTGGGACTATGTCAAGCATCTATAGCAGCTCAGCTGGGCTGAGCTTCTGCCCTTTCTAAAGTCTATTCATACCTGTCTCTGTCCCTCCTAGATCCTGAAAGAGATGTGTGACATGAAGCAAGTGCTGTCAAAGAAGACTGCCTCACCTCCCTCCCCTTTTGACCTCCCAGAGTTGAAACATGTAGTAACAGAATACCAAGAAAATAAGGCTCCAGGGAAGAAAAAGAAACGAGCTCTGGCCAGCAACACCAGCTTCTTCTCTGGCTGCTCCCCTATTGAAGAAGAGGCCCACTGAAGTTGGAGGCATCATCTCTACCCCCAGTCTGGCCTGGGAGATGCTTTCAGGTTGCAGCCAGAAGGGGTTTTTTAAATGACTCCTGGATTTCAGGTTTCTTGCTGTTGTAAAAAAGAACAAAGCATTACTGAAAAGAAAGTAACCTTTGTTGGATGTTGACCCTCAGCCTGCAGCCCCAGACTACTGTTCTCTGTTCTCCAGAAGGGTACTAAGCCACCTACTAAAGAGAGAACCAACTGACTTTCCTAATGACTCATCAGGAACCAGCCCTCAGTATGGTCAAGTTCTTTCTTATTTGTGAGCAATTCATGCTGTCTCCTGATGGCTTTCCTATCTTTTGGTTGTCTCTGTTTAATGGAGGAGCCTGGCCTAGGATGGAGGCCTGGCTTAGATCTTTCACTCCACCTCAGGAATGGGGCTGTGATCTTTTCTGTCCTGACCCTCTCTGAATCTTAAGTGTTTCAATAGTACTCTTGACTGTCTGCCATGTTGTCGAAGTAAATGAACTATTTTTAAATGTTAAGTAAGTAAATAAACCTTAGCTTATATACTGTTTGGGAAGGTCCTTCTGTGCTCGAGGGAGAAATAAAATTTCAACCTGTGTTCCTCAGCCCCTGGCGTAGCTATTAAGGAGATTGATTTCAAGTACCTGAGCCTCCTTGCCTTATTGTAGCTGCCCTCTTTCCCAGAGGGTAGTGTGGAGTGTGACGGGTCTTTATGTTGCTCTGCTACCCTAGGAAATTGGAATCGCATTAGCGAGGCCAGTGGCCTGACCGCTGTAGAACCTGCCTGGCTTCCAGATTTGGGAGGAAGAAACCACATTTACTAACCATCTCCATGTTCTTGCCACAGTTTTATTTGTTTTTCACACACACACACAAAGTCAACCTAGACAGATGTCCTTATTTTGCAGATGAGGAAACAGGGGTACAAAGAAGTTAAGTAACTTACCCAGAGTCACAAAGTTAGTGAGTAATAGAGCTATCACCTGAACGCAGAGCTACCATCCAAGCTTCTTCATTCTAGCCAACTCTCTAATAGAGTGCCAGCAGCGGCCACTTCTAATGCCCTGCAGCCTGATTTCTTAGTGTAGGAGAAGCATTGCACCACACTGCTGTCCAGTCCCAGGACAGAACAGCACGGACTCCTTGCTTTCTCCTTTGAAAGATGCTTACACCTTACAATGCATCAGCGTTCTCCATCTCTGCTTAAAGCTAAAAGGGGGCCAGCCCTAGGATGCCATACACAGGCTACTGACCAGCCTTGTAGCCTTCTGAGGAGTTCCAAAGCCCTGGGCTTCACATCCATGCATTTTGAATCCCAGAACCCTTCTCCCTAAAAAAGCTCCCAAATCATCCCCAAAAACTCAAAAGCCAAGACTCCTAGAATCCACCAGAGCCCAAGCAAAAGAATTGAGCAACAATCTGCCTAGAATGAAGCCTGCAATGTACTAGGTGACCTGCTAGCCCTCCCTGGCATCCTGCCAGCAAGCAGCCCTGCTTCTCTTTGCATTTTAATGCCGAGGGAGCAAGGGAGCCTCTGCCATTGCCAACTAGAGCCTCTGGATACAATGGGAAGGCTGAGAGGGAGGGGGGCCGGCTCTTGGCATAAGAGAGCCAGTCTTCCTTCTCGCTGTTTGAAATCCAGTGTGTGTTGGGGGAGGGGCAAGCAGGCTTATCCACAGAGAAAACATCCTTTCCCACCAACACTGCGCTAATAGCCCCTAGACCTCAAGTCACTACATCAGGCGTAATGTAGAGGGAGAGGTCAGTCAAGCCAGCCCCTGACCCCCATCCCACCCAGACCCCTGTACTTCAGCACTAAGCAAACCGTATAGCATGCTAGCCAGCCCTTCCCTGCTGATGCTGATGCTATAGTAACAGCATCTTTTGTATGTGTTCATCTTCCAAAAGCCTGTGACCCCAATATACCCTACACTCCTCAAAGGATTCTTGGAAAGAGACTCATGCCTTAGGGACAAGGCACCAGAAATGACACAAGTCTTAGCAGCTCCTGAGTGAGCATCTCCTGTCTGGGGTAATGAGGGAAAGGGAGAACTGCTAGTGTCACCCAGGATCCACAAGGCTCATGGGGACCTCCGGTCCAGAAAAGGGCAACTTGCTGTCCAGAGTTCAGGAAGTAGCTTATAGCTTCTGTTGCCCAGGCTGGAGTGTAGTGGCACTATCTCAACTCACTGCATCCTTGACCTCCTGGGCTCAAGCAGTCTTCCCACATCAGCCTCCCAAGTAGCTGGGATGACAGGTCCACACCGCCACGACTGGCTAATTTTTCTATTGTTTGTAGAGATGGGGTTTCGTCAAGCTGGCCAGGCTGGTCTCGATCTCCTGACCTCAGGTGATCTGCCCACCTCTACCTCCCAAAGTGCTGGGATTACAGGTGTAAGCCACCACGCTGGGCTGCAGCTTCTTATAGATGCACCTTACCTTACTGAATTAGAAGTAGGAGCTCAAGAGGGGAGGAAGCCTAAAGAATCAAGGCTATACTCCCAAGGAGCTTGAGACGAAGTTAGACTTCCTCTCTCTCTCCCTCTCTCTCTCTCTCTCTCTCTCTCTCTCTCTCACACACACACACACACACACACACACACACGCCTTTCCAGTGGGCTGGCTGGGCCCCTTCTCCTCACTGCCAAGTTGCAAAGTTGTGTGGTCACCTCCCCCCCAGCTTCCCGCCTGCCTGTGCCCTCAGCCCTCACCTCCCTGAGCCAGGACAAAGCCCCAGCAGTGACTGGGAGGGGAACTGGAGGAGGGATAGAGGGATGGGAAAAGTTGCACAAAGGAATTCCTCACCCCAAGCCCCCTGACCGCCAGCGAGTAAAGAAGCAGATTTGTTCTCCCTCCCCTTTCCTCCCTCCCATCTTCCCACCCGGGTTGTGCCCAGGCCACAGAGCGGCTGCAGGCCTTGGGAGAGGACCCACACAGCCTCCTGTAGGTGGCAACAGTGCCACCTGTTTGACTCAGAGGGCTGAACCGAAGACTGAAAAAGGGAGGAGGCAGACCACTCGGAGAGGAGCTGGGAAGCAGTACAGAGAGCAGAGCGGAGTGGAGCTGCTGCTGAGCAAAGGTGTGAGGGTTTGGGAAGGCTGGGGGGGCTAGAGGCGGGAGCTGTGGAGCAGAGACCAGCTCCATCTCACAGGGATTAGGCCTGGGGATTGAATGGCACCTCTGTCAGCTCCCCTACTTGGGGTTTTCAGGCTGCTCAGCCCCTGATCCCATCCTACAGACAGCTCCTGAAGGGAGGGGGACTCTGGAAGGCAGTGTCTGGTGTGCAGGGGTAGGACCCCAGGGGAGGCAAGAGCAGGGCAGGCTGTCAAAGCAGCTCCAAGATGGGCAGAGGCAAGGGCTTCCCTTTGGGTTGGCTTTTTACCGGGAAGGGTCTCGGAAGGGGAGAGGTTTCCTTCCCCCAGCTCCAGCTCCTCACCCCTACCCTAACCCTCCTTTCCAAGGCAGCATAAAGAGGGCAGTTCAGAAGCAGCCACACCTTCCTCCTTACCGGACCCAGCCACTGTGCACCCCTCTAAGATTCCACAGCCTTGGGGGAGCTCTGAGGACAAGTGGTCCTGTCCCTCAGCCCACACGCACTGAAACTCACACACTTTGGGTGTATCCAGGGGCTCCTTTACATACTCAAAGCCACCTAAAATCGTATTGTAATGAAAGCCAGTTGTGCAAACACAAATGCTGACACAAATCACACACCCTCTAGTGTAGAATCAGTCACATATCCAGCCAAGTCTGGGATCAGCTCAGTCAGCCAAACCCAGAAGCATAAGGTACAGGGGTCCGCTGCCCTAAGACAACCACACCCCGCATACACACCTTTGCCCTATGCTGGTTGTACTTTCACCGAAGCTAACGTAGAGGGTGGGGCTCCTGAAGGCGATTCTGGGCTTCTGGTTGGGGTGGGGGATGACTGGGCAGGAAAGGGCAGGACTTGAGAGGGAGACTTTGGATTCTGAAAATTCAAAGATTCCTTTAGAAGGCTGGGAGTGACCCGGGCAACATATTCACCTCAAGTCTTCCTCTTTTTGGCAGTGCCCTCTGTCCCCTGGGAGGTGGACACAGAGAATCTTTCAGTCAGGGATTTGTGATCTGAACAATCTCCATATCCATAGCAACTGACCAAGTAGCTGGGTCTTCCATAGCCCCAGGTCAGAACTGGAAACTTTGCAGGTTACTCCTGCTTCCTGGGCTGGAAAGCAATTCAACATGGGGCTGCCTCCAGCTTGGCCAAACCTGCTTTAACTTGCTGAACTTAGTTTGCCCCACCCTGGGCAGTTTCTCTTGAGTGCCTAACTCCAGGGCAAGCACTCCATCCCCAGAGGTGTGTGCTGTTAACTGGGGAGCAGCTGCAGAGAGTGGGTATGCAGCCTGCCCCAAAAGAGGCTGGACCTCTTGCGTGTCCCATGGACTCTCCAGATACCAAGATTAGAGGGAAAGGAAGGCTCTGGAGATTGTCTCCCATTGCCAGGCTTGCAGCTAGGGCTGCTCGGCCTCATCCAGTCTGGCACTCTGGGCCTGCCCCGTGACCTCCGTTGCTGAGCAGCAGCCCAGGCCTCTGCCCCTCCCCCGGGCCCCTCAGATACACTGGGAGGGAGGCTGGGATCTGCCCTCTGCCAGGGTCCCTGATGGCCGAGTGTCCCTTCCCCCAGGCCTTCACCATGGCCGAGTCCCTCGGCTGCTGCTCCGTCTGGGCCCGCTGCCTCCACTGCCTGTATAGCTGCCACTGGAGGAAATGCCCCAGAGAGAGGATGCAAACCAGCAAGGTGGAGTAGGGATGGAGGGGGGAGGCTGAAAGTCAGAAGGCAGACGCCCACTGGAGGGGATGAGAAGGCCACCTGTGCTCATAGACAGCTTGGGGGAAGGGGCTCTCTCTCCCAGGAAGAAAATCTCCCTCAAATATGGAAAGAGCTGCCCTTGAGCAGAGCAGCCCAACATGCGGCAGGCAGCTCCCTTCAGCTGCCATCCGTTGGGGACTCTGAGCTTGAAGTAGGTATTGGTTGTGAGCTTCTCTCCTGCCCCTTTGCAGTGTGACTGTATCTGGTTTGGCCTGCTCTTCCTCACCTTCCTGCTCTCCCTGAGCTGGCTGTACATCGGGCTCGTCCTTCTCAATGACCTGCACAACTTCAATGAGTGTGTCATGGATTCCCTCCTGCTTCCCCAGCCTAGCTCTCAACCTGCTCCCCACCCTGGGACCCCTGGGTGTCCCATTGTCAGTCATCCCCCAGCCCTGCTTCTCCTTGGAAAATCCCTCTACAAAATCTCCTCAATCCTTGAAGCCCCTGGCCCCGTGAGGGGCTTTCTCCTCACTCCGTTCTAGTCCTCCTGGATCTACCCATCCCGACTCCCCTCAGGCCACTATTGACACCACTTCCCCCCCCTTGGACACCTCCCTCTCCCCTCCCACAGATTCCTCTTCCGCCGCTGGGGACGCTGGATGGACTGGTCCCTGGCACTCCTGCTGGTCATCTCTCTACTGGTCACATATGCATCCTTGCTATTGGTGGGTCCAGAGGCCACTGGCCTAACCCACACCTCAGCCTTCCTTCCTGCTTAGTTCTAGCTTCCTATTCTCATCCTGGCTACTGAGGGAGGGGACTAATTCTTGCATAGGAGGGAGGTACCAGCCTGGGAAGCCCACCTCAGTAAACTCGTTCCCCTCTTGACACCCCTTAAGTCCCACCACCCTCTGCCTCCAGGTCCTGGCCCTGCTCCTGCAGCTTTGTAGACAGCCCCTGCATCTGCACAGCCTCCACAAGGTACAGTAGGGATGGGAGTGCATGGGAGAGGGAGCCACTGGGCCCAGCACTTGGCTATTTGCTGAGGACCTCACTTTTATACTCCCAGGGGGTCAAACCCAGGACCTGAAGCTCAGTAAATATTTGTTGAGTGAAAGGAGGAAAGCAGATGTGCCAGGGGAAGGGAAGGGTCAGGTCCCGTCTCCATAGAGTGAAGGAGCAGCCCAGGCAACCATGAGCCCAGGTTGACCAAGAGGCCCCATTCATCCCTGGCCCCCCAGGTGCTGCTGCTCCTCATTATGCTTCTCGTGGCCGCTGGCCTTGTGGGACTGGACATCCAATGGCAGCAGGAGTGGCATAGTTTGCGTGTGTCACTGCAGGTGAGTGGCCAATCTCCAGTGTCTAGGCGGGAGCCTTGGCTTGCAGCCAACCCTAGAACATATCTTGCTCCTGTTCCCCCAAGACTACAGGTAGTTCTAAATTCCAATAGTCAGGCCCTAAGAGGAAAGCGGGGAGGGGCCTTGGAGAAGAGCCCACCTCACCAGCTCTTGTCCACAGGCCACAGCCCCATTCCTTCATGTTGGAGCAGTCGCTGGAATCACCCTCCTGGCCTGGCCTGTGGCTGATACCTTCTACCGTATCCACCGAAGAGGTGCCAATGCCACCGCCCCACTCATCCTTTCTGGCCACTCATGCTCTGCCACCTGCACTCTGCCTCTGTCCCCAGAACTCTCCCCTTGTCCATTCTTAAAAGCCTGTCCCTCACTCCCCACAGGTCCCAAGATTCTGCTACTGCTCCTGTTTTTTGGAGTTGTCCTGGTCATCTACTTGGCCCCCCTATACATCTCCTCACCCTGCATCATGGAACCCACGGACTTACCACCCAAGCCTGGGCTGGTGGGACACCGAGGGGCCCCCATGGTGAGTGTTGGACAGAACGCTGGGAGGGTGGGGAGGGTCTGCTCCCCCGTGCTATAGCGGCCAGGCCTGTGGGTTCCCAGGCTCCCACCCTCCCCTGCTACCTCATCACTGATTCCCCTTCCCAGCTGGCTCCCGAGAACACCCTGATGTCCTTGCGGAAGACAGCTGAATGCGGAGCTACTGTGTTTGAGACTGATGTGATGATCAGGTGAGGGAAGCTGGGGCTTAGGGGACCTGGGGGGGGCCGAAGGATATGATGATCAGCCCCAGAGCTTGGCCCTCTGACACCCCTTGTACCCTCAGCTCCGACGGGATCCCCTTCCTCATGCATGATGAGCACCTGAGCAGGACCACGAATGTAGCCTCTGTATTCCCAACCCGAACCACAGCCCACAGCAGTGACTTCTCCTGGGCTGAACTGAAGAGACTCAATGCTGGGGCCTGGTTCCTAGAGGTGAGGACAGCCTCTGCAAAGAGGCAGTCACCTGCAGGGACACTCAGAGAGGGCAGAGTTCATTCTGTTGATAAGTGTTGGCTCAGCCCCGTGCTAGGCAATGAGAACATAGCCTGTGCTCTCAAGTCACTCCCACCTAGTAGAGAGTCTAGGCAGCAGACGATTCAGCAAACCTAGAGCAATAAAAACATTTTCCTGCCTGGGAGAGAATCAGGAGTGGATTCATACAGTAGAGGATGCATTGTGAGAGCAGCATGTGACATGAGAGTCTGCTCCTAAGATGCACAAAGCAGGGAATGGGAACTCGATCAGAGGAAAGAGGACATGTAAAGCCTAGAAGTCTGAAAAAGGGTGTTTCCAGGAATAAAATGTGGCTGAATGTAACTGACAGAGACAATTCATGAGAGTGGTAGGGAGCAGAGGCTTGGCCTTGAAGAGCTTCGAATGTCTGGCCCAAAAGTGTCAACTTCAATCCTGTAAGTGGTAGAAAATATTTAAAAGGATATCAAATTTTTTCATTTCCTCTTTTCCTGATTGTAAAAGTAATACATGTTCATTGTAAAAAGTAAAATGTCAGAGAAATAAGAGAAATAACATAGAAATTAAGTCTCCCATAATCCAATCCCTCTGAAATATTCACTGTTAACAGCTGGATACACACACACACACACACACACACACACACACACACACACAGTCCCGACTTATGAGGTTCCACTTAATGATTTTTTGACTTTATGATGATTTGAGATTGATACACATTCAGTAGAAACTACACTTCAAGTACCCATACACAATTGTTTTTCATTTTCAGTACAATATTCAATAAATCACATATGATATTCAACACTTCATTATAAAACAGGCTTTGCGTTAGATGAGTTTTGCCTAACTGTAGGCTAATGTAAGTTCTGAGCAAACTTAGCGTAGGCTAGACTAAACTAAGATGTTCAGTAGGCTAGGTATATTAAATACATTTTTGACTTCCAATCTTTTTAGCTTAAAATGGGTTTATCAAGACATAACCCCATTGTAAGTCAAGCTGCATCTGTATACATACACACACACATACACACAGACACACTCTCTTTCTCTCATTTTGCACAATAGAATCATTATGCAGACTGTTTTGCAATTTGCTTTTTTTCCATTTGACTCTTTACATCATATTATACCAGAGTGATTAAGAGCAAAAGATGTCTGGGTTTGAACCCTGGCTCCACCACTTCCTGGCTGTGTGACGCCAGGCAGCATTTCTTAGTCTCTCTGTGCCTCAATTTTCTCATTTGTACAATGGGAATAATAACAGTACCTACCTTGTAGAATTATTGGGAGGATTATATCAGTTCATGCACATAAAGTACTTAGAACAGTGCCTGGCACATAGTAAGTACTTAATAAGTGTTAGATAGCTAGCTTTATCCATGTCAGCAATTAGGAAGTGAGGTCACTCATTAAGAATAAGGAGAGGAGAGTGGCAGGGGCTGGGAATAACACCAGGGGAAATGGAAGAGGGAGCAAATCAAGAGCAAGGAAAAGGATTGCTAAGCAGTGCTCAGAGCAAAAACTAAGGACTCCAGTGCCAACAGCCCACATTGTGTACTCTGCCCATGGTGGTGCTCAGCCCCCAGTTTTATAGGTAGAAGAGGCAGAAAATTGTAGAACTGAATCAGCGTCTGGGAGCTATAGGGCAAGTGGAACAAAAAGGAAGCTGAGAATGCTATGGAAAAGTTCAAGCTGTGGATGGACCATGGGTAGGGGATGTAGGTGCAGCTAGAAAGGGGCTGATGAACTAGGAAGAAACTGAAGGGTCAGGATTGCAGAGGTCTCCTCAAGACCAAAGAGAAGTGTAGTGAGGAGGAGGCGGAGGGGAAAAAAAAGAAAAAAAATTTAAAAAAAGAAAGGAGGTGTGGTGAGAGAGGAAGTTAGAAAACTGGACAGGTAGGAGGTTGGGGTCCCAGAGTAAGATGTTAGATGGTCTGGAAGAAGGTCACAGTTTGGAAAAAGACTGTGGCTCAGAGGGGAAAGAAGCCGGACACCAAGTGGAAGATATGAGTGAAGATAATGACGATGGGGGCAAGGCCTGGAGGCCTCTTCTGGTCTTGAAATAATTGTCTTTTCTTATAGAGGCGACCCTTCTGGGGGGCCAAACCGCTGGCAGGCCCTGATCAGAAAGAGGCTGAGAGTCAGACAGTACCAGCATTAGAAGAGCTACTGGAGGAAGCTGCAGCCCTCAACCTTTCCATCATGTTCGACTTGCGCCGACCTCCACAGAACCACACATACTATGACACTTTTGTGATTCAGACACTGGAGACGGTGCTGAATGCAAGGGTTCCCCAAGCCATGGTGATGTTGACAGGACACCCTCTCCCTACCCTGCCTTCCCTAGGCCATGATGATGATGATGATTTTGAGACTGTCCCTGGCCCCAGGGTGCCCCAGCTCACATATCCCATTCTGTGGTCAAACCTCTCTGCCCCTGTCCCTGCCCTTGGAATCCCAAGGTCTTCCCCAGCTTCACACCCATCCTTCCTGAACCACAGGTCTTCTGGCTACCTGATGAAGACCGGGCTAACGTCCAACGACGGGCACCTGGAATGCGCCAGATATATGGACATCAGGGAGGCAACAGAACTGAGAGGGCCCAGTTTCTCAACCTCCCCTATCAAGATCTGCCACTGTTGGATATCACGTAAGTGCTTGAGGAAAGGAACCAAGGGGATCACACGAGGCTTAAAGGCAGGGAAGAACCAACTCAGGGAGAGCAAAGCTTCTTCATTCACTCATGCCACAAGTATGTATAGAACACTTGCCGTGTATCAGGTAGTATTGTAGGCTTTGGGGGCACAACACGAATAAGACAGACAAGGTTCCTGCTTTTGTGGAATGCATGTGCTACTGAAAGAAACAGACAATAAACCACTTACCAAAATACATGCATATGGGAAAGTGCAAAGTGTTATGAAAACAAAACAGAGAGATGTAGAAGAGTGGTTAGGTTTGGGAGTGATGGGCTGGGGCAGGGAGGTGGGTGCAGCCACAGTAGGAAGACTGGTTAAAGAAGTGATATCTAAGCTCAGACCTGAATGGTCACAAGGAGCTAACTATGAGCTGCAGACGGAAACAGCAGCCTAATGAGCAAGGGGAAGGGGAAGCTAGATAAGCAGGCAAGGGCCAAATTGGGTAGGACCTTGCAGGCGATGAAAAGGATTTTATTTCACAGCAAAGAGTTCAGGGTAGGAGAGCATGAATGAGGGGAGAGCAGTGGGAGAGTCCCAGATGTGAGCTAAGCCCCAGAAGCTGACCCAGCTGAGCCATGACAGACTTCAAAGCATGTGGTTGCTAAAGCATCTTATAAGTTCCTTGTGTTCAGAGAGAAAAATGTGAACTGAATGATAGCCGAGTTATCATACATATTTCTTTTTTTAATTTGAATTTTAATTAAAAAAAAATTTTTAGACATAGGGTCTCATTCTGTCACTGAGCCTGGAGTGCAGTGCCTGATCACAGCTAACTGCAGCTTTGAACTCCTCGGCTCAAGTAATCCTCCCACCTCAGCCTCCTGAGTAGCTAGGACTATAGGCACACACCACTATGCACGGCTAATTTTTTTTTTTAAAGAGACACTTTCTTACTATGTGCCCAGGCTGGTCTCAAACTCCTGGCCTCAAGCAATCTTCCTGCCTTGGCTTCCCAAAGTGCTGGGATTACAGGCATGAGCCACTGCCCCTCTTCAGCCTCCCGATTATAAGCACGAGCCACCTCACCTAGCAACATAAATATTTCTTTCCCCAAGTTATCACCAAATAAGAAGACATGACATAGGGTTTGGCGCTGACCTTAGTCTTGTCCTGGTCAACATCAACTGCTAATCAACTGCTGATCATGTTTCCAAAAGATGTGAATTGGTAATGAATACACTGATGATGGAATTGAGACCCTGAAAGTTCTAGGTGCTGTAAAAAGGTCGAATCTAGCAAGATGAAGCTGGACACGGTGGCTCACAGTCGTAATCCCAGCACTTTGGGAGAGCAAGGCGGGTAGATCACAAGGTTAGGAGTTCGAGACCAGCCTGACCAACATGGTGAAACTCCGTCTCTACTAAAAATACAAAAATTAGCTGGCGTGATGGCATGCGCCTGTAATCCCAGCTACTAAGGAGGTTGAGGCAGGAGAATCACTTGAACCTAGGAGGCGAAGGTTGCAGTGAGCTGAGATCGAGCCACTGCACTCCAGCCTGAGTGACAGCATGACTACGTCTCAAAAAAAAAAAAAAAAAAAAAAAAATCTAGCAAGGTGAAATGCAGCAGGGACAGATTTAAAGACCTCTATTTGGTGCCCAAAAGAATTTCAGTTGCACAAAGACCAGAGAGGAGACACTGGCATCAACAGGAACATGTGTGAAGAAGATCAGGGCTTTGAACTGTGTGCATAGTTAGTTACCAGTGGGATGTAACATTACCAAAGGCTAACCTGACTCTGGGCTACCTGAATACAGGCATAGTACCCAGAGGACAGGAGGAGATAGTTTTGCTCTATTCAAAGCTGACCCAAGCTGTCTGGGCATGGTGGCTCCCACCTGTAATCCCAGCACTTTGGAAGGCCAAGGCAGGAGGATCACTTGAGCCTATGAGTTCAAGACCAGCCTGAGCAACATAGCAAAACCCCGTCTCTACAAAAAAAAAAGAAAAAAAAAAATACGCAAATTAGCTGAGTGTGGTGGTGCCCACCTATGGTCCCAGCTACTCTGGAGGCTGAGGCGGAAGGATCACTTAAGCCCGGGAGGTCAAGGTGGGAGTGAGCCAGGACTGTGCCACTGCATTTCAGAGCAAGACCCTGTCTCAAAAAAAAAAAAAAAAAAAAGCTGGTCCAAGCCCATCTTGGATATTATTTTCAGAGACAGGCCCCATATTTTCAAAGAAACACTGATAAATTGGAATATCATATTAGAGAGGCTTGCACAGGGAACAAAATAGTAAGAGTAATGGCTGAAGGAGCTGGGGCTGTGGGGCCTAGAGAAGAGAAGGCTCAGGGAGACAGGGCCTCTGCTCAGGACCCAGGGGAGACACACATTGTGTGGCCCCAGATGGTAAAGCTAGGAGCCTTGGGTGGAATCCACCAGAAGACAGAGTTCAGCTATGAGAGAAAAATCACTGTTGGTCAGGTTGGTCAGGTGCTGCTATACAAAGGCAGAACTGATACCTCCCGGGCAGTGGCACTGTAGATGCAAGCACAGGCAGGGGGCTGCCTCCTATGGCCTGTGCACCATGATTCTGGATGTTCCCTATTTTCTTTCCCACCTTCACAGGGCACTGCACAAGGATAATGTCTCAGTGAACCTATTTGTAGTGAACAAGCCCTGGCTCTTCTCCCTGCTTTGGTGTGCAGGGGTGGATTCGGTCACCACCAATGACTGCCAGCTGCTACAGCAGATGCGTTACCCTAACTGGCTTATTGTAAGGGCTCTGGGACTGTCACCTCTTCTCTTCTTCTCCCATCCTGGTTTTCCTTCACCCTGTTCCTCTCTTCTTATTTCCCCCGACATACTACCCTTGAGGCCTTTTCCTATTTTCACAGAGCCCTCAGAACTACCTGATCATGTGGGCCATTACCAATTGTGTCTCCACCATGCTGCTTTTGTGGATCTTCCTCCTCCGAAGGTGAGTGCTTTGTGCCTCAGCTGTCTGGGTCCTTACCTTCTGCAGGGCCCTGGTGATGAGGCTGCTTCAGACTCAAATATGCTCCCCGGGGCTTGGGGTCTGTTTAGTTCCTTTGAGATTCTTAGGCCCTTCCTTATACTATCAAATTGGCTTGAATGTGGGAAAGCTCGGGGGGACTGGGTGTGGGGCTGGAAGGGCCTGCTTGAAGCCAGCTGAATTCACAATGTGAAGCTTTTCTTCCCACAGGAGATTTGGTAAGAAGAGACAGAAAACTGGTAAGAACTTTCTCCCCTCATCTCATGTTTCTCCTCCTATAGCTTTTCCCTTGCTTAACTCCCTAGATGACCCACCCTTCCCCTCCTCCCCAGGCTTAGAAACAGCAGTGCTGCTGACAAGGATCAACAATTTCGTGATGGAATGAATGCCCTGCCCTGCCTCCCCACCCAAGCCAGTCTACATTGCCCAAACAGCAAGGGTGGGAGAGTGGCTGAAGTGGAATGCTTCGGGGGTGGTGGGTTACAGTCGGGGGAGCTTTGCCAACAGGAGGTTTTGAACCATGAGAGCCCTCTGCCCAGATGATTAGCATTCCCTAAACTGCTATGGAATCTGCTCCTCTTGGGGTTTTGACCTGAAGTGTTTGGGAAAACAGTGAGTCATGAGAAGTTTCTCCCCAAATGAAACTAGAACAGAGGAAGTAAAAGGGAGATTGCTCGGATAATGTCTCAGACTTGTGTGCACCTGTTTTTGCACAGAAGGCACAGGGTGTGTCGGGGTGGGATAGCTTGGAAGAGGGACTGAAGGAGATGACAAAATGGTCTTTCCCGAAGAACTATAAGAAGATAGAGACACCATCGCCACCCAACGATGTACTGTATTCTCCGACCCTTGCAACTTAGCTGCTTTCCTGCCTAGAGGCTAGTTGCTGAAGAGCCCATCTAGCCACGTAATTCCGTGCTTACAGGTGGCTTTTTGCTGTGGGCAAAAACCAACCTTCAAGGCAGGTTGGTTCCTGTATCTTGTCTTAATCTATTACTCAATGAATGTAATCTCCATTTGGTCACAGCCTAATCTTTTTGGCTTAGGGGCTGGGGAGAGGAGGCACCTTCTATCTAGGGTTGGGTGAGACACAACCTTGAGGGGCCATCATGGGAAGATGGGAGGAAGTGGGTTGTTGGTGGGAGGATGAATGACCTGCGGCAACGAAGGACCGCGGGAGGCCCCCGGGAGAGCAGCCTCCTCAGGGGACGTCAGGAGGCCAGGCACGCGGTGCAGGATTGCGCTGTAGCTCCACCTTGTGGCCACCCGCCTCTGTCATCGCCGTGACGTATTTGCTGAATGCCACCTGTTTTCCGTGCCGCCTGGGGACTCGTGTCCTTGACTCAGGACTCCGAGGGCAAGGTCCGATTTCCACAAGTTTTCGCTCCTCTGGGCTGCACGCAGGGTCCGATTTCCGGCCCAGCCTTCCCTTCGAGGAGCAAGTTCTCCAATGCGTTTGCGGCTCGGGAGTCCCTGGGCTCCGCGGCTGAGTTGGCCAGTGCGGAGCTGACCGAGGATGAAGTCTGGTAGAAGCAGGGAGGGGCTAAGGCAAAAACGGAGAAAAGAGGGGGCTCTGTGGTAACCACACAGTCTTCCGCCACACCCAAATTCGACCTAGTTCGTATCTTCACCCGGAGAGAAGTCGAACTAAGGAGATGGCCAGGTCGGGAGGTCCGGTTCTCGGTTCCTTCTGTCTCGCTAGACTGGGACCTGGGGCAGCACTGGCACCCCGGGACAGGACCCGCTCCCCGACCCTCGGTTGCCCAGCAGCTGCGGGAACTACAATTCCCAGTGAGCCCCTGGCCATTTCCGGTCTCCTGCCGGACGGAGGCGAGTTTGAATCCGTGTTCCCGCCCCCTTCTCCCGGGCCCACCCCTTCCCTTTTTGGCCGCCCCGCCCCCTCCGTGCGCATCCCTGCACATTTGGGCTCCGGAGGCCGGCCGCGCCCACGTACCTGGCCTGCAGCTGGCGCGGTGGGCGGGGGTGCCAGCGTGCAACGAGCGGGGAGGCTGGAGGCCCGCAAGGAGCGAACGCCGCAATCAGTGCTCAGGTCCTGGTCTTCCTGGTGGTCCACGCCGCTGTGTACCTGGCAGGTCTCTCCCACACTCGGCCTTTTTGAGCTGCGTTTCCTTACTTTTCCCGGTTCCGGAGCCATCCCGCTCTGTCAGGCTGGCTACCAGCTTTAGCTCTAGGGCCCCCAGTCTGCCCGATACTGCCAGGCTGTCACCTCTCAGCATGTACCTCCTCCCCCATCCCTACTTTTCTGTCCCTTCCCATTCTCCCAGCCTCGCAGCCTCTTCCTCCCCTCACTGCCCAACCTTACCCTGAAGACCTCCAGCATCTCCATCCCTGCATCCCCAGGCTCTCGCCTCTCACACTCTCAGCTGCGGTCCTCTAGCCTGAGCGTCCGGGCCCCCAACCTAAACGCCGGCACCTAGCCCCAGCCTCTAACCCCTTACTCCTAGCTCCTAGCCTTGGGTATGCAGCCCTGAGCCTGTCACCGGAAATCCTCACTCTCTTCCCAGGAGAACTGGACAGCTATAGCGGCTTAACCTCTATGAGGCCCTGGGCTGCAGACTGACACTGACAAAAACTTAAGGGCGGAGGACCCGGGGGAGCTGCTCATTGGGGTTCGGATGTAGTTGCTCTTCGTTATTTTTAGCTGCTGACTCACAGCTCCTGGCATCCGGGTTTGGGGCTAGCAGGCTGGGCTAGGGGGCTATTAATAGAGCAGAAGCACAGCCCCGACCCAGTTCGGTTTGGAAGCACAGAGAGCAAGAAGCATCCCCTGCCACCATGCCCTGTAGAGATGTTGTGGAGTGAGCAGTGGCTGGGCCAGATGCTTTCTGGCTGCCGGTTACCTCACCCTGGTATCTCTACCTTGAAACTCTTGAGGGAAAGCCCACGAGGAGACTCCTGGGCACGGCTCTCCCCTAAGCTTGCCATGGCTTGGGGCTCTGCCACAATCAAGCTTTTGTTGTACTAGCCGAGAGGGAAGAGATGTGTCCCAAGTGGAAAGATTGTTTTGGTCATGGCCTTGGCCTGCCTGGGCCCACTCCTGGGCCAGAATGCTAGGTTGCTAGAAGGAAAAGCTGTGGATTTCTGGTCCCCCACAGCCTTCATAAGGTTGGAGTGCTTCAGCATGGTCCTAACACAGGGGGCACAGAGCTGCGGATCCCCAAACCAGACACAGAGCTCAGAAGCTGCCATATTCTGTGTTTACCACACCGCCACCCCACCATTCTTTTTATTTCTTTACATTTTCTTGGGCTCTGTCCCTACTCGCAGGGATTCACAGACCTCATGATCTCTCCCTTGTCTGTAGAGAAACCAAATTCATGAAAGCAACTGAAAACTTGTCCCCAATGAGGTATGAATGATCCTTTATATATTGTCATTCCCATGGGACCTTTTTATTTTAATGGGCGAACGTAAGAGTTTCCTAATGTATACATTGAGAATCGTGGGGAAATCTTGATGGACTGATCAAAATTATTCCCACGCAAGCTCGATTTGCTAGAATTCCCATTGACTAAGGGTGCACACCCACGACAGTGCTCCTCCCCTCCTTGCAAATCAGAAACTTCCGCCTTCAGTCTCCAGCCCCCAGATGAAACCACATTTGGGGCAAGAGTGATCGTTTCACCACACACAATACGGAGGTCTCCAGTGAAGCTCTGTTTTCAAGAATGAGCCCAGCCTATCAGACAACAGCGGACCGCGCGGTCCCAGCCCGGTCTATTTGCTGAAGGAGCAGGAGAGGCGGTGAAAGGAGAGAAATAGTCTCTCTGCTTGAAAATCCCTTCCTGAAGTCCTCCATCGCCTGGTCGCCTAGCAACCAGAGCCGCCTGCCGCCGGCGTGGGGCTGCTTTTGGTCCGTAGGGGGCGACTGTCTTCCTGGGGTCTCAGGCTGGAGCCCTAGCAGTTGGGAGGGAGGTTCCCTAGTAAAGTGTCACACTGTCTCAGCGTGGCTGACCTCCTCCCAGCCTTGTCAACCCAGTCCAGTCTGAGCGGCAGGGAGCCTACGGAATGAGGAGAAGCTCACTATGAATCTGAAGGGATTTTGCTCACAATCATTAAAAAATCAAGAGAGAGGAAGGGTGGGAGGAAGGGAGGAAGGAACCTGTTAAAGGGGACAGGGCATAAAAGGGGGTGAGGGAGGATGGGGCCTGAGGAGGGTAGTTTGACCCTCTCCATTCAGTTCAGGCTTATCAATGCTTATTTTTCAATCAGAACAGTTCAGAGGTTGAAAGGAGTTGAGCAATCTCTGTTGACAAACTGTTGTGCATATAAAAGACTAAGCTCCTGGGTAACCAGCCTAGCCTAGATTTGGTCATTAAGGAAGATATTCATTCATTCATTCGACCGTAATTAACACTAACCCACTATGTACCACACGGTGTACCAAGTGTTCTACATTTAATCCTCACAAGAACACTGTGATTATTTCCTTTTCATAGATCACAATACCGAGTCTCACAGAGGTTAAGTAATGTCCAAACTCACAAAAATAATGACTAGATTGGGTCTGATTGAGCAATCACTATGTGCCAGGTTTAGGAGTACAGAAAACAATACATTTCCTTTTTCTGCCTAATGAACAGTTAGTCACCTTTTGGGACCAAACTGAAAATACCATTTCCTTTGTGAAACTTTTCTTACGTCCCCTTCTCTCCAACAAGTAGACTTGATAACTTGCTTTTCTATACACCCTTCTGAAATAACACATTTCACAGGTATGGTCATGACCTGCTTCCATATTTCCATTTCTCTCATTTTGAGCATCTTGGTGGCAGGGTCTGTGTTCATCTCCAATTGGATATCTAATAAACATCCCAAACTCAACATGTTCATTTCTGAACAGCTGGCCTTTTCCCCAAAAAATTACCTCTCCTAAAACTGTCCTCGTCTCAGTTGATGGCAATTTCACATTTCCAGTTGTCCAGGCAAAACATCCTTGGAACCACACCTCGTATCCAGTCTGTCAGCAAATACCGTCAGCTCTCCCTTCAAAATACACCCAGAATCCAACCACTTGTCATCATGGTGGTCATCATGCTACCACGCTGGTCCAAGGCACAACCACCTCTCAGCTGCATCACTTCAGCAGCTGCCTGACTAGTCTCACTGCTTCCACCCTTGCCCCTGTGGCCTATTCTCCGCAAAGAAGCTATACCGATCCTGCTAAACCCCAGTCACGTCATGCCAGTTCTCTGCACAAAACCCTCCAATGGTACTCCATCTCTCTGAGAGTAAAGCCAAAATCTTTACAATGGTCTACAAGATCCTCCACAATCTAGTCCCGTATTAAATCTCTGATCTCATCTCCTGGCATTCTCCCCCTCCCTTACTCTATTAAAGCCACTTGATTCACCTTGCTGTTCCTTGAGCAAGCCAGGTGCACTCCTTACTAGGACACTTTGCACTCCTTACCCAGGAACTTTGCACTGTCTTCCCCATGCTAGGTTTACTCTTCTGCATGGGTCACTTCCTCACCTTCCTCAATTCTTTGCTCAAATGCCACGTTCTCATTGAAGCCTACCCTGACCAACCTATTTAAGATTCCCTCTATTTTAATTTCCAGCTTACAGTAAATACAGGGAACAGTAGTCCTCCTTCATCCATGGAGAATATGTTCCAAAACCCCCAGTGGATGCCTGAAACAGCAGATAGTACCAAATCCTATATATATTATATTTTTCTGAAGTGATAACCAAGATGGCTACTAAGTGATTTATAGGCGGGTAGTGTATGCAGTGTGGATACACTGGACAAAGGGATGATTCACATCCTGGGTGGGATGGAGCAGGACAGCACAAGATTTTATTACATAACAGCATACGATTTAAAACTTATGAATTGTTTATTTCTGGAATTTTCCATGTAATATTTTCAGACTGCAGTTGACCATGGGTAACTGAAACAATGGAGAGTGAAAACCGTGAATAAGAGGGGGAGTCCTGTATAAAGGAATGAGATAATGACACCATGAAGAAAAAGACAAATCCAAAAGAATTGACTGGTACTCTTCGAAAACTCATTGTAGTTAATTTTTTTACAAAAGAGGGAAGACTTCCAGTTATGGACCCAGTTAGAATGGACATACTTCTCCCTATTCCTCAGACTAAGTACAGGTAAAACTCTGGACACTATGTATAAGACAAACATAAGAAGACAGTGAAAGAAGAGGAAGGGGGCAGACTACAAACCCCAGTGACCTGAACTCAAGGTGATGAGTTCCCTGAGTTTTCTTGTTGCCTCAAATATTCCAGACCAGGTACTGGAGAAGCCAGCGGGCTGGAAATGCCAGTGGACACAGACCAAAAAAAAAAAAAAAAAAAAAAAAGCAAACGCCAATAACTGGCATGTTCTCTCTAGCCATAAGCCCAGGAAATGGACAATTTAGCCAGACAGAAAACTCTTGGATAAGAACCACCCACTGCAACCACACCCCACAGAAAAAAGACTGCAGCTGCACCCAAGCCAGCAAAGGTCAAGTGGAGAACCCAGCTTTTCACTCTGGCCAGGCTCCCCCATACTCTCTGGGGTAGTGTCAGAGAAGGCTGAGTAGAGAGCCTAAACTTCCATCCCAGTGAGATGACAAGACCCCCTTCCTGTTGGGTGGTATCAGTGTCAGAGGAGGCCTGGAGGTGAGTAAGGACTTTCACCACAACATTTAATGAGGTTGCTAGCCTCCCTCTCCCCTCCCCAAATCTCTCCATCTCCTGACTGTGGTGTTAGTGGAAGCCCACCTGGGGAACAGTAAAAAGGTACTTCTGCCCCTTCCACCTTGGGAAGCAACAGTGGAGGCCTAGTAGGGAGCTGGAATTTTCATCTCTGCACAGTAGAAAGGAGCCCCCACCTCACATATCAACCAAGGTCAAGGAGGGAACTAGAACTTGAACCTCTACCTGGCAGTAACCAGGCAGTGGCCCTTTGCTCTGACGAAAATGGTGTCAGAAGAAGCCTACCAAAAACAAAAGACTTAAATGAAGTCCAGAGTCTCATACTATAATATCCAAAAATTCCCAGGATGCAATAAAAATCACTCCATATCTAAGCCCAGCACCTATAGTCCCAGTTACTCAGGAGGCTGAGTTGGGAGAATCACTTGAGCCCAGGTTACCCTGGGCCACATAGTGAGACCCTGTGTCTTAAAAAATATATATTAAAAAAACACGCATTATACCAAGAACCAGGAGACCCTCAACTTGAACAAGAAAGAATCAAGATGACAGATTTCAACTATCTGACAAAGATTCTAAAGTGACCAACATAAAAAAAAAAAAAAAAATGCTTCTGTGAGCAATTACAAACAAGGTTAAAACAAATGAATAAAAATAGCAAGTTTTTCAAAGAAAAGGAAATGAGATATAATGAAGGTTCAAATACCATTTTAGAATAAACTATAATAACCAAACTAAAACCTCAATGCATGGGCTCAAAAGGAGAGTGGAGGGGACAGAGGAAACAATCAGTGAACATAAAGATAGAACATTAGAAATCACCCAATCTGAACAACAGTGAGAAAATAATATACTTAAAAAGAAATGAACAGAGCTGGGTTCAGTGGCTCACGCCTGTAATCCTAGCACTTTGGGAGGCTGAGGTGGGCAGATCACTTGAGCCCAGAAGTTCAAGACCAGCCTGGGCAACATGGTGAAACGCTGTCTCTACTAAAAATTCAAAAATTAGCTGGATGTGGAGGTGCACACCTGTAGTCCCATCTACTTGGGAGGCTGAGGTAGAGGAATCATCTGAGCCTGGGAGATCAGAGCTGCAGTAAGCTGTGATTGTGCTACTGCACCCTAGTTTTGGCAACAGAATGAAACCCAGTCTCCAAGAAAAAAAAATGAACAGAGCCTCAGGGATGCTTGGGACTATAACAAAGGACTTAACATTTAGGTAATTGGAGATGTGGAAGAAGAAGAGAAAGAGCATGGGGCTAAAAAAAAATTACTCAAGAAATAATGGCTGAAAATTTGGCAAAAGGCATAAACAAATAGGTTCAAGAAGTCGAACAAACCCCAAATAGGGTAAATCCAAATTCACCCCAAGACACATCATAATCAAACTTCTGAAAACTAAAGATGGGAAACTTGAAAGAAGCAAGAGAGAAAGAACACCTTACCTACAGAGGAAAGGATTTCAAATGTGGCCAGGTACAGTGGCTAACACCTGTAATCTCAATACTTTGGGAGGCCAAGGCAGGAGGATTACCATAGGCCAGAAGTTTGAGACCAGTGGGCAACATAGTGAGACCACGTCTCTACTAAATATAAAAAATATTAACCAGGCATGGTGTGCGCCTGTTGTCCCACCTACTCAGGAGCCTGCTTTGGAGGCTGAGGCAAGAGAATCACTTTGAGCCCAGGAGATTTAAAGCTGCAGTGAACTATGGTCACACCATGGTACTCTAGCATGCAATATCTGGTGAAAATAACCTTCAGAAATGAGGGAGAAATCAAGACATTCTCAGACAAAGGAAAGCTAAGAGAATTTGTCACCAGCAGACAAAGAATGGCTAAAGGAAGTTATAAAAACTTACAGATGAATAATGGAACCATTTACATGTAATGAAACTTACATGTAAATGGTTCAGAAAAAGGTACAGATAGATAGACAGACAGACAGACAGACAGACAGACAGACAGATAGATAGATAGATAGATAGATAGATAGATAGATAGAGCATTAGCTGGACATAGGGGCACACAGCTGTGGTCCCAGCCACTTGTGAGACTGAGGTGTGGATCACTTGAGCCTGGGACTTTGAGGTTGCAGTGAGTCAGGATCATGCCACTGCACTCTAGCCTGAGTGAGTGAGCAAGACCTACTCTCCAAAAAATATAGATAGATGGATAGATAGATAGAGCAAATATAATGAAACAAGTCAAAACAAGTCAAATTGTTGACTTGATAAGGAAGGCATACAGTGGTGTCCATTGTACTATTGCTCCAATATTTTTCTATGTTTCTAAATTTTCGTTTTCAAAAATGTTGGAGAGGATGTGTGGAGGATAGATATGTGATAAAGCAAGCATAGCACAATGCTAATGAGAATCCTAGGTGGTGGGTAATTGGGTGTTCACTGTAAAATTCTTTGAATTTTTCTGTATGTTTGAAAACTTTCATATTAAACTGTGGGAATAAAAAACTTGAAAAAAAGTCACAACTTGGTGTCTTCCCCTAGCATTCCAAATCCATCTTTACTGTGCTCTACTTTTTCTTTTTTTCCCACAGCACTTATCACCGTATACACAGCAGGTCTTTGAATAATGTTTTCTTCAACATCATTTTGTTATAACATTGATGGTGGGGGGGGAAACGATTCCTGGCCAGGGCCACTGTTTGTGTGGAGTTTGCACTCTCCCCATTTATGTGTGGGTTTTCTCCGGGTACTCCAGGGTACTGTGCTTCCTCCCACATCCCAGTGCACATTAGGTGAATTGGCTTGTCTAAATAGTCCCAGTGTGAGTGAGTGTGGGTGTGTATGTGAGCGCACCCTGTGATAGAATGACATCCTGTCCAGGATTGGTTCCTGCCTTGTACCCTGAGCTGCTATGATAGGCTCTGGCCACCCTTGACCCTGAACTGAAATAAGCAGATTGAAAAATGAATGAATGGATGGATGGATGGATGGATACAAATTATTGTAAAATAAAAAGTTGTAAAGTAGTTGATAATCATACACAGGCACAATAAACTATGAGGTAGGAAAGTGCTCCTTGAGCCCACCATATTTGTGTTTGGTTTTAAACTGCATGGTTCAAAATTTTCATTTTGCATATATTTATTCCTTGATTGAACCCACCACCACTTCCAATGCTGTCACTCACTGATTCACCAAAAATTGGGTAAATACTTACTTGTTTTCATTAATCTTTCTATATGTATGCATAGCTCATATTTATTTCAATGTTTAATATTAGAAGTGTTTCAGGTCTTTATTTAGAAGGTTGTGATGTTTTTGTGATCAGAAATATGCCGGAGGAACTTAGCTCTTGTTTATATTAATTAGCCTTTGGTAAAGTTGGTCTTTTTATACATCGTTTTGCTTGAAGTCACGGTTTCCAAGGACCTACCAGTGATGTTAAATGAGGACTTACTGTACTACATAATTCGCTTGTTTATTGTGTATATTTTTGTCTGTGTCCTCTCACTAAGAGGTAAGCTCCCCAAGGGCAGGGATTTGTTGTTTGTTCTGTTTTGTTTGTTGCTATATCCCCAAATCCTACAACAGTATCTGGCACATAGCAAGCATTCCATGAATATTTGTTGAATTAAGAATGAATCTCTGGGCCAGGCACGGTGGCTCATGCCTGTAATCCCAGCACTTTGGGAGGTTGGGATCATTTGAGGTCAGGAGTTCGAGACCAGCCTGGCCAACATGATAAAACCCCGTCTCTACTAGATATACAAAAATTAGCCGTTGTGGTGGCACGTGCATGTAATCCCAGCTACTTGGGAGGCTGAGGCAGGAGAATCACTTGAGCCCAGGAGGCAAGGGCTGCAGTGAGCTGAGATCGCTCCATTGCACTCCAGTCTGGGCAATGGAATGAGACCCTGTCTAAAAAAAAAAAAAAAAAAAAAAAAAAAATCTCTTAGGGCCGGGTGAGGTGGCTCACGCTTGTAATCCCAGCACTTTGGGTGGCCAAGGTGGTGGATCACTTGAGGTTAGGAGTTCAAGATCAGCCTGGCCAAGATGATGAAACCTCATCTCTACTAAAAAAATTACAAAAATTAGCCGGGTGTGGTGGCAGGAGCCTGTAGTCGTAGCTACTCGGGACGCTGAGGCAGGAGAATCATTTGAACCCGGAAAGCTGAGGTTGCAGCAAGCCAAGATCACACCACTGCACTTCAGCCTGGGTGGCAGAATGAGAATTCATTAAAAAAAAAAAATTCTGTATCCTTAATACCTAGGTCAAGGTCTTGCACAGAGTAGGTGCTCAATGAATATTTGCTGAATTGAACTGAGATGTAAATTCCGCAGGAGAACTTAGAATAGACCTGTCGTACTAGAGTGGTTCACAGCATGGACTCTGGAGTCAAATAAT